>NC_061795.1:35236621-35561204 GCF_021462225.1 Girardinichthys multiradiatus | reverse complement strand
TTGAGCTGGCTGTCACTGTTTGGGATCACAGGCAGAATTGAATAATCGTTGTACCCCATATTCACCTCCACATTCACTTCTAGTTGATGAATTTTCATCTCCAAAACAGCCAATTTCTGTAAAAGTTTGTCGGAGGCATTTTGTGCTGATTAGCTGGCGTCAACTTGTCCTTCTTTCGAGTTCAATTATAAAAACATCAAAATCCTTTAGAAAAAAATAAAAATAAAAAAATAATAATAATAATCCTTGGGAGTCACTGGTTAGAAGTAGTTTTAGTCCAATATTTCCATAATTTTGGCTAAAAGATAAAAAGTTAGGAGTAAAAGAATGCAAGCAAGCAGGGAGCTTAGGAGAAAAGCGTCTGAGCAGGCAGAAAATCACTTTTCTAGTCACATAAGATCATGTATAAGTGGGTCCAGCACTTTAGCATAACCACATTATTTTATGGTTGTTTTGTCAACTACATACTCTACAGGCATTACCATGGGAAATTATTTAGACACATGGGATGCTCTCTGTTTGGTGGTTGATAGGGAACCATCTATGCCACAAAATGTTGTCATAACGTTGGTCTCAGAAAAAGCAGTGCTCACCTGTTTCACAACTGACTCATATCTCTCAGAATCATACTTTTTGAGAATCATCTTCATCTTATGATGCAGAAGTGGCTGTGACAAATAATGTATATCACAAAGCTGTTTGATAACTTCTTGTATAGAGCGCTCAGGTACATGGAGGATGGTCTGCATCTTCTAAAAAATGTGTGCTTTAGCTGCTTTTTTAAATCCTGATGATCTATCTCACAAGTTTCTTCACTGGCATCATCTATCTCCCCCATGTCTTCAATTGGTGTTTGCTCATTTGCAACACCACACACTCTGTTTTCATTACTTATCTCAACATTAACTATTTCTTTTTTGAACATCTTCCAGTTGTCCTCTCTATGTGCTTTACTTTTATGTGCATTGAAAGTTGAATACACACTGCTCTCAAATCTACAGCCTGCATATGGACACTGAACGTTTTGGGTAACTTTAAAGTGCCTGCTTAGGAGGTGGCTGAAAAAATCAGCTTCAGAGTAGGGCTCAGTGAACTCACACAACTGATAGTAGAATTTTACAGGTACATTTTGTCCTGGTTGTTCCTCATTAGTTTTAGCGTGAAAACGATATATGTGTGATTTCAGGCTGTTTAAGGACTTGAATTTGGTGCACACAAGGGAATGGTACTGTCCTTGTGTAGCTGCCATATTTTAACCATTAGCGTTTAAATAGCTGCACCCTCTTCCCTCTAATAAAACCGCAACATTTACACTTCCAGTCCAATTTTTTCTAACTAAGAAACTTACTGTTAGCTAACAGTGTAAAGTTTCTGAAAATAAGTAGATGAAATTGCCTTTTCTGCCACACAGGATAGCTAGCAAGCTAACATTAGCCAAGTAGCAAAAGAGTGAAGAGTTCCAACTTACCGTTTTGTGGCTGAACTCGGTTCAATCACACAGTGCTTCAAATGTCCGTCAAATGACTTGCTTGTTTTGACTTCACTTGTCGAAAATCTAAATACCGCTGAATTATTTGCCCCTGTTCGGTCTCAAAAAGCTTCAGAGTTCTTAAAGGATCGGTGTGTACCGATCGGTGTGTCGATTTCTCGCTCCATTCTCCCCTCACTTGTGAACAAGACCCCAAGATACTTGAACTCCTCCACTTGAGACAGGAACTCCCATCCAACATGAAGAGGACAAACCACTGTCAAAATAAGATGAGATCTTTCCATGTAATCCATGCAACATTTAGTAACTGCTCACATTTAACTCCATAAACGTTACAATAAATATACTTATATCCTTATGTGTAATCCATGCAATAATTATTAAAACACACAGTTGAAGCAGTGAGGAGTGAAACATGCATGTTCTCATATTCTGGAGCTGAGAGACTGGAGAGGCCTGTGTGGAGCCACATATTATCTGCCACATGTTATCTGTCTTATCTTTTGCAAAATATAAACAAGTATATCCAATAAATGATGTATGATGATTTTATATTCTTTCACATGTATTGAATAAAATTAGTAGTCTTTGATTAACAAGTTAAAAGATGTATGATTGAAATGTGGTTAAGAACTGAGAATTAGAGGAAAAACATTAAGGTTTGACATTCTAAATCAGCTATATATGAAAGAAATATAACATTAATCATTTGTAAAGCATGAATAAAAAGAATGAAGTGAATTCTGAAAGCTGAAGAATGAAATGTGTAATACTGTGTAAAGTTTAAAACTGAGCAGATTAGGGAAAAATTGGAGGATGACAAGGAGGGACGAGAGTCAGCTGCATGTTACACGGGAGGAAGGGAGGATGCGACTACAGACCAGCGTGGCTATTATTGGCATCTCCAAGGCTGAGAAGCAGAATCAGTAGGTCACAATGACCATGACTAAAGTATTGAGCAATAATCAAGAAGCTGAGCTGAATAGGTTGCGCAATAACTAAGAAGCCTAATAAGGGCCTGACCGTTGAAGGCATCAAGCTCTATAAAAACAATGCTGAGAGCAGAAACGGGGTTGTTTCCTCGCAGAAGACCAGCGAACGAGTTCGGACGGAGAAAATAAGCTTGGATGGAAAAGGAACAGAGACACAGCCCCACTGATCGACTGCATTAAAAAAGAGGATCAACCTGTGAGCCCAGAAAGGACTGTGCCTCAAAATTAAAAATCTGATTTCATCTAAAGCCTTTTTATCCAGACAACAGAAGTGAACTTCAGCATCAGGGAAAGACAGGTTGAGTTGATTGATTAATTTCTATCATTGAAATTATTTTGTGTTGCCGAATTTAAGCTGTTACTGACCCCTGCAAAAGCATTACTAATTAAATAAAGCATATACAATTCTAGTTAAATCGTGGACATTCAATTATTTGAGTCACCGTATTGTTGGTTTTTCATTGGTAGTAAAAGGTTTTGTTGCCTGGTTCTAGGTTTTTATAGGTTGCCTTAGCCAAGTTTGTTAAAACAGCGCCTTTGGGGCTCGTGCTGAGCTACTAAAATTAACCTAGCCCATATACCAAGAGCCAGTTGTAAATCAGGGAATGAGCAGCCGTGAACAAAAGTGACTGTCGAAGGTGTGGATGACTGCGATAGGCTACTCGGTCGCCCAGACCTCCAGTTGAAGAAGGGCGAGACTTTTGGATGAAGGCTGTCAGAGGCTAGGCGAGTCATTTCCCGACACCAGCTTAAACAGAACTTTCAGTAAAGCTGCTTAGTAAGATCTTTCAGGTTTAGGGAAGTCCAGACCCGTTAGATGGAGAGCTGGATTGAGCAATCCCTTTAGACATGGGGTAGTAGGAGGGAGGGATTGGCTCATCGGACAACGAAACCACCCTTTTCTGGTGGAGAACCATGATCTTGGACTTGGAGGAGCTAAACCTCATCCCAGCCGCTTCACACTCGGCTGCGAACCGACCCAGTGCATGCTGTAGGTCTTGGCTAGAGGGGGCCAGCAGGACCACGTCATCTGCAAAAAGATGACAAAAAGAGACAAAATCCACTGGTCCCCAAACCAATCCCCCTCCGAACCTTGGCTGCGCCTAGAAATGCTGCCTAAAAAAGTTATGAACAGGACAGGCGACAAAGGGCAGCCCTGCTGGAGTCCAACATGCACCGGGAACAGGTCCGACTTAGTGCCTGCAATGCGGACCAAACTCCTGCTCCACTTGTACAGAGACCAGATGGCCCCTAATAAAGGGCCCCCGACTCCTGGAACGGGGTTGTGGAACACCCCCACACAGGGCACCACGAGGGACACAGTTGAATGCCTTCTCTAGGTCCACAAAACACATGTGGACTGGTTGGGCAAACTCCCATGAATCCTCAAGTACCCTGCAGAGGGTGTAGGGCTGGTCCAGTGTTCCACGGCCGGCACGAAAACCACACTGCTCCACCTGAAGCTGAGGTTCGACTATGGCCCGGACTCTTCTCTCCAATACCCCGGCATTGGCCTTACAGGGAGGCTGAGGAGTATGATACCTTTATAGTTGGAACACACCATCCGGTCACCCTTCTTGTGAAGGGGGACCACCACCCTGGTCTTCCAGTCCAGAGGCACTGTCCCCGACTGCCTCGCAATGTTGAATAGACTTGTCAACCATGACAGCCCTACAACATTCAGAGACTTAAGGGACTCAGGGCAGATCTCATCCACCCCCGAAGCCTTGCCACCATGGAGCTTTTTAACTGCCTCTCTGACTTCAGCCTGGGCGATGAAAGAGTCCTACCCCGAGTCCCCAGCCTCTGCTTCCAAAAGGGAATGCATGACGGATTGAGGAGATCCTTGTAGAACTCCTTCCACCGCCCGATAATGTCCCCAGTCGAAATCTGCAATTCTGTCCGGCTTTCTCTGAAAGAGGATCAGTGGACACCTCAGCCCCTCTCTTCACCCGAGTGTCCAAAACATGCGCTCAAAGGTCTGAAGATACAAAAACAAAGTCGATCATCGACCTCCTGCCTAGGGTGTCCTGGTGCTAAGTGCACTGATGAACACCCTTATGCTTGAACATGGTGTTCATTATGGACCATCTGTGACTAGCGCAGAAATCCAATAATAAAACACCCCTCGGATTCAGATCGGGGAGGCCATTCCTCCCGATCACGCCTCTCGAGGTGTCACTGTCATTTCCCACGTCGGTGTTGAAGTCCCCCAGCAGAATAATGGAGGCCCCGGGAGAGGCACTATGCAGCACCCCATCAAGAATGCCAAGGAGGCCAGGTACTCTACACAACCGCTTGGCCCATAGACCAAAATGACAGTCAGAGACCAGTCCCTAACCTGAAGGCACAGGGGTACAACCCTCTCATCCACTGGGATAAACCCCAACACGAGACGGGTAAACTGGGGAGCAAGCAACAAGCAAGCCCACCCCAGCCTGCCGCCTCTCCCCACGGGCCACTCCAGACTAGAAAAGAATCCAGCCCCTCTCGAGGGGGGCTGAAACCAGTCTAAACTGGAAATTTTGTGGGCAGGTGGGGGACGTGAGCAAAACTTGGTGATATTGAGTTGTTTGAGCTCAAATAAATAATTACGATAAGCTACGCCATCAAAAAGTGCAGTTTATTAAGAAATAATAATTAATGTAAAGACATTACAGATATTTAAGCAATACTAACACTGTGTGTTTAAGTATAAACCATTGGTTGCACTTAAAAACATAATTACACTAAAAAAGGACAGAAAACCTGTTTAAGTAATATGAACTCTTTGAGTTCAAACAAAACCTGGGTTTACAGTGAAGGGACCGTCACAACAGGTAAGAAGCATCAGATACATCAGAATGCGAATAAAGCAACAGTTTAACCAATGTATACATCTTTGTGTTTGGTGGCTCCTGAAACACTGAAACCAGCTGCAGTCAACACCTTGTGAATATTCCCCAAACTCTTCAGTTAGTTTTACTTCACAATCCTCTGAAGCTCGGTTATCCCTGTTGTTTGAGCAGCTTTTTCTACCACACCTTTTCCTTCCACTAAACTTTCCATAAATATGCTCGGGTAGAGTATTCTGGGAAAAGCCAGCTTCTTTAGTAATCATGTATTCTGGCTTACCTGGCTTGTAGAGGCTGTCAATGCCTGTCTGCTATCAGGTCAGCAGTCTTCCCCTTGACTGTATAGGTCATAAAATAATGTTTCTGTATTAAAACATTGTTTTTTTTTATTGGACTGCTGTTATATTCTTAATTTCTGAGAAACTAAATTTGAGGTTTTTATTGTCTGTGACCCATATTATTCAAATGAACTAAAATAAAAAGTTGAAATATTTGACTATGTCTGTAATGACTCAGTAAATTTCTGTTACCTTTTTAAGTTGAATTAAAGAAATAAATGAATATTTTAATTCCTTAAGATGTACCTGAAAAGATGTATGCTAATGTATGCTGTAATAATATGAAATAAAACTATAGCAGAAACACAGCTTTTTTGTCAAGTAACATGAAACTTGGATTTTAATGACCAATCTTTTAACAGCAATTGTCTTATTCAGATTTCAGGCTCTTGGCCTAAAATAAGCAGCAGCCAATATGCCTCCTTTAAATAAAGTGTGGGTTTGGCTAAAGCTTATCTTGTCAAGTATGTCAACTTTTATGGATGACATTACAGGGATCTTATTGAGAACTTCTACTAACGTTTTCAATTTGACAACAAGTATTCATATAACTATACATATAATTGCTAAATGACAAGATAAAAAGCAAACAGACAACACGATAAACATAGTTATTAGGCATGGTTATAGCTCAAATATCAACATTATGCTGTATTTGTGTATGTCTTTGATGATTTTCCATTGGTAAATTGCACAAACATCCATCTACTGTCTATACCAGTTTGTCTGTGTAGGGTCATGGAGGAGCTGGGTGAGAGGCGGGGTACACTCTGGACATGTCGCCATCACAGGGCAACAAACAACCAAACAACTATGCTCTTTATTTATTTTATTTATATATTTTATATCCTCAACAAAGTGCTATATATCCATCCTGCTTTTCAATCTCTCCTTTTCCTCATCAGGGGAACTCTTTGTTCAGGAATGAGATTAGATGAGTAGGTTGTTGAGTGTGGCAGATTGGGAGTAAAATGTGAGACAAAGCAATTGCATTTCATATTGAATTGGGATTAAGGGACAACATGAACTCACCTGCACACCTCTCATCCTTTGGACTTCCTGCAGTGACTGCTGAAAGCCAGTGGAAAAATGAAAGGCCAGTTGTACTGATAACCTCAGTTCCAGAGTCAGTTTTTCACATATTTTGTATACCTTTTGGTCTTTTGCGGACAAATACATTTTTTATTAATTAAAGAAATGACAGAGGTTGACTTTGACATGCTGGTAAAATGCAATAAAACTAGGCTGAATAATTGTAAAATCTGTAAAACACAAAATTGCACTATTTTGGAAAGAGTTCCAAAGAAGTGTTGACACATTTTACAGTTTTTCTTAACTTTCAACAGGTGTGTTATTGAGTTTTCACTCATAAAAGTATCAGCTTTTTAACTATGAAACAGTAGTAAACAATAGTAAACAATAGTAAAGGTATTGACCAGAGGTAACTAATGTCCTGTGTGTAGGGAAAGCTCAAGAAAAAAACATCTTTTATTTCTCTACTTTCTCTACCTTAAAAAATCATCCCTTTGTTGTTTCATATTCCTTGCAGTTTTGTTATGCATAACTATGCATAAGTAGCGTCTTGGAAAGACATGTCACACATCCCTGGCACACGTTTATATAGCTAGTGATTTTCTTATGTCTTCCATTTCAGTTTAAACTATAATGACACCTCTTAACAATTAATTGTATTATTACTAACTTAGCTAATACCTCAGTCACATAGAAAAATGTCAAAAAGGCTGATTGGTCACACTGAATTTTACTGATGAACAATAGCGGATGCAATGGCATCTGTCTCTTACTTATTTCATTGGAGGTTTTTTTGAGTACTATTCAGTGTTTGCAACTGACATTTTAAAAACACACACATTGTGTACTTTATACATAAATAAGATGCATGAGCATTTTTATTAGAAAGTAAACCTAAATGGACCCATGTTTCTCCTCCATAGACTCTTTAGCCATTGTTTTACGAGATTCACATTCTTTGTTCATGAAAGGTTTCCATATGATTATTCAGTGCAAGGACAGTTCTAGTGTACTCTTGGGGCTACATCTTTTAACTTCTCAGTCGGTTTAGATAAAGTGAATATTTATATCCACGCACCTAATCTGTCCCTTGTCAGCCTAGATTCAATTCAATTCAATTCAAAAATACTTTATTAATCCCAAAGGGAAATTAAATTAGATTCAAACATGCTCCAATGAGAAACAGTGATTTTCTTTTATGCCGAAAAGGCATTGTCTGCAGAGAAAACCCAAAATCCTCTCTTGCCACGTACAGGGGTTTGATAATGAAACTGAAACACCTGGTTTTAGACCACAATAATTTATTAGTATGGTGTAGGGCCTCCTTTTGCGGCCAATACAGCGTCAATTCATCTTGGGAATGCAATATACAAGTCCTGCACAGTGGTCAGAGGGATTTTAAGCCATTCTTCTTGCAGGATAGTGGCCAGGTCACTACATGATACTGGTGGAGGAAAACGTTTCCTGACTTGCTCCTCCAAAACACCCCAAAGTGGCTCAATAATATTTAGATCTGGTGACTGTGCAGGCCATGGGAGATGTTCAACTTCAGTTTCATGTTCATCAAACTAATCTTTCACCAGTCTTGCTGTGTGTATTAGTGCATTGTCATCCTGATACACGGCACCGCCTTCAGGATACAATGTTTGAACCATTGGATGCACATGGTCCTCAAGAATTGTTCGGTAATCTAGCACAAGTATTGGGCCAAGGGAATGCCATAATATGGCAGCCCAAACCATCACTAATCCACCCCTATGCTTCACTCTGGGCATGCAACAGTCTGGGTGGTACACTTCTTTGGGGCTTCTCCACACCTTAACTCTCCCGGATGTGGGGAAAACAGTAAAGGTGGACTCATCAGAGAACAATACATGTTTCACATTGTCCACAGCAAGATTTGCGCTCCTTGCACCATTGAAACCGACGTTTGGCATTGGCATGAGTGACCAAAGGTTTGGCTATAGCAGCCCGGCCGTGTATATTGACTCTGTGGAGCTCCCGACGGACAGTTCTGGTGGAAACAGGAGAGTTGAGGTGCACATTTAATTCTGCCATGATTTGGGCAGCTGTGGTTTTATGTTTTTTGGATACAATCTGGGTTAGCACCAATTTAAATCTACAATTTAAATAGTCATGAAAATAAAGAGACCCATTAAGTGAGAAAGGCGTTCTAAAACCTATACAGTGTATATACAGTATAGCATATATATATATATATATATGCTACAGTGTTAAATGCATATCAAGTGATGTTGGAGCAGTATTTACCAGAGGCGGCATATTCCAAAACCATTAAAAAGTGAGGCTTAAGGCAGGGGCTGGTTCAACTGCCACAAAGGCAGTTGCCCAAAGTGCCAGCTGGTGAAGGGTGCGCTGCTGCGACAACTCACAAAAGAAGAAAAATACCCAGAATAGAATAAATAGCAACAAAGTGTAGCCCTGGGTCATGCATTTTCTCATGTTGTGTTGAAAAATAAATTTTAAAAATAAAAATGAAAAAAATAAAAATAACTTTCCCTCTTGCACCCTAATGGACCTTTCACCACTGTCAATCAAGTGCACTGAATAGGAAAACTGAACCTACCTGCCGATGCGCCACAATCAGCTAATCCAATGGAAGTAGGTAAATAAATGTTTAAAATAATTTGTTCGTATTTAAAATGATTTGGAGATTGTCTGAGAGTGATTGATAACCTTTCTAACATGTTCTTTAAGTTACAGTTGAGCTAAAAAACATTAGCAGGTTGGTTTTGTCTTGTTTACCAATCGATACCACCAGACAGACAGACAGACAGACAGACAGACAGACAGACAGACAGACAGACAGACAGACAGACAGACAGACAGACAGACAGACAGACAGACAGACAGACAGACAGACAGACAGACAGACAGACAGACAGACAGACAGACAGACAGACAGACAGACAGACAGACAGACAGACAGATAGATAGATAGATAGATAGATAGATAGATAGATAGATAGATAGATAGATAGATAGATAGATAGATAGATAGATAGATAGATAGATAGATCACCACACTAAAACAGAGAAAAATAAGTTAGTGATTAAAACAACTACTTTCATGTGCTACACGCTCCGTTCTCAGGCTCTTTAGCTCTTGTTCAAAAGGCTGACTGCATTTGGCACAAACTGACCCTTATACACCTTCATGTTGCTAGGGGCATTCCGTAAGAATAGCCAGGTGCTTTGCATGGTTTTATCCGGGACAAACAGCCACCGACATCCTCCTCCAACAGTTGAATAGGTTGGTCTTTGGGCACCTCTGCAGTGATGGAGAGAGCCTTGTCTTTAGCATTAGCGGTGTCAAAACCGTCAACTGTCAACTGTAGAAGTGGTTGAACTCATTTGCAAAGATGAGATTCTCTTCAGCAGTGCATTGTCCCACCTGGGCTTATTTTGAGCAACCCGTCATTTTATTTAGACCTTGCCAGGCCTGACAAGGATTGCCTGTACAAAACTTGCTTTCAACTTTGTTTTTGAAGTCAGGTTTTGCTTTATGCATCATCGATCCGAACTCTCTCCTTTTGTTGAGGAATTCCTCTTCATCTGATCTCACAAAAGAAGCATGTTTGTCAGTAAGACTCAGCTTTATCTCCTTTGTGAGCCATGGTTTGTTATTGGCAAACACACGGACTGTTTTACTGGTCACCACCGACTGCTGACTGAACAGTATATCAGATGTCATATGGTTCGTAAGCTCATGTGGGTCTGTGATTGTATCAAAAAACACAACCCAGTTTGTTGTATCAAAGCAGTATTTAAGCTTGTACTCACTTTCGGTGTCCCAGACCTGTAAAGCTTTCACACTAGGGTTGACACGTTTCACCAACTGCCTATATTTAGGGAGCAAGTGAATAGCATTGTGATCAGTTTTGCTGACAGGGGATCTGCACACTGGCTTGTATGCGTCAGATCAAGAGTTCTTGTTGAATGTGGGGGGCATGTTATATATTGCTTGATAGATGGCATAGACGGATATGTGGCAAGAGAGCCAGCCTGTTGAAATCCCCCATGATAAACACTGCTTGGTCAGCTGACCAAAATATCGTTTACAAAATAATCAGATTGTCACGTTCGTTGTGTTAACAGAACAGTGCAACAAAGCTTGGATGAAAGACTAAAGAACAGTATGTTTTGCCACTATTTATACATTTGTCAGGAAATAGTTTGCAGATTAAAGTATTGGTTGCCTAATAATGCTAAAGTAGAAACTGTAGCTGGTATATAAATGTAGTGCAACCCCCTTTATTTTATAAATCCATTATCTTGACTAAATAATGTTACATTGAACAAATCAATTAGTCTGTCTGCTGCAGCTGCATGTTTTGCTTGTACTATCAATGGGTAAATGTAATTTAGATCTGTCCTGGACATTTATTCTGAGGACATTTTACCTACATCTTTTCACAGGATTGCTATAAAAGTAAATTTCTACAGTGCTGATAAAATGCTTTTATCTTTTTTAAACCTCCATAGAGACAGAAAACAATATGAACTGTAGCTTCCATGCAGAATTAAACCTTCTTTTCAATATAGTTTTGCCACATAAAAACTTATTCTTACTCTATTATAATGATAAAGATTGCTAAATAAAATATATTTGATGGCAAATATAGTTTACACAGGGAACACAGACTGCAAATGTAATGTTCACAGCCAAAGCCCCACTGACATTTTGGGCTAAGGGTAAGGGGGTGTGGGGGTGACACCATGATCATGCCTAGGGCACTAAAATGGCCAGAGGCCCCTCTGACAGGGGATATAAAGTAATCAAAATTATTAGGATAGTGTGCCATTTTGCTCCAATATAATTAAAAACCAACAATTATTGATTAAATTAAATCAATGGTTGTTTATTTTATTTTAAAAGATAAACAATATTTTTTCTCAATCAGCTGGATTGATATGCAGCTTCCTCAGTTTCTACCACAAAGTGTCCTTGATCAATATAGAGAACTTCACCATGCTTCCCAATGTGTTCACTTCCAAGCATCTGTTAAATCAGTGTAACGTAAAGTTTGTTTCACATCATTTAGCAATATAGCTATCCACTAATCTAGAAAAAACACATGGTTTGGAAGACATTGCCTCCAGTAATTATCATGCAGATGTCCATTTTATCCTTGAGCATTGAAACTAAACCCACTTCAATGACACCAAAACACGCATAGTTCTCCATTTTACCACAGCAGTAGAAAACTGCATGTGGTGACATGAGGAATTAGTTTACCCAAGAGACCAGATGCAACTGAGACTGGTATAAAGGTTTGGTCAGTATTAGGCAGTATAAGGGCTCTGGAGTCAGATGTACTGAGAAAGAGCATTTACCATACTAAATGTGAATAGAGACTAAATCAAATTCAGCATTTTAAAAATTCTACTTAAACTTGAAATATAGTCTAATTATGATATATTTTAAAGCACCATCCACTTATTATCCACAATCAATAAAAGGGGAGAATGACAACAAGTCCAGGTTTAATTTAAGCTCTGTAACTAGGATGTATAAAAGTCAACGCTCTGTTAAGTCATGTTGTTTTCTGCTCTCAGTAGGGATGATTTAACAAGTTCTTCTTTAAAAAAATAAAACTTTTCAAAATGTATTGCAATTTCCTTCCAGAGATTTCCCGATATGATCCTAGGTATCAGCCTGGGTCCAAGTCATGGCATTTTTCAATCAGTTTAAGTAGTCCTCGACAAAACTTGAGAACTGCTGTAGAACTAAGTCAGATTTGCAAGTCAGATTTGCAAGTCAGATTTGCTAAGTCAGATTTGCTAGCTGCCTTTCTTACAAACCTGCTTAGGGCCATTGTCCAATTGAATGACCCATTTGTGGCTGATGTCTTTAGATGTTTTAACATTTCCGCATATTGTTCTTTCCTCATGATGCCATCTATTTTGTGAAGTGCACCAGCCCTTCCTGGAGGTAATCCCATACAGCGTGACGCCATTGCCATACCTGGTATGGTGTTCTCAGGTTTACATGCTTACTCCTTTTTCCTCCACAGGTAATGATGTTCATTATGGCCATGGACTTTCTTTTTATTTTTTGTCAGACCACAGGACCAGTCTTTAAAATTTAAGGTCTCTGTCCCTGAGTGCATTTGAAAATTGCAATTTATGTTGTTTTTGCTTTTGTAATAATGGCTTTGTCCTCTCTGAGTGACCTATTAGCTAATGTAGATACAGGACTCATTTCACAGAACATAATGACACTCTCGTATCAACTTCAACAAGCATTTTTACAAGGTCTTGGATGGACACGCACACTTAGCACCAAAATAGGTTTGTTTCTGGGACACAGAACCCACTTAGTACTTCCTGAACAGTGCCATCACTGGACATTCCCATAATGTTTCAACTTGAGTATATTTGTTTGAACAGATGAATGTGGCACCTTCAAGCAACTTAAAATTGCATGCAAGATTGAACTAGATTTGTGGAGGCACTTCCTGATATTAAGGCTTATTTTTATTTTTTTAAGTGATATCACACAACACAGCAGTATCTTTGAGAGGAGCCTTCAAGTACATCATCAGATGTGCCTCTATTTAACTAAATGTTATGAACTAATCAACCAGAAGCTTACCAAGCCATGGCATCATCTGGGCATTTCCGTTTTTTTAAACATAACAATCTCAGTGTGTGTACCCTTCTGAAATTGAAAAAGTAAAAAGAAAACTCAAAATAATCTCTCTGTGCTTTGGCAATTACCAAATAGAAATAATTTTAGTAATCCTAACTGGAAAAGTTTGATTTGATTTAAAGCCAATCAGTGAGATAAAGAAAGATTGTGCTCTTCTTTATATACAGTACTGTTAGAATTATGATTATTGATTAATTAATCTTTATCAATAATTATAATTAAAAATCATAATTTGACAAAATAAATTTCTTAACCAAAATCCTCATTTATGAATCGAAACCAGAGATGTCTTCTGGTGTTGTAATTACTATTACCAGAGATGTCACTGTTTAATCGACCGTTTCTCCCGAAACGTGTGGAACTTCAACCTTATGTTGACTGACGAATCACTCTTGCACAAAATAAACACAAAACGCCTTCTGTTTATCTATGTGAACATTTATTAAATCACAGCCCTGATACACTCGCTCTTCCGATTTAATAATCTTCACCTACTCAAACATGAAAAGTTCTACATAAAAGGGGTAAAATATCTAACTAAACCAAATAAAGCAAAAAAGCAGTTATGGCAAAAATGATAATATGATAAAGGGATGTGGTGGTGAGTGGAGGTTGGAAGCGGAGCTCAAACTGCAATTCAGTCATAAAACATCCCGCAACTCTGCGCGGCTGAGCACACAAAGTGTTATAAAACCTTTGGCGGCAAGCTAGTAGGCAGTAAAGTTGAAGACAAAGAAAATGGTGAATTTCACCATGAGGTTATTATAACAGTCCAGTCTCACAGCGCACCTGCGCTTGCTCCCAGGTGGTAAATAACCCTGCAAAGCACACACAAAGCTGGGTAGAACAGCGGCTTCCAGACATCCAACACAGCACGTTAAAGTTTCAATAAAAAGGTTACATGCACATATAATTCAGAACACATTAGATTAAATGGCGAATCTAATCGCACTAAAACCTCCTGTACCCTGCCCAGACTTTCTAAGAAAGAAATAAAAATAAAGGATGGGTTTTACTTGTCGTTGTCTTCCTTCTGAGCAGAGTTGAAGAGAGGAAAAATAAAGTTGGAAGTTAATGTGTGTCCACAGTTAACTTCGGGAAGAGTGGTCAATTTTCGTCCTTTGTCTTCCTTGGCAAAAAGGAAAAAAAAATAATCTGACCGTCAGCAGTCGACTAGAACCGAGCACGGAGTTGTCTTTATTTTCATGACTATGAATATTGTAGCTTCAGACTGAAGGCATCAAAACTATGAATTAACACATGTGGAATTATATACTGAACACAAAAGTGTGAAACAACTGAAAATATGTCTTATATTGTAGGTTCTTCAAAGTAGCCACCTTTTGTTTTGATTACTGCTACGCACACTCTTGGCATTCTTTTGATGAGCTTCAAGAGGTAGAAATGGTTTTCACTTCACAGGTGTGCCCTGTTGTCAGGTTTAAACAACCTAAAATACTTATAACATCACAAAAAAAAAGAGAAAGACAAAGAATTAGTTATTTCACTCGCCGCGAGGAGAACAGACAGAGATGTGCTTTTCAGTTACAAATCTCCTACCGCTCTGAAAACCGCTCCTCGCTTTTTATTATCTTTAGGGGGTTCCTGATTACAAAAAACGTTGCTCTCTAAGGATGGGAAAAACAGCTGCATCGTAAACAGATCATAAACACCATTATCTTGTAACAACACACTTCCATAGTCTCCCCCATCCTTAAAATCAGTTGTCATCTGTTCAGCGCAATCAGCCTTCATCTTTATGCCCTCCTCAACTGTGACTGCTTCCTCTCCAGCTCCACCTTTGATCCTTGCCTGCAGGATCATCACATCCTTGAAAGGTTATAAAGATCAAATAGTCAAGTTAGAGAAAAGGAAAATATATAAGATAAATCTATATTCAATTATTCCAACATTTCCTCCCTGTTTATCTTATATTTGCTCATATTCTCATATTACTTAACAGCCACTTCTTTCGGATTTTTTAACTGTAAGATTATTTTCATGAGTACAAAGACAATTATACTCAGAGGCACTTACTGACATTTAAATCACAGATTCATATAGAGATGGATATGGGTACAGGCCAGAAAAGTGGTCAGTCGCATCCTCATCATCTTCATCATCCTGCTGTTTAAGTAACGGATAGAGTTGGGTAACTCTGTCTTCCATAGGAGAAAAAGCTGTGGTGATGAGACGGTTAAGAAGAGAACAAAGGCAGGGAATACAACAACATCCACACAATGTCAAAATTGCAGCAATCACTGCAAAGGAAATTATTACTGATGATACTAAATTTTATACTTCCCAAACACATCCAGCCAGGAGTCCCGCATCGAGGTGTCTACTCCAGAATGCTCCTTCATTTTGCCATTTAGAGATCTCAAACCTTCTATGGCTTTAGTTAGGCTGCTATCAGCAGCAGTATTGTTAGGTATGAATGTGCAACATTTTTCTCCAAAAATAGCACAAACTCCTCCTTTTTCAGCTAACATGTCCAAAGCAATTCTATTCTGGAATGACATCAGGGAAGTTGAAGCCAATTGGTCATGGACAGTTTCAAACCCGCTTTGTGTCCAATTTCCTAGTTTTTGCACATTGTAGTGAATATAGTTGATCCTGTCTACGTTTTTGTTCATTGTACACCACCAACAGATACTTGATTCAAATCCTGCGGCTACTTGATCAGTTAATTTATCTTCATCTATAGCATCCCTCAGTCTGCCAAGCTACTGCTCTGTATTTTCTATTACGCCAGTCATGTGGGTTTACACTAGATAGTCCATCTGTTACTTCATCTACTAACATAGAATATACTGAAACTGGTAACAATAAAGTAATTAGAGCACAGAGTCCCATTACTTTTGAAGGTAATCGATCAAACAATCTGTCGTCACCACACCACCACCAAATGTCTCCTCTAGAGACTGGTTTAAAATACTTATTTACTTGTACAATTGCAGTACACCATACTGCAGTGAGATTTCCCAATTTATTACCTCTCTCTGTCATATTTATACATGTGTAGTTTCCAGTGGTGACCTGTTTATGGAATACTGGTTTGTTCTTATCTGCTGTAGTTACAGGAAAAACAGAATCCCAGTGCTGACACATTTCATTAGGATTAGTTTGATTCATTACTTCCATCACACAGGGTTGTGGTATCACAGCTGGAATTATTTATAACAAAGGCCTGGGACCCATAAACACAACACAATCTCTTTTAGTCATGTTAGCCGCTTGCTCTACCATCAATAACCAGTTATTATTTGTTCCTGATACTCAAGTAATAACCTGGAACTAGTCATCTGTGGTTAAGTTTCCTAACATAATTTTTACTCTCTTCGCTGTAGTCTTAGGGTACAGAGTCGTTTCAGTTTTTACTTAACAAACAAAAAGGTCAAAGTTTGGGTCTGACCCTGAAACCCAGTCCCACAGGAGAAAACTCCAACATTTTCCTCCTGATGCAATGTAGTCGGAAGGAAATAGAGAGTTATGTGTGAGATTAATTGTTACCTGGATTGCATTATCAGCTTCATGGAGCTTAAACACCTTCTTTTGATGACTAGCATAAGCAGTGGTGCCCCACTCTGGTGTCCAATTGTTTCCTTCATCAGCTACCATCGTGGACCATGAGGTGTCTCTTCTGGCATTAGTTAAGTACCATTTATAACTTCTATAACCCTGCCCTTTCCTTCCTCGTTTGGTCAAGCTAATGAGTGGGATCAGCACCACAGCTGTGTTATTAGATTTCACACACACTTGAATGCCATAAGTATAAGAAGTTTGTTTAGTACACATAGTTAGGTTATCTTGCCTTCCTTGATTTAGCGCTACTTGTTTCATATGACTCGTAGCAGGTGTTATTACATTCTTATTTATCTTGACTGGTTCCCAGAAGTACCAGAAAAATAAAAAAAATCAATATGAGAAAAAATATAAATGCCCAGCAACGGAATGCATTGCTCATCCATCTAAGAGTCATTTTGGCTGAAGGTTTGACTCCTCTAAGTGGTTCCAGTGTCTTAATTTTCTTCACTGACTTTTGGGTCTCTCCAGCCTCTAAATGTCTGGGTCCACCCCATTATCAGTCTGTGAATCACTTCCCCTGGCGGAGATTTCAACCGAAATTACGTTTTTTTTTTCAATGTGTAATTTGAATCCAGGTTGATCTCTCAGCTATTTTTACAGCTGTTGGAGTGGTTAGTAATACCTAATATGGGTCCTCCCACTTAGGTGAAATACCAATGTTTCTTTTTTACACTCCTTATTAACACCCAGTCTCCTGGTTCCACTAGTTGGTTTTCCTGCTGGGAAAAAGAACATTCCTCATTAGTCTGATTTTGTTTCTGTTGCTTTTCTAACATACTTCTCATATAATCAGCTAGGTTGACTTCTTCATCTAACTCCCACTTATTTTGAACTGTGGTAATCTGTATGGTCTTCCAAATAATGTTTCATAGGGTGTTAGCCCTGCGGTGCTTGTAATGTTTAGTTGGAAATAGTTCTATCTATTTAGAAAATGCATCTATAATGACTAAACAGAACTTTTTCCCTTCACTGTGGTTTAACTCAATAAAATCCATATGAATTGTTTGAAAGGGGTATCTTGGTTTTAGAAATTGTCCCCTTCGTGGTCTTAAATTCCCTTGTGTATTATGTTTTGCACATGTTAAACATGTTTTACAAAGATTAATTTTTTTTTTTTGGAATAAGAATTAAATCCATATGTTATATAATATTTATGTATCTGTCCTACCATTCCTCCCTGTTGAGACATGTGAAACACGATGGCTCAATATTGCCGCCTATTTATATAGGTTCTTTGGTAGGACAGGTTTATTATCTGGTCAAATACAGATTTCATCTTTTAATGCAGCTCCATGTTTTTTTTTGTTTTTTTTCCACATTTCTATCTCCTGGTGGGCTTTGTTGTTGCATGTCTTTTAACACTGCATTTTGTCACCAATGCATATCCTGTTTGTGTCTTCCCTCTCTCATCTTTTCTGGAGAAACCATTCACATAAACTATTTCGTGATCCTGCAAATCACTTCTAGTTTTTGCTTCTTTTTCTGCTAATTCTTGACAATCATGTTGAATTCCATCTTCAGGTGTGGGTAACAATGTTGCTGAGTTTAAGGTGGTGCACCTTTCTATAATTAAGTGTGGTTGTCACAGTACAGTTGACATGCAGGACAAATGTCTAGCAGGTGATAGAAAGGTCATATTTGTTTGCAGCAATATTGCTGAAACTGCATGGGGAACTCTTAAAGTTAAAAGGTGAAACAACACTATTGTAGCACTGACTTCAACTGCCATGGAGGCAGCAATTACAGCTCTCACACAATATGGTTGCGCACACACAACACTATCTAGTTTTGAAAAGAAATAGGCTATTGGTTTCATTTTATCTCCATGTTGTTGAACCAGAACTGAAGTCATAAAATGTCCCTTGCAATCTACCATCTGAACAAATGGTTTACTATAATCTGGTAATGCTAAAGCAGTACTGGCTACACTCCATTTCAGTTCAGATGTCATTTTCAGCTCTTCCTCATACATTAGATTGTTTAATGGAGCTACTATTTCTGCATAATTTGGCACCCAGTTTCTACAACAATTAGTTAGACCAAGGAAGGACATCATTTGCTTTTTTGTTACTGGTTTTGGAACTTGTAATATTGTAGTCTTTCTTTCTTCTACTATTGTGCATCCCCCTGCGCTAAGATTGTATCCTAGGTATTTAACCTCATTTTTACACAACTGAAGTTTATTTTACTGACTTTGTGTCCCTCTTCCGCTAAATGTTTTCATAATGCTATTGTGTCATTTTTACAGGTCTCCTCATCAGGAGAGGCTAATAGCACATCATCAACATATAATAAAACCTGACTACCTCCTGGAAGGTCAAACTTGGCCATGCTTGCACTCATTACCTGAGAGTATATAGTTGGACTTTAACAGTAGCCTTGAGGTAGTCTGGTATATCTTTGTCCCTCAAAGGTGAATGCAAACCAGAACTGACTATCTTTATCTATAGGTACAGAGAAAAATGCATTGCTTATATCAACTACAGTAAATATTCTAGCATCTGGTCTTAGGGAATTTAATAATGTGTAAGGATCAGGAACACACGGTGCTCTCTGAACAACTTCATTATTAACTGCCTGTAAGTCTTGTACCATGTGCCATCCTGTTGATGGAGCTTGTTTTTTAACTGGAAAAATGGGGGTGTTACATGGTTAATCCTCACATTTTATTATCACCCCTGCAGTTATTAAATCCTTTATTACTGGTTTTATTCCTTCATGCGCATCATGTTTCAAAGGCTATTGTTTTACACTGGGCCTGTATTCTGTTTTTGCTCTAATTTGGACAGGTACTGCTCCTTTTACTAAACCCACATCAGTAGGGTCTTTTGACCATAACTTATCAGGGATTTCACTCAAGAACTGTTCCTCCTGTTCAGTAAGGAATATTTCTCATTGTTGCTTTGTATGCAAATGTATCCCTTCCTGTACTGTCACTGTCCAGAATAATGGCTACCTAGTTAATCCTGTGGATGCACGGATTTTTGTATTCATTGTTGTTGCAAACCAGTCTGTGGCATCTTTTCCCCTCTGCACTATTCTTCCCATATCATGCCACTTGAGTTCTTTATCCTTGAATAAAGATATGTGTGGAGGTGTCCACATTTTGCAGAGCTTCCTAGTGTCTTCCGCTAACACTACTTCAGCAACTGACGTACTCTTCCCATCTGCATAAACATAAGTTACCATAACTTATGTAGGGGTTACTTTAGTTAATGCTTCTCCATACGTTTTATCTGGTCCAGGAGTATTTTTATGCCACATGGTAATATGTAGATCATCTGGTGTCATCTGATCTTGGAGTCGAGTAATGACATTTCTTCCTTCTGTTAATAAAGCTGTCCCTATGTCTAGGGCTAGTTTGTTTGGAACATTAGAATAGATAGCTAACATGACTGTCCAGTGGGATCTCTTATCCAAACTGGTTCAGACTCACAGACTTGTGTCAATTTCCCACTAGCTGACCTTACTGTTATTTGCTGATCACTAAGTCTGGAATTTGAGATTGTTTCTCTACAGGTGGTCCTGCATGCTCCGGTATCACAAAGAAAAGTAATTGATTTTCCATTCAACAGTAAGGTAACTTCAGGTTTAATCCTATCTAGGGAGAGAAGGTCCTAGAAATTTAGGAGGATATCCTGCCCCTGTGTTTTTGTTTTTTTGTTTTTATCGGTGTCTGAGGTACTAGGAACAATTTCACTTGTTTTCTGTCCTAGTCATGCTGAATCATTATTTCTCCTCTCAGGACAGTCTCTGATCAGATGTCCTTCTTTCCCACAACACCAAAACCCTGCGATTTTGTCCTCTGCCTCTAAATCCTCCTCTTCCTCCGTTGTTTTAATAATAAATCTGTTCTTCTTCTTCTTCTTGCTGAAAAAGGTGCTGGCTATCTTTTTCAGTTTTTTTTTTAATCCTTCATTACTTTTTCTGCATGGAGGGCATGATTTACATAGTCTTCTAGATTTGCTGTGGGGAACCCTATAAAATGTCTCCTTACCCAGGTATTAATTGCATCCCTGGAACCAGCATATAGTGCTTTTTTTTTTAACTGCTGTCGATAAGCTCCTTGCTCGTTTTCATCTTCTTGTAGACCGCTATGTATTTAAACCCTTTTGTCAGTCTAATCCTATATTCTTCAAAAGGTTCTTCCTCTTTTTGTTTCACTCAGGCTATTTCTGCGTAGTCAGCTCTGCTTCTGTACCTAACTGTAAGCCTATCGATTAATCCCCTCACTCTGTTTGTTCTGCTGTTAAAAAGAGTAAAATATTTTCTAAGGTTACACAGAGAAAAAACGTGTCATGCCATGAACCTCCATGACAAGCTGTATCAACAGCCTTCAGCGTCTCAAAACAATAATAACAAAATAAACACAAATAAAACATACAGCCATGGTGGGGATGGATTTATTCACCAAAGGGACTCATTTTAGCCCATCCAATCCTGTCAAACCTCATCAGATCTTTGGTACAAAACAAAAACTTTACACCTACTCTTTTTACTCCCTTTCTTTTGTCCTGCTGTTCTACTTTGCAAGTCCATCAAAAATTACTTCTTAGCCCTCTGACCTTTTCTGCTTTCCACAAAAATGTCCATTCTTATCTCCTGCATCACATCTCTCTCTTTTTAGTTACTTTTAACCAATAATCTACATCCTCATAACCTTCTTTGTCCATTTTTTTAAAATCACGTGTACTTTTAATGTACTTTTAATTATTGCATCCTATAGATTAACAAATTTTTTAGAGTTTAAACGACCATCATAATGATATGTGGTTATCCATTTATCTAAATATTTTTATTTTAATATTTTAATTTAATTCTCTGCTTCTATAAATTTCCAATCTTTGCATTGTTATTTATTTTTAGTTTATTTTTACTTGCCCCTTTTCCCATTTTTTTTTTTTTTTTAATTTGGTCCAGTATATAAATACCTAGGGTATTCCAAATGCTAGATTATTCTGCTCAGTAGGGTGACAGAAAAATCTCCTTTTGTGGTAATTCTCACTTCAACTCTTTCGAGTGGAGAATTCTTGCCTTTGCATCCACAAAAGTTAGTCACTTTCAATCCCTGCTTTGGTATGAGGCAAAACCTAGTGGTTTAAATCCTCCATTCGTTTCTCACATGCACACATTTTTAAACACGGAATTTTCTTAGTATTTTCTGTTTAAAGTACTTAAACGCGGACTCCGCCGTCCTGAAAACACGGAATTTCAGTATTACTTCTCAATACTTAAGAGGACTCCGCCGTCCCCTAAACACGGAATTTTCAGTATTACTTCTTAATACTTTTTCAGGACTCTGCCGTCCTACTTTTACCTGTTAGGGCCTAGGATTCACAGGGTTTTATTTCACGCAATGACCCCCAGTCATTCATCACACTTTTTTAATCCAAACTCAACTCACCACTTTGTCTTCCCCTCTCTCTCAGAGTTCTGTCAGCCGTCAGACCCCAGCGGGCGGGCCGAGATCCAGTCCCGGAAAGGGTCTGTGAGTCTCCCTGATGAAGACTGCCATGCGCATGGTCTTTACTGGAGTCCACCAACCCGCTGGAATCCTCAGACGTAATTGGAATCCGGCTCTCGAAGGACCAAATTAATGTCAGGTTTAAACAACCTAAAATACTTATAACATCACAAAAAGAAGAGAAAGACAAATAATTGGTTATTTCACTCGCTGCGAGGAGAACGGACAGAGATGTGCTTTTCAGTTACAAATCTCCTACCGCTCTGAAAACCATCTGTCCGCTCCTCCCTTTATTATCTTTAGGGGGTCCCTGATTACAAAAAACGTTGCACTCTAAGGGTGGGAAAAACAGCTGCATTGTAAACAGGTCATAAACACCATTATCTTGTAACAACACACTTCCACAGTCTCCCTCATCCTTAAAATCAGTTGTCATCTGTTCAGCGCAATAAGCCTTCAGCTTTATGCCCTCCTCAACTGTGACTGCTTCCTCTCCAGCTCCACCTTTGATCCTTGCCTGCAGACACACTCATCACATCCTTGAAAGGTTATAAAGATCAAATAGTCAAGTCAGAAAAAAATATATATATATAAGATAAATCTATATTCAATTATTCCAACACCTGTCAGGTTTAATAAGTGGGATTTCAAGCCTTATAAATGGGGTTGGGACCATCAGTTGTGTTGTGCAGGAGGTGGATGCAGTACACAGCTGATAGTCCTACTGAATAGACTGTTAGAATTTGTATTATGGCAAGAAAAAAGCAGCTAAGTAAAGAAAAACGAGTGGCCATCATTACTTTATGAAATGAAGGTCAGTCAGTCCGAACAATTAGGAAAACTTGTAAGAAAACTTGAAAGTGTCCCCAAATGCAGTCGCAAAAACCATCAAGCGCTACAAAGAAACTCGTTCACATGAGGACCGCCACAGGAAAGGAAGATCAAGAGTCACCTCTGCTGCAGACGATAAGTTCATCCGAGTCACCAGCCTCAGAAATTGCAGGTTAACAGCAGCTCAGATTAGAGAACAGGTCAATGCCACACAGAGTTCTAGCAGCAGGCACATCTCTAGAACAACTGTTAAGAGGAGACTGAGTGAATCAGGCCTTCATGGTAAAATAGCTGCTAGGAAACCACTGCTGAGGACAGGCAACAAGCAGAAGAGACTTTGTTTGGGCTAAAGAACACAAGGAATGGACATTCGACCAGTGGAAATCTGTGCTTTGGTCTGATGAGTCCAAGTTTGAGATCTTTGGTTCCAACTACCGTGTCTTTGTGCGGCGCAGAAGAGGTTAATGGATGGACTATACATGCCTGATTCCCACCGTGAAGCATAGAGGAGGAGGTGTGATGGTGTAAGGGTGCTTTGCTGGTGACACTGTTGGGGATTTAATTTATTCAAAATTGAAAGTATACTGAACTAGCATGGCTACCAAAGCATCCTGCGGCATGCTATTCGATCCGGTTTGCGTTTAGTTGGACCATCATTTATTTTTCAACAGGACAATGACCCCAAACACACCTCCAGGCTGGGTAAGGGCTATTTGATCAAGAAGGAGAGTGATGGGGTGCTGCGACAGATGACCTGGCCTCCACAGTCACCGGACCTGAACCCAATCGAGATGGTTTGGGGTGAGCTGGATAGCAGAGTGAAGGCAAAAGGGCCAACAAGTGCTAAGGATCTCTGGGATCTCCTTCAAGACTGTTGGAAAACCATTTCAGGTGACTACCTCTTGAAGCTCATCAACAGAATGACAAGAGTGTGCGGAGCAGTAATCAAAGCAAAAGGTGGCTACTTTGAAGAACCTAGAAAATAAGACATATTTTCAGTTGTTTCACACTTTTTTGTTCAGTATATAATTCCACATGTGTTAATTCATAGTTTTGATGCCTTCAGTGTGAAGCTACAATATTCATAGTCATGAAAACTCTTTGAATGAGAAGGTGTGTCCAAACTTTTGGTCTGTACTATATATATATATATATATATATATATGTATATATATGTATACATATGTATATATATATATATATATGTATATATATGTATATATATGTATATATATATATATATATACGGTGCCTTGCGAAAGTATTCGGCCCCCTTGAACTTTTCAACCTCTTGCCACATTTCAGGCTTCAAAAATAAAGATACAAAATTCAAATTTTTTGTGAGGAATCAACAAGTGGGACACAATCGTGAAGTGGAATTAAATTTATTGGGTGTGTCAACGTTTTTTAACAAATAAAAAACTGAAAAGTGGGGCATGCAATATTATTCGGCCCCTTTACATTCAGTGAAGCAAACTCACTCCAGAAGTTCAGTGAAGATCTCTGAATGATCCAATGTTGTCCCAAATGACTGATGATGATAAACAGAATCCACCTGTGTGTAATCAAGTCTCCGTATAAATGCACCTGTTCTGTGATAGTCTCAGAGTTCTGTTCAAAGTGCATAGAGCATCATGAAGACCAAGGAACACACCAGGCAGGTCCGAGATACTGTTGTGCAGAAGTTTGAAGCTGGATTTGGATACAAAAATATTTCCCAAGCTTTAAACATCCCAAGGAGCACTGTGCAAGCGATCATATTGACATGGAAGGAGTATCAGACCACTGAAAATCTACCAAGACCCGGCCGTCTCTCTAAACCTTCATCTCAAACAAGGAGAAGACTGAACAGAGATGCAGTCAACAGGCCCATGATCACTCTGGATGAACTGCAGATATGTACAGCTGAGGTGGGAGAGTCTGTCCATAGGACAACAATCAGTCGTACACTGCACAAATGTGGCCTTTATGGAAGAGTGGCAAGAAGAAAGCCATTTCACAAAGATATCCATAAAAAGTCTCGTTTAAAGTTTGCCACAAGCCACCTGGGAGACACACCAAACATGTGGAAGAAGGTGCTCTGGTCAGATGAAACCAAAATCGAACTGTTTGGCCACAATACAAAACGATATGTTTGGCGTAAAAGCAACACAGCTCATCACCCTGAACACACTCTCCCCACTATTAAACATGGTCATGGCAGCATCATGGTTTGGGCCTGCTTTTCGTCAGCAGGGACAGGGAAGATGGTCAAAACTGATGGGAAGATGGATGGGGCCAAATACAGGACCATTCTGGAAGAAAACCTGTTGGAGTCTACAAGAGACCTGAGACTGGGACGGAGATTTATCTTCCAACAAGACAATGATCCAAAACATAAAGCCAAATCTACACTGGAATGGTTCACAAATAAATGTATCCAGGTGTTGGAATGGCCAAGTCAAAGTCCAGACCTGAATCCAATGGCGAATCTGTGGAAAGAGCTGAAGACTGCTGTTCACGAAAGCTCTCCATCCAACCTCACTGAGCTCGAGCTGTTTTGCAAGGAAGAATGGGCAAGAATTTCAGTCTCTCGATGTGCAAAACTGATAGAGACATACCCCAAGCGACTTGCAGCTGTGATTGCAGCAAAGGGTGGCGCTACAAAGTATTAACACAATGGCACTATATATATATATATATATGTATATATATGTATGGTATTTATGTATCTGCTTTCAACTTTAGAGAAGTATCAGACTCTGTCTATTTTTAAAAGACAAACACATCTCGCTCATGGCTCCTTGATGATAACTCATTAAATCTTTTATTTTTTTCCTGAAAACTGTCAACACAGAATTTATCAGCTGTTGTACTGCTAAATTATGTGATGACAACAAAAAGATGCTCATCTGAATTCATCAGTTATTTTTCCAGCCTCAACCAAAGAGTGATGTAATGTTTGTTCTTCAGTTCATATTTTTCATTTGGATTTTGTTAACCGGGCTTTAGTCCTCGGCTTTTTAAGATTCCTACGTTCAACATTTTTTTTACAAACTTTCAGGAAATGCAGCAATGTAACTTTGGAAATCATATCATAGATGCAGAAACAGCTCTGATGAAAATTTCTAGCAATTTTTCCATTCTATCCAGATCATACACACAAAAGTGCAAACCTTTAAAGGAAAAACAAACAAAAAAAAACTATCCAAAAGACAGTATGTGCTGACTATAAATAATATTGCATAATTAGAAAGTGCGCATAACACATGCTTATGTATGCTGGATTCCCATTTTCTAGATATTTTACTTGGGCTGGTCAGGGTCAGTCTGACAGGCCTAAGGGTCTAGGAGGAATGTAATGCTTTGGTAACTTGAATCAACTCACTAAATTAGGAAGAATTGGATCAACTTAGCGTTTAGACACTTTGACATGCAGAATGGCCTGAGATCATACCATCAACTGTGATTAATGAAGGTCTGCTCTGCTGCCTAACCCACAGCTGCTTGGAAAAGCCATTCTATCTCTGCTAACCCTGATCCTCCTCCTCTCAGAGGTCTGGTTGACCTTATTATAAACATTTTGACCTTTTCACTTGCTGGCCTCTCTGGCTATAGACAAGGGCACATTTCAGGTAAGTGATCAATCGAACAGAATGGCTGACAAGGGCTCAGATGGACAGGAATGTGGGTGGTACAGTGATGTGGGTGGGGTTTTGGGCTTAAACAGATCTTGAATGTCAGAGATGAGGGCGTCAACAAGAAAAAAAAGTTGGAAACACTGATGAGTCACGGCACCCCTGCATGCTGTTCTGTGTCCAGATGACCCTTTTCACCTCTTCGCAGCAGAAGGGTGGGCCTGCCAGCAACTCAGTCCATCATGCTGACTCCAGCAGCAGAGCAACATCTGTTCATTAGCCTTGACAGATGAAAGAGAGCCCCGAGATCAAGAAAAACCGATGAGGACAAATCCAACATCATATATCCCCCATACATTTGTATACCCTCACATTAAAGTGGCTGCCTGGGTGTGCCTCCATTCCTGTGTATATTTGAGCCGCACTGCAGACTGCAAAGATCTGTAGTGAGAAAGGGAATTCTGAGTGGTAATCGAGGCGTTTGCCTCATCCGTCACGCTTCTTTCAGCTCTATTGTGCTGTGCTGAAGGTCTTTCTCTCCATTACATTGTTTTTTTCTTTGCCTCAATCTCTGAAATGTCACAGAACTATGAGTGCAATACATTGACATGGATGAGAACCAATAAATAAAGTAGCATACATTAACCTCCCCTACTCCCTCTAACCTCTCCCTCTCCTCCTTCTCCAACAAACATTTCCTTCCAACATGCACTTATATGTTTGCAGGCGACAAGATGAAAAGGCAAGCACAAATTGGACCACATGTATTTCATTGAATATA
The DNA here is from genome assembly GCF_021462225.1 of Girardinichthys multiradiatus. NCBI lineage: Eukaryota > Metazoa > Chordata > Actinopteri > Cyprinodontiformes > Goodeidae > Girardinichthys > Girardinichthys multiradiatus. The sequence continues at coordinate 35,533,562 of NC_061795.1, read as the reverse complement.
CTGTACAGATACACATAATTTTAAACCAAAACATAAAGTATAAGAAACAACATGGCAAGTGACAAATACACAGAAATAACATAAAAAACAGGACTCTCCAATAAATTCCATAGCTGATCATCCTCCTTTAAACATATTCAGGATGCTTGTGGAGTAGGCACATATCAGGATACTATCATTAAAAGTAGCAGGGAGAGGAAGGATTTAATATTTTATCACACCTAGGAAGCAGGTCACACTGCCCTGGTCTTTGACAAATGCTGTGGCTATGAAGATGGATTAGTCAGTGAGCATAGGAGTGAGACGGCAAAGAAAATTAAGTCATCACTGTACCTACGCGAAGTTCAAACACAACACTGAGTCCACTCCTGTCCTCTCCTTATCTCTCCTTTTCCAGCTGTGCAGGTGGTTGTATGCCTGTTAGTCAGACAAGCAATTTCTGCCGAAGACAAGTGTAGCAACTCATTTTGTGTTCTGCGTACATGCTTAGCCTTTGGTAGGGATTGATAGGAATTTATGTCAGAAGGAGCAAAAAAAGTTATGAACTGAGACAATTAAACACAATAATGTTTTTCAAAATTATAAATTTAAATTATATTACTTTTAGTCATTCTATAATAATAATACAATAACTACATTTACAGAATCTCACAAAAGTGAGTACACCCCTTACAGTTTAAATAATTTATTATACCTTTTCATGGGACAACACAGATGATATGACACTAAGAAGTGTGACTAAGTTGGTTCATTTAATTCATGATTTAACAGAGTGACTACATGATGCCAGATTGGTTTGGAAAGACATTGTTTGATAAATGAAATTATTTGAGCCTCTGTCAGTTTTAGCACATTTATCTAAGGGGGTTTCCCGTTCATCTCAACAATTCACTTCTGGCATTATCCAAAGGAACATCCAGATGTCCAATGCCTGTGCTAGACCAAACACCCATAGTGCCTTTGTAGACCGGTTTGAACAGCCATTTGGACCAAAATTCCCCAGTCAGCCAAGGTGAGAGCTGACAGATTTGAAACCTGACATCAAGAGACCCAAGACGGTTCTGTGAGCAGTGAAAGAGCCAATCGGACCAAGTAAGAAGCTTTACGTTTGTGTGGTGCTTATAGATTTGGATGATTTCAGGGTACTTCTTGAATTTTCCTTTCCTAGATTAAGGAATTATCAGAACTAGGCTATAAAATCCCATTTTCTTTCTGTTTCTAAGAACCCAATAAGCTCCTGGTAGTTATTTGATTTCAATTACTGTAGTTTAAAGTATTTGTAATCCTTAGATTTTAATTACCTAATTACCTAAGTATTTTGACAGCTTGTTTTCTGATTGATTTATATTTTCTGTTTAATATGTAGTGTGCACATTACATTTTTTGTTGTTAACTAGAGCTGATTTTCATTTTATTGTATTATTTTGTTTTAGTTAATTGTAGTGAAGTGATATTGATTTATTATTAATACATTTTATTTTTTATTTTAGTTAATATTAGGTTATGTCATTTTTCACATTTTCAGATAAACAAATGAGAATCCACTTATCGTTCATCTTTGCATTGCTCTGAAACCAGAGAGATTTAAAGAAATCCTTTTCTTCTTTATGGTGTAATTAAGATAGCTGCCTGGAAAGGAGGTAACCATATATGAGATTAATTTAAAGTTTTGAAATGAAGCTCTATAAATGTTTTTAATTTTTTAGTTATTTTTTATGCACACAGCAAAGCATCTGTAAAAGAGAAGAACTGCTCAAGAAACACCCTTGTCAGCACATGTTCTCTTTAAAGCCTCCACCAATTTGGAAATGCTTAAATTAACAAGAGTGCAGTTCCCTGCCTTGCAAAAATTCTCTTTTTCTCCTTGAGCAGTTTGCTTCTCATTGTGCTACATTATACTAAAAGAGGCTCTGTTTTACATAACCATTGAGCTTTTAGAGCATTTAACATTTGCACACTCCAAGTCTTTCTTCATCACAGTTGGCGTGCATACTTTTATGTTATGTAGCGATTTTAATTTGTAATTTGAGCTTTGCAAGTATTGCTTGGGCAAGTAAATAAAACTATAGCATTAAATAATGCCCAAAATTAAATTAGTTTGATATAGGAAGTTAGTGATGATTGACAAAAGCTTCTTCATGTTATTAACAATTCAAAAAAGGTGTTTATTTCAATCAATCTTATTCTTGCGTTTGGTTTTCATTTTACTGTTTAATAATAAAGAAACCTAAATGTTTGTTATTTTTGGCTAAAAAGACAGGTTTATCACTGGTGTATTCATGGTAATTTGCAAGAAATTAATAAATTACCAATAAAAAAAAACAAAGCCTATATGTACATTCCTGAGTTTGACAGTGGTGTGAGTCGGTTTCAGTTACATTCAAAATGCTGACAGAATGTGCCACAATACAGAATTGGCCATATCAGAAGCTACCAAAGAAGATGAATTGCGTCACTTTCATTCCCCCTTCAATGCCTACTCCTACAATATGAACATTGGGTGAGCAGGTATTATCTCCTGGGAAAAGTGTGTTGCCAAGCACACACATTGCCAAGGACAGCTGAGAGCCAAACTATTTAGATCACAGCTACTGAGGATACAAAGCCCTGCAGCCCAGGCTGACTGACAAAGTTCCTTCGTTGGTGCTAGATCAGCTTGGCATGTTTCTACATTTAATTTTGTCATACTCTGTTGTGATAGGACTGGCTGTCAGTGGTGCTATGCGGAGAGAACAGTAGGTCAAAGGCGCTAAAGCTTGAATTGGAGCATGGGCTTGCAGATGTGCTTTTGATTTAGTAGACACAGACAAATGTCAGGAACACACTGTATTAAAAATATACCAAAAATATACCACAGAAAGTCATTCTTTAATAGCCAGGTAAACGCAATAAAGCAGAAACCGACAGTCTGCATTGAATGCAGAAGCAGGATGGGATCTTGAAACAGGAGGGCTGAGAAACAGTGATCTAGGCGGATCGTAAGAAAGATAAAATTTTTATTGATGTGGAAATATCTATCAAATGCCCTGACCTTTATTCTACCACTCCTTAGCTGAGGGCTGGATGAAGTAGGCATTAGAAGATTCTACGTTTTATGCTATTATTATTCTTATTAATGGATCTTATTTATAGATGCCTTTTAAAACACCCTACTATGAAAGACAAAAGCAACACAATGTAATAGTATGAAGCATTGCAGATGGCTACAAACCGAATTTTAGCTGTCACTTGTCAAACAAAGAATCTAATACATCCGTAATATGCTGGCATTACAGTTGCTGCACATACAAGCAATGTTGTTTGTTATAAATACATTTTGAAACTTTAGTTCTTTATAAAGACATGCAAAGAAAATTAGGATCCACATTTGACTAATGATCCATTAGTCAAAAGATTGTGTGCTAAGGTTGTTCATTTCCAATCTCTCCTTTTTTGTTTACTCTTTAGTAGCTTTAACACATTGTCAATCAGTTACATAATACAAGATATGTCCATGATCAACTTCTCAAAGCTTAAAAAACACCTGCCCACCACACAAGCTCTAATTTAGATAATTAGCAATCTGACTTTCAATCCTAAACTGAATCCCAATTAAAATCATAGCTGTTTTTTTCATTCCCGAACCGGATGAGGAGGAGTTGTCCGTGGTGTTGATGGAAACATCCACGCATGGCTAAACAAAGGGTTAGCTTGCAGATAACCTCCGTAGCTGTGGGGAAGGGCTTCTAGCTGGCCTGGCCGAACCGTGTGACACAGGCATGTTCAGGTCCTTGAGTGGCCGCGATACAGCGGGGTAGCTCACGCTACCTGGAGGTACACGTAGGAAGTCATGCAATGTGGTCCTGGCCTTCTTTTCCAGGCCATAAATGTTCATATTTTTGTATTTAGGTCCGTATAAAGAAGTATTTTCATGGTTTTGTTAATCTATAACCAATACATTTTATCCAAAGATACACCAAGTCATGGTCCTTGTTTCTCAGCCATAGTATTGCTATATTAGTGATAAACTATTATAGCATTGAAAAAACAAAATTATATATTGTGGTACAACATGCTCTTTCACAGCCTCTTTAGTTTACTAGAAAATGTCTTTTAAAAGGACTGATATATGAAGTTTATGTATAAAGTCAGTTGGTTGGCAAAGTAAATAAAAATTAAAACAAACAAACAAAAAAACAAGGCAAAAAAAAAAAAAAAATCAGATAAAAGAACAGCATCTAGGAGGAACAATGACAGACAGAAAACAAATGTTTTCTATTTCTTTTTCTATGTTATATTGATGTGAAACATGGACTTTCATGCACTGTCATAGAGCTACAGCTGTGCCATGAGATTTACAACTGTTGCCTTCCGGTGGGCTGAGGAAACATCACTCCAAACTAAATGTGGCAGCTCAGATAGATGTTGATTTATGGTGCCCCTCTTGCCCTTTGTGACCCTATCTGCCTTCACCATCAGAATGCATTTACAAGGTTTGTGTCCAATAGGAACAGCCAACCACCCAAAGACTGTTTTCACTGATTCAAGTGCTAAGTGTTTAGCAGTTTGAGATACCCATTTTATGACATTGTTTCTGCAAATTCATCGCAACATTATACTAACTTTTAGATTCTAATGTAATATTTGTAATCTGTTATTTTATTTTTGTCTGCTTTTATGAAGTTCTTTAATAGTATTTGTAATAGACATTAGTATGAATGACTGGGTTACTAGTGCTAAATTAAGTAAACATAGACTGAAAGTCAACAGTCTTCTAATTATTGTGTATTTAGCCACAAAATTAAACAGTTAAACTTAAATATATTAAATGTTAATCAACGAAGTAAATAGGTTAAGACTGGTCCAATACTTAAGAAAACATCTAGGTTGTGTAGTTCATAAGACAAGTGGCTTTTAAAACTTGTTTTGGTGGCAAAATTTAACCTGGTTTTGAAAATGAATACCTACCAACGTAGGTTAATAAAGATTTTCAAGTTAGCTTAAGAGAAGGATATCAGAACCATCACAGTGGTTAGGAGTGGGAAAATGCCCACTGGTTGGGTTGATACTTAACTTTATATAGTTTACATATATATAACTCAAATAAATTTTGGTTGGCAACTTTATTATTACATGGACATTTACATGAACTTGAACTCTCATGCAAGATATAGACTCTGAACCTGTACATGTGCTGTCATTTTCCAATGAGGGGATTCTGTATGAACTGCTGCAGTAGTCAGTACACCTTGTTGATCTACTTAATAGCAGGCAAACAAATGTAAGGTGCTTTACCACCACCTGGGTCTGCGCAGCAGGGTCACCAGTTAGCCAGAAATGAGGAACGGAAGAAAAGGTGTCACCAATTGCTTGTATATGCAGAGTAAATTGATGTTAAATTTGGCAATAAAAGGTTGAAGGTATAGCTGGATTGTTGGACTTTGACTCTTTTTCATTTATGATACATTTCTGACCTTTTTTTAATTACTTTTTCTTTTTCATCAAAAATGTGTAAGATTGAGTGTGGGTCAAAGGGATGTTAAATCTGTTTAGTTTAAGACAAGAAAGAGAAAAAGTACTGTCAGACTGCAATGGAATTGAACCATAACTATAAAAAACACAGTTATTCTGTAATTAGAACCACAAAGTCAGATCTTGCAGTGTTACAGTATGTTGTGGTAATTAATTATTATGCTGTGATTTTGTTTCATGTTCTTCTAAATCTGTTCAGTCCTTTGTGAAGCACTCAGGTGCGTGTATGCCCTCCCAGCATGTGGTCATGTGTCCTGCCTCTGTTATCTGAGTAGTTATTCATGGCAGCAGGTGCTCTCTCTGACATTTGTGGGGCGGGTCTTCAGCCTTTGTCTTCAAAGCCCTGTGGGTGTGCAGTTACCGTGACTTCACTGCACCTGATTCCCTGTACAGCATATGCATTGGTCCATTAGTCTTCCACCTTTCCCTTGATATCAATGCACCAGTGCAGGAAACGTATTATGCAAATGGGTTAACGATTAGGATGCAGAAAGGCCTAGGATCGTTCTCTGCATTTTCATATGAAAGAAAGTTTCTGGAACAACAGATTAACATCATAGGGCTAGAGTAATGTAATTTTACCTTTGATGTTTATGCTCAACATCCCTTGAAGGAAGATGAGACTCTGGTCATAATCCCTGTTAAGCTTATCCTAACACCTAAAACAATAACTTGTGGATCCACCAAAGCTCACTTAGGATATGATGATCTCAATGAACCTGTTTATTTTTTTTTTTATTATTTATTCTGCTGTACTTTCAGTTTTAAACACATTCTTGTTTTGCTTAATTTGACCACACCATTGTTTATTCAAGCCTTAGTTGGAACAGAGTAGACTAAAAGGAGAGGATGTTTGAAATGTGCAATGATAAGTGGTGGATATCAGTGTGCCATCAATAAAGATAAGCCCTCTAATAACTGTAGGTTTCATACATGGAATTAATACACTTATGGGACCTATGAACAGATATTCCATCCAAGGAAGATTTGACAACATTCCACAATTTCTTTGCATTTCTTTGTTTTGCCCTAGAAACAGCATTTTTGATGTCACCTCATGAAGTGCCAATTGGATTAAGGACCAGGGAATAGGCTGACCACTCCCTTAACATAAACCAAGATGCTGCTCACTTACTGTTATCTTTGGGGTTGCAGTCTTGTTGAAACATCCATTTCAAAGGCATTTCCTCTGCCTTTTTAAAACCTATGAGGCCGTTTTTGGCACTAGTTTAGTGCTATATTTGTGTGTACAGTACAATTCAATCGAATTGTGGGTCATCAGAGACAGTTCACGTAATTACAATATCAACAAAGCTGAAATCGGCACTAGGATGACAGCGGCTCCTGAAGACAACATAGTGGCGCACCAGAATACAGGGAGCAGCGCTTAAGAGGAAACTAGGTGCCGGTAAAACAAAAGAGAGGAAAGCGGGCGGGCACGCTGGCCCCCCTAAAAGCCAGCAAGCTGTCAATTCCCACTCTCTTTCTGGTCATCACCCACTCACTGAATAACAAAGTGGGCTTGTTACGTCTGAGGCTGAGTGTTTCTACAGAGATGAGGAACTGTACTGTTCTTTGCTTCACAGAAACCTGGCCTAACAACAACATGCCAGATTCTGCCTTCCAGATTGATGACATACAGCTTTTCTGAGCTGACTGCGACCACCGGTCGGGGAAAACACAGGGAGGAGGACTCTGTGTGTGCGTCAAATAATGTTGGTGTACAAACTGTGTACTCATAAAAAGCTACTGCTCTAGCGTGATAGAACTTATGAATGTGAAATGTCGGCCATACTATCTGCCACGGGAGTTTACTACAGTGTTCGTCGCCACTGTTTACATCTCGCTGGGTGCTAATGCTAATGCTAATGAAGCACTAAAGGATATACATGACACCATAAGCTCGCTGCAGACAAAGCACCTGGAGGCGTTCTATGTGGTTGCTGGGGTTAGGGTTAGGGTCAGGAAACTGATGGACACTCTGACCAGTTTTTGTCATCACATCACCATCTCTACAAGAGGGAATAATACTCTGGACTGTGTGCACACATTAACAAATTAACATTACAGAGCTCTTCCTCGCTCTCTTTTTGGCCTCTCCAACCACATCTCCATCCTGTTGGCGCCAGCATACCGCTCCCTGCTGAGACAGATCAGGCCAACAAAGAAGTGCACAGACAGGCAGGTCTTCAACGAGGCAGCGGCGTATAAGGGAAAGTTGGACCTGGACGATTACACCTCCTCCATCCTAGGCTTCATCTCCAAGTGTGCTGATGATGCCTCCACCACCAGGACAGTGACCTGCTTTCTGAACCAGAAACCCTTGGTGAATGCTGAGGTGAGGGCTCTGCTGAAATCTAGGGATGCTGCGCTCAGGACAGGGCAGGCAACAGCAATCAGAGAGGTGAGGAAGGGACTGACTGCAGGCATCGCGAGGGCCAAACCCACATACGCCCAGAAAATTCAGGGTCACTTTAACACCAACGACCCCCATCGCATGTGGAGGAGCATCAAGTGCATCACAGACTAGACTACAACATGAACAATGCCCAAGGGACTCCTCTTTGCCAGATGCACTCAAAAGGTTCTATACCCGTCTTGAGGACCCTGACACACCCCCAGCACCAGACTTACACCACCATCTGGTGACTTGCCCATCAATGTGACCACAGCAGATGTGCGGGAAACAACCCCTGCAAGGCTGCAGGCCCCGACAACATCCCAGGGTGGGTACCGAGGGACTGCGAACATCAGCTGTCTGAGGTGTTGGCGGACATCTTTAACACTTCACTGTCACTGGCATCTGTCCCCTCCTGCTTAAAGACTGGTACTATTGTCCCCGTCCCCAAGTGCTGCACAGTGACATGGCTAAATGACTACTGACCTGTTACCCTAACCCCGGTAGTCATGAAGTGCTTCAAGAGGCTGGTCATGACTCATTTCAATGACTCTGTCGACGTCATTGCGGAACCCCAATAATACGCCTATAGGAAGAACCGCTCCACTGATGACGGCATCTCATAAACACTTCACCCACCAAAAGTGCAATATTTCATTCAGCTTCACTATTTGACTGTGTTTATTTGGGTTTTTTTTTTTTTTTTTTTTGCTCTTAGCTGCATATGTTTTTAATGATTGCTATTTATTGTTAGCTTTAGCTTTGTATGGTATACTTAGTTTTCTTTTTACTTCAGTATTGGGCTTCTTAAAAGGGTCCTGAGTCCGGATTTTGTACCTTATCATGTAAATGTAAGCTGGTATGACAATACAAAAAGTCCTTGAATGCTTGTTATCAAAAAATGCCAGTAAATCTACTTCTCAAAAGAATCAAAAGTCTTACACTTTTACAATTCATGATACCGGCTGAGATGAACTCACCTACTTCTAATCTTATTAAGCCCCAGGGATACACTACAAAAAAAGTCTAACGTCATTCTGAAAAGGTTTTTTTTGTTTTTCAAAAATCTGTTTTATTTAATAAAAAGCTAAAAAAAAAAAACATTTGCAAATTTAAAATGCCTCTTTTAGAAAATATCTGTGGACAGGGCCTATGTCTGCCTATTGACCTTAACCAGTGCTTGGTAGGGATTACATAATCAGCCTCAATGTCATTATTTCGATAACTCTGACTGGATACATTTGCATCAACATCTAAAATGTGAAGTGCCATAAAAATGTATATTGTTAACTGCAGGTCAGGGGACTGTCTCTGCCTCAAGCAGAGCAGTTCCAGTGACTTGGTGTATTATTCATGAGTGATGTAGGATGGAGCTGGAGTTCAATAGATGGATAAGGCCTTGTTTGCTCTAATTCAGGCACTGCTTTGGTCTGTTAACATAAAGAAAGAGCTATGCCAAAAAGTAAAAGCTCTTAATTTAGCAGTTCATCTATATTCCAATCCTTCCTCATCATCACCAGCTATAGCTCATGAAAATGAGATTCCAAATACAATAATCTAAAGCAAGGTTCCTTCGTTAGAGTGATTAGAGTCAGCCTTTAAGATGGGTTTACACTATGACAATCAGATGTCTTAGCCAAAATATTTTTGCTTGAAAATATCTCTGGTCAGGAGCTTGAATTTAACACAACCACTTGCTTATTACCAATTGCTTACCAATCGCTTATTTAGCTCTCTCTTAATCTAAGACAACCTATGACAATTATCAAGCAGTGTCGGATATTTTCTAAAACAAACTGTCACAGAGTGACATTTTTGGACTCTGTTTTTAGCTTTGTGTTTGTTTACCTTTTGCTTAGATGTTTCTATTTCGGTTCTTGTATCATGTTTTCTTTTCTCCCTCTTCCGCCTCCTAATATTTTCTTCTTAAGATCTTTTATGGTTGTTTTCTTATTACTTGGTATGGTTTATATTTATTATTATCATTATTGTAATTATTATAGTTCTTGGTTGTCCCTGGATTCTCTAGTTTTATTTCTCTTTAGTATCTTTGTGGTTAATTGTGTTTTATTTGTTCCTTTGCACTATTCTTGTTTACTAGTTTATTTTCTGTTTCCTTTCCAGTTATTTCAGTCAGTGTGCTTAGGTTTGTTTACTTTTGTATTCAGGTTTTCTTTATGGGTTCTTTGTTTGTTCTCAGATTGTTATTGTTGTTCCTATGTTCCCTCTAGTTTCTCTGTTTACTTTAGTCATGATTATTCTAGTTTTCACATTCCCCATTTGATTATTTATCTTTGTCTATAGGTTTGCTTGGTCTGTGTTTCTGTTTATTGTTTATTAGTTACTTTGCCCATCCTCAGCCTTTGTATTTGTTTCACCTGTTCCTTCTGCTTCCCTGTCTCCTTGTCACACCTGTTCCCTGTTCCGTTGATTATCTGCCTTTGTTATCTCACAGTATATAAGTTGGTTTTGTGTCTTTGTTCAGTGTTGGTTCCTTGTGTTCGTCACACCTCATTCTCGTCCATGATTATGCTTTGTTTTTTGCCACGTCTTGCCTTGGGAAACCTGGGAAACATTTTGGATCAAAGGCAAATTTTTGGCCGTTTTTCACATTTACTCACCTTGAACCTCCTAGGGAGGCTTCATATTTGGTCAATATGCAGTTAAGGCATGGGGCATTAAAAGTTATCAAAATCGTGAGTTTTCGGCCATGTTTAGGGGTTGTGACTGGGGCACAAACTTTGTGTTCGCACTGAAAGTGAAAAATTGCAATAACATTCCCAAAGAAACGCCAAATCACCCCAAAGTTGGCATGAAGGAGGACCTTCGGGTTATTGATGATCCTATGGGGTCATATGCTGACATCATCTAAGCCCCACTCCCTCAGACCAGGAAGTTTCTTTTTTTTTCTGGGAAAGGTCGCTGTCTGGCTGTCGACACACAATCCCCTTCAAACTGTGTCAGATGACTGACAACTAGTGGGTCTAACTTTGTTCAACGCACAGTGACTTTTCATAAAAGGGCGTGGCCATGGTGGTGCGGAGAAGTCAGAAGTCACGCCATGGCCATACGTTTCGCTCTAATTTCCACATAGATCATCTGATCTACACCAAATTCAAAATGATTGATCCTAGTTCAGTCCCCCAAAATGATATTAGGAGATATTTGGTGGACGTGGCCTAATTCTTCCACAGCACCCCCTAGAAAATTTTTAAAAAATCAGCCCCCAAGCCATGCTTTCACCGAGGATTGTGAAACTTTGTACACTAATGTAACTTCTCAGGCCCTAGAAAAAAGTCCCTCGGAGCGTTGGTCCAAGCCCAACAGGAAGTTGGCCATTTTGCATTGAAGTTGCCATTTTGACCCCGATTTTGCATTTTCTAGCCCGCATATCTGAGCGAACTCCTCCTACAGCTTTTGACTTAGAGACTTGAAAATCACTCAGTATACTCTTAAGACACTGGGGATCAAAAGTTATCAAAAGCTTTTTGATATATGAAAGCACGTGGGCGTGGCCAAGCCTCAATATATGACTTCTCGCCATGAAAGACAAAATTGATATAGCTCCCACAGAGACTTGAAACCTTCTAAGATTGATATGCCTCTGGCCCTGAACAATAGATCCTGACATCATCGAAGCCCCGCCCCCTGAGAACAGGAAGTGTCATGTTTTACTTTAGGAAGTCAATTTTTGATGTCCTTCACCTCATCAATGTGAAACCGTTCCAAATGACAGATAATATGATGGTTTAAGACAGTCTCCAGTATTGACTGGTTTGGCTGGAGGGTGTGGCTGTGGCTGCGTGGCAAATTCTGATGTCACACCACGGCCATACGTTTGGCTCTCAATTACACCTGCATGGTCCAATTCACTCCAAAATAAAAATATGGTTGATCTTTGTCAGCCCCCAAACAGCTATATTGGATTACATTGGAATTTGGATAAACGGCGCCCCCTAGGACATTTCAGGTGCTCTATCTCCCTCATGCATCAATGGATCCACTTGAAATGTAGTATACATCATCACTGAGCAATGCTGAACATGTTGCCACAGTCAATTGATGACATAATTTTAGCTCCGCCCACTAATAAACAACTGAGTGCAGCTTCTATCTGGAAGGTCCGATTTGCTCCAAACTGAAAATTATTGATCTTTGTCAAACCCAAACCGCTCTATCGGATTACATTGGAATTTGGATCAATAGCACCCCCTAGGACAGTTCAAGTGCTCTATCTCCCTCATACATCATCGAATCCACTCAAAATGTAGTATACATCATGATGGATCAATGCTGAACATGTTGCCATAGTCAACTGATGACATCATTTTAGGCCCGCCGACTGATAAACAAGTGACAGCAGCTCCATCTGGAAGGTTTGACTTCCCACAAATTTTAAATGCTTCTTGCAAGACCAGAACACTGCATGACCAAACATCATATGACATGTCGCTCACAGTGCCACCTAGTGGTGATGTGTGGAATTGAACTGCGGCCCCGTCGGTGGCCTGTAGCTGGCGATGCCAGGCAGCTGGCGATGCCGGGCTCCCACGGTCGCTGCACAGGCCGAGTTGCGCTGAGCTGCAATGGCCTTCAATGCTGCTTGCAGCTTTAATTTTGATTAAAATTACTAACTTTGTTAATAATTGCCTAAGGCACTAAAAATAGTTGTTTACAGCCAACCAAACATATTGTTGCACAGTAGAAGACAATGTATTGGTGGATTAACAAGAAACTGACAAAGTTTCTACACAGTGCTAGATTTTCCTCAAGAGCTACTATCTTACAATCTTTGGATGCTCTTTCTAGGATCTCTCAGGGATTGGACTTGGACACCCCTGATTCAAGATATGGACATAAACACAAAAAATATTTTACAAATATATCCCAGATGTCTTAAATGTGTCCCAGTAAAGGATCTATTTTACTGTTTGTCGACTGCCTATTCATTAGCCTGCTCAGTCAAGTATAAATACTCATCTCAGTCTCTCATTATGTGTCAGGTTGTCTGTGTACCTTTGCCTTTTTCTGCAATTTCATGTCCATGCTAAGAGTATAATCCAGTTTTTGCTTCCACAAAAATCTCCTTTCTCTGAAACTTGTCTGACCAAATCTACTTTCTACTTTGCTTTTGATTTTCACTTTTCGCCTCTCAGTGGCTCGCAAGCCCTCTGTTTATTACTTACCACCCCAGGAGATCAGTAGTGACCCTAGCTGGGCTAACTACTACGCTACTGCAATCACGTTACGAACTTTGCAATTGGATTTTGCTTATGTATATTTGTCCTCGCTCATCACACATGGACATCAAGATATTCCTCAGTACCTGGACCAAACTCATGCTGGTTTACTTTGTACAAACTACTCACTATCCTCATGCAAACTCCTTTAAAACTTCATTACCCAGGCTCACCCCTCCACCTCCAGAATCCACATGGGGGAGTTTCCTCACTCACCTGAATAGCCCCTTCTCTTCACCAGCTGTTCCTGTGACAACAATAAATCCTCTGCACATGGCAAGGAGAGCACACTAGTTAATAGTCCAAATCAGAATAATTCAGGCCATTGTGAACTGCAAATCCACTCACGCTCTTGTTTGTTTTTCAAGGTTTGGCTGAGGAATAAAAAGATGAAGCTGAAAAAGTCCATGTTGCACTCACAAACATTCTCAATAAACTATTTTATTCTGCCTCCTGTCTGGTTCAGATTCATTCCAAAGCCATTGATTTGTTTCATATTTTACATAAACAACTGGGAAGATGAATACCTTAGTCAGAGCACTTTGACATTTACATTAACATTGTTTTTTTCTTGAGTAAGAGGAGGATCAAGTGTCCTCTACTGGCCTACTGTCCCTATTTCTGTTATAATGCCTTAAATGATAGTTCTCCAATTCTAAAATGAAAAAAGAAAAATAACATTGTAGCTCTGGTGTTTTTCCTGACATATCCAATTTATCTTTTAACTTTTTATCCCCCGTTCATCTCTTTCTCTGATACAGCATCTTAACATTCTGTTTGTTCACCGTCTTTTCTCCATACTGTGTTCTTCAATCCGTGCCAGCTCTTCTGACATCCTACATTACTCTATCAGCAATGGTCATTTCTGTTGGATCAATTCCCAGTACCGGACGTCCTCCAAGGGGAGAGTCTAGGTGTCACAGCGGATTAATGCCTTGCTCACTGACTGATAAACTCCCACTGGCCTGGAACCCAAGTGTACCATGGCACGACCCAGATAGGGAGGTGATGCTATTCCAACTTATTGCCACTTAGGTGGTTCAGTACAAAAAATTGTGATCAATACATTTAATATTTGTGACATTGTCAGCGTAAAGTAGTAGGATGGTTCTGTGCAAGGCTTTGACAAGTCTGAGTAGTGGAGAGCAAGGGGTGGGAGGTAATCAAACTAAGTGGCTGTATATGAAAAAAGAAAATGGTACGGTCACTTCTTGTTGGATTTAACTGCAAGTGCAATGCAGAAATTATGTCTTAAGTAAATGCATATGGAAATTCTTTAAAAGTCTATCCCAAATTTATGTGCATGGCTGTCTCAATATGAGCTCTTGTGGCCTACATATTTAAAGCTGTTGGTGCTAATGAATTCCAAGAGAGGAGAGGAAAGAGACACAAATATCAGCTATGGGTGTTCGCAAATCATTAACTTATTATCTATATAGTGGTATCCACCTGTCTTTTCCATTCAGTGTCTGGATGGTTTGGTTTTAAGATACAAAAAATAAACACCTGTGCATCCTTAAATCAGTTGCAAAATTACAATCTCAGCTGTATCTGTCTCTTCGAGGCCTTCATTAACCATAAAGGTAAGTGACATGGAAAACATGAACATTCTCGTATCTAGAAGGTAGTGGCAATAATAAAATAATAGGGGGTCATCTGTAATCATCTCTTCCCTGACGATGATGATGTCTTTTCAAACTCAATTACACATTAGAGGGACAATTTCGTCCTTTATCTATCACACTTCATCAACTAGGGCTTGGCTGCCTAACCTATCCTTCTCATTAGCAATCACTCCATCACTCACTAATAATAGCCTATCATCAGTGTCTCAGTGACCAAAGTTGCAACAAGGGAAAATGAAATATTAACTTATGATATTAACCCAGGGTCGTGTTTTAACATTGTGAGTTAGTTCTGATTCATTCAAATATATCCATAAATCGAACAGGAGTATTTAAGAAAAAGGGGTTTAGAGAAGAATTAATAAAACTAGATTCGAAAGCAATAAAGCCAATAAATGTCACAAGAAAGACATACTTCATTTATAACTGAAAACCTCAATAGGTATGATATCATTACAAGAAACTGATCATCTAAGAATGGTTTAAAACATCAACAAAAAGCAATGACATAAAAATGGGGAAATAGGTCAGACCTGAGGCAGCCGCTTGGTTTATGTGGTCCACTATTACCATAAATGGATGCTGACTGCCTGCAGTCAGGACCAATACACTCTCTATAAGGGCTCATTTATCTCAAATTTACTTTGCTGCTGGTGTGACAGACGGTCGCTAGTCTTAGCAGCCTAAATCAGTTCACTTTGACTTCAGGCTTGCCTCCCAAAGTCAGAGGTGTATGCAATGAGTGTCACATCCCCACCCCTCTTGTCCCCTCAGATTATCTACACAGACGCCATGGCAAATAGCTGGCTTGAGGTGAGAAGACAAGGGTCTTCTATTTTGTATTCATGTCAGCATTCCCTCAATTGAACTACTACATGAGAAACATCTACTTAGGCCTATTTAATGGCAATTATAAAATGAGGGAAGAACTATTATCTGTCTGTCTTGCACACTGAAGCACAAACATACATGATTATGCATGTCTAAATCTTCAAATATACTCAGTAAACGGTTAACTAAAACAGACATGATATAATTTGATAATACTTGGTTAGTATTTTGCCTATGTATAGCATTTATTTCTTGAGGCCATAAGCAAGGGTGAAAATAATCACTTGAGAATATACCTCAAACAGTCTGTTTCCTCATATAAATCACCAGTTTGTCCTCACTGGACGGTACTGTTTAAAGCAACTGATTAGGTGTCCTGAATTCTTTGCTACATACAGTATACAGCAGGATGTGAATCCACCCTGTCACAGTTTGTTTGAGTCTGAGTCACTGACAAAGCACATATATTCTATCAGACTTTTCAGATACTCAATAATGTAGATTTTTTTTATTCTAAGGCATCTTAAACTTGTACTGTAGAACTGTAGAATAAAAGCTATTTCAAAATGAATGCTCACAGAGTAGTTTAACCAAAGCTGTATCTGAGGTACTAATTTAGTGACATGTACTCTAAAGGGTAATTTACACTCATACCAAACTATGTGGGTTAGATGGATAGGAGCCTAAACCTTACACCATAGTAACTATCAGTTTTACTGTTCCCATTCCGTGTTCCCTACGAGATGAAATAATACACCGTACTGGGATCATGAGAACGAGTCAAAACAAGATAATGCACAGACACCACCGAGGTGGGACTGTGATCGAGGGCGTAGTGTGGTTTCCCTGGCTCCTCCCAGAGTGATGCGTCACTCTGGGGGGCCTTTAATGTGTACCCCTCAGGACGTAGGTAGGTGCGCCCCTGGCGACAGGACACACAGCGTGACCCAAAAACGATTATGTATGTTTCTTTAGTTTGTGCAAACAACTGTGTTTTTTTAAAGAATCTATATCAGCCTAGTATAATGTGATCCTTGTTTGGGTAATCCATATGTTGCTGCTGCCCCCAACACCCACCCCAATCAGCCAAACCACTTTTCTGAACTTTTTGATTCTGTATGTGCTATACAAATAAAGTTGACAGTAACATTGTCTAATTCGTAGCTTATGATTCAGTGCTAAATCAAAGGACTATTGCACATTCTTTTAGAAACCTGGACTGCATTTGACCACCTTTAATTTAAAACATTACATCAATAGACTGGTCAGTCTTTAGCTGAATAGTTCCACACTGGACACGTAGTTCTAACATTGAAACACAATGTTAGATTTGTGAAAACTTTATTCTGCTTGTGAAATAGAATAAAAATTCTAAATACAAAGATAAACCAACTATCCTCATATGAGGACATAATTTTTTGCAAAAACCACTTCCTGTATCATGACAGAGTCTAGCTATTTAACATATTAGGTCCTACTAATCCCATTTAGCTTGGAAAAAGAAACATGCACACCAAACAAAATCTTGGGTCTCAGGAGGCTAAGGTTCAGTAGTTCAGTTTGGTATTCAAAAGACTTGGGCAATTCCATTGTTTGAAGACAACCTCAAGCTCCATTGACGGCGGTAGTTGGCTCCTGCAGCAGACTCGTTCCCCGTGTCCCCTCACATTTGCGTGACAGCATCTAAGTGCCAGATAATAAAGCTACATGATTGGCTTAGACCAGGCCATGTGACTGTGTAACGTATGACACATTAGACATGACGCAGTGGCACACAGGGAAAAAAATTTATTATGAGTTTATCAAAAATATTGTTCAAATCAATCCATCTATCCATTTATGCATCCACCCATCAATCCAGATTAATGTAGCTGACATTTTTTTATGAAAGGGATTAACTCTTTTATTCAAGTTATGTTTAATATGTCTGACATTTAAAGATCAAATTTAGTTTTTCTAGATTGTTTTTAGGTATTACCTTTCACTTTATGAATGCTATGATTTGCTTGGAGAAGACCAGAAGCACTTTACAGACAGTTTTTTTTCCCAGAAAAGCCATTAACATTGTCCAGCCTTCATCATAGTGATGTAAAAAGGACTCAGTTGTGACATTTCAAATGCTTCTGAAGTGGATGATTTCCTAATTTGTTTTCCCTGTCATGTTACAAGACAACACTACTTGTTCATCCAAATGCAGGTCAAACGTTCAATCAGTACTGAACCTTTTGTATTAAAGCGGTTTAAATTTTATAAATGACACCTCGACCAACCACAAACTCCTTCATATCTTTGATTTACACAAGGTCGAACTACTCTTACCCCCTGTAAATTACTATGCCTGTGCTCCAACCCTCAACCTCCCTTTTTCTGTCTAACTCACTTGTCTCGCTCTCTGACTCTGCAGTAGTCTCAAACTGCTCTCATCATTTTCACCCTGGCTCATTTTCTTCAACCCCAGCTCATCCCTGGAGACAACACCCGATTGACATTAATGATGCCACAGAATAGAAAGGTTAATTAAGACCAAATTCTCCTATCCCATCTTTTAACACCATCTGCTCAGGAAAACTAATCAGAACGATAAATTGAGGTAAAATAGAAAAGATGGATGTGTAAAAATGTATTATTTATGTGGATTTATGGTCTTACCCAGTCTTTTGAAATAAAATATTAGATATATTTTCTAAACATGCAGTGCTTCCTCACTTTTTTTGTAACATGATCAAATGTATAAAAGCTTTTTCCATAAATGTGTTATATAAGTTTAAATATCATGGCAGCTATATGCCCCTCCTTGAACCGCCACCTTAACGTGGTGGAGGGGTTTGAGCGCTCGAATGATCCTAGAGGCTATGTTGTCTGGGGCTTACATGCCCCTGGTAGGGTCTCCCATGGCAAACAGGCTCTATGTGACGGGTCAGACAAAGAGCGGTTCAAGAACCCCTCATGACGACTACAAAATCGAGGCACGTGACGTCGCCCAGTACGGCGGAGCCGGGGTCCCACCCTGGAGCCAAGTATGGGGTCGGGACTCGTCGGAGAGCGCCTGCTGGCTGGGTTGCTCCTCGCGGGACCCGGCAGGGCCAAGCCCGAATGAGAGACATGAGACCATCCCCCAGTGGGCCCACCACCTGCAGGGGGAACCGTGAGGGACCGGTGCAAAGAGGATTGGGCGGCGGACGAAGGTGGAGACCTTAGCGGCCCGATCCCCGGATGCTTAGGTTGGCTCTAGGGACGTGGAATGTCACCTCGCTGGGGGGGAAGGAGCCTGAGCTTGTGCGGGAGGTCGAGAGATATCGACTAGAAATAGTCGGGCTCGCCTCCACGCACAGCGTAGGGGTCTGGAACCCATCTCCTCGAGAGGGGCTGGACTCTCTTCTACTCTGGAGTGGCCCACGGGGAGAGGCGGTGGGCTGGGGTGGGTTTGCTTGTCGCCCCCCAGCTCAGCCGTCTCGTGTTGGGGTTTACCCCAGTGGATGAGAGGGTCGCATCCCTGCGCCTTCGGGTTGGGGAGAGGTCTCTGACTATCATTTCAGCCTACGGACCAAGTGGTAGTGCGGAGTACCCAGCCTTCTTGGCATCCCTGTCAGGGGTGCTGGATAGTGCCCCTCCTTGGGACTCCATTATTCTGCTGGGGGACTTCAACACCCACATGGGAAACAACAGTGACACCTGGAGAGGCGTGATCGGGAGGAATGGCCTCCCCGATCTGAATCCGAGCGGTGTTTTGTTATTGGACTTCTGTGCTAGTCACGGATTGTCCATAATGAACACCATGTTCAAACTTAAGGGTGTCCATCAGTGCACTTGGCACCAGGATACCCTAGGCAGGAGGTCAATGATCGACTTTGTTGTCGTATCATCAGACCTTCGGCCGCATGTCTTGGACACTCGGGTGAAGACAGGGGCTGAGCTGTCCACTGATCACCACCTGGTGGTGAGTTGGATCCACTGGGGGAGGAGAAAGCCGGACAGATTTGGCAGGCCCAAGCGCATAGTGAGGGTCTGCTGGGAACGTCTGGCAAAGCCCTCGGCCAGGGATGTATTCAACTCTCGCCTCCGGGAGAGCTTTGGCCAGATTCTGAGGGATGTTGGAGACATAGAGTCCGAGTGGACCATGTTCTCCGCATCTATTGTCGATGCTGCTGCCCCTAGCTGCGGCCGTAAGGTCTGCGGTGCCTGTCGCGGTGGCAATCCCCGAACCCGGTGGTGGACACCGGCAGTAAGGGACGCTGTCAAGCTGAAGGAGTGCTATCGGCTGTGGTTGGCTTGTGGGACTCCTGAAGCGGCTGACGGGTACCGTGGGGCCAAGCGCGCCGCGGCCCGGGCGGTGGCAGAGGGAAAAACTCGGACCTGGGAGGAGTTCGGTGAGGCCATGGAGAAGGACTACCGGTTGGCCCCGAAGCGATTCTGGCAAACCGTCCGGCGCCTCAGGAGGGGGAAGCAGTGCTTCGCCAACACTGTTTACAGAAGGGGTGGGGAGCTGCTGACCTCGACTGGGGACATTATCGGCCGGTGGAAGGAATACTTCGAGGATCTCCTCAACCCTGCCATCACGCATTCTGTGGTGTAAACAGAGGCTGGGGACTCGGGGTTGGACTCTTTCATCACCCAGGCTGAAGTCACCGAGGTGGTTAAAAAGCTCAGCGGTGGCAGGGCTTCAGGGTTGGATGAGATCCGCCCTGAGTACCTCAAGTCTTTGGATGTTGTGGGGCTGTCATGGTTGACACACCTCTTCAACATTGCGTGGCGGACGGGGACAGTGCCTTTGGATTGGCAGACTGGGGTGGTGGTCCCCCTACATAAGAAGGGTGACCGGAGGGCGTGTTCCAACTACAGGGGGATCACACTACTCAGCCTCCCTGGTAAGGCCTACGCCAGGGTATTGGAGAGGAGAGTCCGGCCGATAGTCGAACCCCGGCTTCAGGAGGAGCAGTGTGGTTTTCGTCCCGGCCCGTGGAACACTGGACCAGCTCTATACCCTCTACAGGGTACTCGAGGGTTCATGGGAGTTTGCCCAACCGGTCCACATGTGTTTTGTGGACCTGGAGAAAGCATTCGACTGTGTCCCTCGTGATGCCCTGTGGGGGGTGCTCCAGAAGTATGGAATCGGGGGCCCTTTACTAGGGGCCATCCGATCTCTGTACAAGCGGACTAGGAGTTTGGTTCGCATTGCCGGCACTAAGTCGGACCTGTTCCCGGAGCATGTTGGACTCCGGCAGGGCTGCTCTTTGTCACCGGTCCTGTTCATAACTTTTATGGACAGGATTTCTAGGCGCAGCCAAGGGCCGGAGGGGGTCTGGTTTGGGGACCAGAGGATTTCGTCTCTTCTTTTTGCAGATGACGTGGTCCTGCTGGCCCCCTCAAGCCAAGACCTACAGCATGCACTGGGGCGGTTCGCAGCCGAGTGTGAAGCGGCTGGGATGAAGATCAGCTCCTCCAAGTCCGAGGCCATGGTTCTCGACCGGAAAAGGGTGGCTTGTCCTCTTCAGGTTGGAGGGGAGTTCCTGCCTCAAGTGGAGGAGTTTAAGTATCTCGGGGTCTTGTTCACGAGTGAGGGAAGAATGGAGTGGGAGATCGACAGACAGATCGGTGCCGCTGCCACAGTAATGGGGGCGCTGTGCCGGTCCGTTGTGGTGAAGAGAGAGCTGAGCCGAAAAGCAAAGCTCTCGATTTACCGGTTGGTCTACGTTCCTACCCTCACCTATGGCCATGAACTTTGGGTCATGACCGAAAGAACGAGATCCCAGATACAAGCGGCGTTAATGAGATTCCTCCGTAGGGTGGCTAGGCACTCCCTTAGAGATAGGGTGAGGAGCTCGGCCATCCGGGAGGGGCTCAGAGTAGAGCCGCTACTCCTGCACATCGAGAGGAGCCAGTTGAGGTGGCATGGGCATCTATACCGGATGCCTCCTGTACGCCTTCCTCGGGAGGTGTTCCAGGCACGTCCCACCGGGAGGAGGCCCAGGGGACGGCCCGGGACACGCTGGAGGGACTATGTCTCTCGGCTGGCCTGGGAACGCCTTGGGCTCCCCCCGGTGGAGCTGGAGGAGGTGTCTGGAGAGAGGGACGTCTGGGCGTCTCTGCTGAGTCTGCTGCCCCCGCAACCCGGTCCCGGATAAAGCGGAAGACGATGAGTACGACGAGTACGAGTCAGCTATATGAACATTAACTACATATGATAAAAAAAGTACTAATATAACATTTTATGCCTCTGTATAGGATACTTGCAGTTACAATACTTTCTTGCATCAGCACCTTCGTTATAACCTTAAGAAACAAAATTGGATAACCAATAACAGTAACATGTATCCTAATATGCAACACAGCAACAGTGCTCAATTTCCTGTTCCATGTAGAGAATGAATGACAAGTCAGGCTGGACACCAGTCTACACCTTATATTAAGGACATACTCAGCTAAAGCTCAGCCCACAGCCATGTGGGAGAAGGGTACAGCTATTAATTCAATTCAGTTTATTTATATAGCGCCAATTGACAACACATGTTGTCTCAAGGCACTTCACAAAAGTCAGGTACATACATCCCAACCATTGAACAGTGCGGTCAGATTCAGTTATTTATTCAAATTGGATGAAACGTTTCTCTATCTAAGGAAGCCCAGCAGATTGCATCCAGTATGAGATTTGTAGCATTCACTCCTCCTGGATGAGCATGTAGCGACAGTGGGCAGTCACTGGCGTTGACTTTGCAGCAATCCCTCATACTGAGCATGCATGTAGCGACAGTGGAAAGGAAAAACTCACTTTTAACAGGAAGAAACCTCTAGCAGAAACAGGCTCAGTGTGAGCGGCCATCTGCCACGACCGACTGGGGGTTTGAGAGAATGAGAGCTATTACATCAGTCATTAATAATTACAATGGTTAAATTAAGGTGCTTAGCTAATGAAGCTAGATAACCACTCTTTCTCTAAGTTTTATTCTTTTACAAAAAAAAAACATTTTGTATTCAAATTTTATAATTTTATACACTATAATTTTATATTCTAATAAGACCTTTCTTTAGGTTAAATAATACATAGACTTTATAAAACATGGAATTTTGAAAATTGATAAAAAACTAAACAGCAATTATAGAATTTGGGTTAAAAACTAAAACAAGTATTACAATTTTCTTTGGGTATCTACAAACTTTACCTTAACCGTTTTGATATCACAATGTCTCCTCGCATTTTAAGTAATTTCTTTATTTTGTTTATTCTTATGTTACACTTTATTTGTTGAGCATGAAAAACAAGCTAGTCAAGTTTAAATGAATTTTCTTGTAAAATTAATGTGCTCATTATGCTTTACTGTCCTAAATTCGAGCAACTTGGGGTCACCACTGTAGACATAGAGTACTAGCAAGTTATTCTGGACCCCTGACCTTTTTTAGATTGATTTGACTGTTCAAAATAATATTTTAAATATGATAATAATAAATAATTAAAGCTACAAGGAGCATTGTAGGCCCTCGCAGCTCAGCGCAGCTCGGGGAGCCTGACATCGCCGCCTACACTCCACAAACAGGGACGCCATTCACTTCCATATGTCGCCACTATGTGACACTGCGAGCGACAGGTCATTTGATCTTCGGTCATGCAGAGTTCTGGTCTGGGCAGAAGCATAAAAAATTTGAAGGAAATCCAACCTTCCAGATGGAAGCTGCACTCAGTTGTTTATTAGTGGGCGGGGCTAAAATGATGTCATCAATTGAATGTGTCAACATGCTCGGCATTAACCCATGATCATGCATACTACATTTCAAGTGGATCCAATGATGTATGAGGGAGTTAGAGCACTTGAAATGTCCTAGGGGATGCTGTTGATCCAAATTCCAATGTAATCCAATAGAGATGTTTGGGGGCTGACCCAGATCAACCATATTCATTTTGGAGTGAATCGGACCATGCATGTGTAATTTACAGCCAAACGTATGGGCGTGGCGTGACATCAGAATTCACCTCACAGTCATACCCTCCAGCTAAACCAGTCAGTACTGGCGTCTTTCTTAGACCATCATGTCATCTGTTACTTGGGTCAGTTTCACATTAATTAGATGAAGGACCCCAAATACGGACCATCAAAAGGAAAACATGACACTTCCTGCTCTCAGGGGGTGGGGCTTAGATGATGTCAGCATCTGATCAGTGAATATTATTCAGGCCCAGATGCAGATCAATCTCAGAAGGTTTCATGTCTCTGTGACTTTCCTTGTAGGAGCTATATCAATTTCGTCTTTCATGGCGAGAAGTCATATTTTGAGGCTTGGCCACGCCCACACACTTTCATGTATCAAAAAGCTTTTGATAACTTTTGATCCCCAGTGCCTTAAGGGTATACTGCATAATTTTCAAGTCTCTAAGTCAAAAGCTGTAGGAGGAGTTTGCTCAGATATGTGGGCTAGAAAAGGCAATACCGGGGTCAAAATGGCAACTTCAATTTAAAATGGCCGACTTCCTGTGGGGTTTGGACCAATGCTCTTACAGACTTTTTTGTAGGTCCTGAGAAGTTACATATGTGTACCAAATTTCAGAATCCTCTGTCAAAGCATGGTTTGGGGCTGATTTTTTTTATTTTCTAGGAGGTGCTGTGGAAGAACTAGACCACGCCCACCAAATATGTCATCAGATCTCTTTTGTCGACTGGACCAAGATCAATCATATTGAATTTGGTGCAGATCAGATGATCTATGTGGAAATTAGAGCCAAACGTATGGCCATGGCGTGTTGTCAAACTTCGCCGCACCACCACGGCCACGCCCTTTTATGAAAAGTCACTGTGCTTCAAATGAAGTTAGACCCATTACTTATCAGTCATTTGACACAGTTTGAAGCAGATAGAGTGTAGACAGCCAGATAGCAACCTTTCCCAGTAAAAAAAGTGACTTCCTGTTCTCAGGGGTGATGGCTTTGATGATGTCAGCATATGACCCCATAGGATCGTCGGTAACCTGAAGGTCCTCCTTCATGCCAACTTTGATTTGATTTGGTGTTTTTTTGGGAAAGTTATTGCATTTTTTCACTATGGGCACGAACGCCATTTTCGTGCCCCGGCCAACTCCCCTAAACATGGCCGAAAACTCAGATTTTCATAACTTTTAGTCCCCCATGCCTTATCTGCATTGTGACCAAATATGAAGCCGATAGCTCAAAATCCCTAGGAGGAATTGGTTAAAGTTTGAGGTGAGTAAAAATGAATAACGGCCAAAAATTGGCCTTTGACCCAAAATGGCCGACTTCCTGTGCGTTTTAGGGCATACCCCCAAACTTTTTTTCTTGGTTTGAGGAGCTCTACCAGTTTTCCAAATTTCAGATCTCTACGACCTACGGTTCGGCCTATCTCACGTTTGGGGGCATGGCTAAGAGATTTGGCCACGCCCACTGAGGATGACATTAAAGAACAAAAATTGCCCAACAAAGAGGCAATGGAAAAAAGAAAGAATAAGAAATACTACAATTACAATAGGTCCTTGCAGCCTTCCCGTTCGGGCCTAAATAGAAAGCTTTGTTGACGCTCTGTTGCATAGCTGGCAGGTTACTTAAGCAGTCCAAACAAGGAAGCTGAGAGCAAAACCTTGTCAAGCTCAGCATCAACTTTGTTTCAGTAAAATACATAAACAAAGTGATAAAAATAAATCTAAATGCGGAGACTGGAGGGGATTTCAAATTTTCTTTATCGTTACTTTCATTTTCTCTAAGTCTTTATCTCCACTGAGATTCTCCGCTTTGATCTCTGAACCTGTAAAATTCACACACTGAGGCGCACTTGACAGTGAAAGAAGAGAAGAGTGTTGTGGAAAGGCAAAGTGAGGGGGTGAGTGGAGTATTAGATATGCAGAACATGGACGTCAAGGGCAGAGGAGGCAAATACAGCTGGAGGGAGCCTATCTGGATATGGGTGGTTTTGGAGCTGCTCCTAAACTAAACAACCATGTTCAAAATGATGAAATGATAGTGTGAACACTTGTTAATACATCAGGAACCATTCTAATTCAAAGTACATTACAGCTACAGACACACTACAGGAATATTTCCTTCTTTTGTCTGTAAGGAAATAAATAGACTTTAATAAGTAAGTAAACAAGTAAATTTTTTTCATAAAGTGCCTTTCACAGACACAGTCACAAAGTGGTGTTAAACATAAATCATATTTAAGTTATACAGTATAAAAACAAAATAAAATAAAACAAGTTTAAAGAAGCACAATAAAAATCATGACATACAGGTCCTTCTCAAAATATTAGCATATTGTGATAAAGTTCATTATTTTCCATAATGTCATGATGAAAATTTAACATTCATATATTTTAGATTCATTGCACACTAACTGAAATATTTCAGGTCTTTTATTGTCTTAATATGGATGATTTTGGCATACAGCTCATGAAAACCCAAAATTCCTATCTCACAAAATTAGCATATTTCATCCGACCAATAAAATAAAAGTGTTTTTAATACAAAAAACGTCAACCTTCAAATAATCATGTACAGTTATGCACTCAATACTTGGTCGGGAATCCTTTGCAGAAATGACTGCTTCAATGCGGCGTGGCATGGAGGCAATCAGCCTGTGGCACTGCTGAGGTCTTATGGAGGCCCAGGATGCTTCGCTAGCGGCCTTTAGCTCATCCAGAGTGTTGGGTCTTGAGTCTCTCAACGTTCTCTTCACAATATCCCACAGATTCTCTATGGGGTTCAGGTCAGGAGAGTTGGCAGGCCAATTGAGCACAGTGATACCATGGTCAGTAAACCATTTACCAGTGGTTTTGGCACTGTGAGCAGGTGCCAGGTCGTGCTGAAAAATGAAATCTTCATCTCCATAAAGCTTTTCAGCAGATGGAAGCATGAAGTGCTCCAAAATCTCCTGATAGCTAGCTGCATTGACCCTGCCCTTGATAAAACACAGTGGACCAACACCAGCAGCTGACACGACACCCCAGACCATCAGTGACTGTGGGTACTTGACACTGGACTTCTGGCATTTTGGCATTTCCTTCTCCCCAGTCTTCCTCCAGACTCTGGCACCTTGATTTCCGAATGACATGCAGAATTTGCTTTCATCCGAAAAAAGTACTTTGGACCACTGAGCAACAGTCCAGTGCTGCTTCTCTGTAGCCCAGGTCAGGCACTTCTGCTGCTGTTTCTGGTTCAAAAGTGGCTTGACCTGGGGAATGCGGCACCTGTAGCCCATTTCCTGCACACGCCTGTGCACGGTGGCTCTGGATGTTTCTACTGCAGACTCAGTCCACTGCTTCCGCAGGTCCCCCAAGGTCTGGAATCGGCCCTTCTCCACAATCTTCCTCAGGGTCCGGTCACCTCTTCTCGTTGTGCAGCGTTTTCTGCCACACTTTTTCCTTCCCACAGACTTCCCACTGAGGTGCCTTGATACAGCACTCTGGGAACAGCCTATTCATTCAGAAATTTATTTCTGTGTCTTACCCTCTTGCTTGAGGGTGTCAATAGTGGCCTTCTGGACAGCAGTCAGGTTGGCAGTCTTACCCATGATTGGGGTTTTGAGTGATGAACCAGGCTGGGAGTTTTAAAGGCCTCAGGAATCTTTTGCAGGTGTTTAGAGTTAACTCGTTGATTCAGATGATTAGGTTCATAGCTCGTTTAGAGACCCTTTTAATGATATGCTAATTTTGTGAGATAGGAATTTTGGGTTTTCATGAGCTGTATGCCAAAATCATCCATATTAAGACAATAAAAGACCTGAAATATTTCAGTTAGTGTGCAATGAATCTAAAATATATGAATGTTAAATTTTCATCATGACATTATGGAAAATAATTAACTTTATCACAATATGCTAATATTTTGAGAAGGACCTGTAAAAGCCTGCTGGAACAAATGGATTTCAACTAGTTTTTAAAAAGTTCCACAGAATCAGCAAAGCAGAGTTGCAGAGGCAAACTGTACCACACTTTAGGGGCCACAGACTCAAAGGCCTGGTCCACCTCAATCTTTAGCCTTGTCTTGCACATTAGACATTACAAAACCTTTAAATACAATCAAGTAGCAAATATATTAGTTTCTACATTGGCTACTCTTGCTTTTGAATAATTTATATATTCAGTTTAGCCTTTTGAAATGCATTGTTGTCAGTAAGTTGTTGACAGACTGATTATGGTGCATAATGAGGAAAACAGAATAACATTTCCAATGAATGGGGCAGTAGCATTGATCAAAGTGCTGCAATGGAGTTTTGAATTGATACATTCTCTTAATTTATTAATATCACATTGCAAACATTGTTGTTAGACTAATTGGAAGCAATTTGCATCTATCCTTCCATCCATTTTGTGTACCCAGATAATACTTGCAGGTTCCAGTACCAGCTCCAGTGATGATGCCGCAGACATGCAGCAATTTGCTGTTTCCACCGAGGGGCTTGATAACAACCCAAATCCTCCACAAGTTTTTGGGGGTTAAAGATGATCGCCTCCACCTTCAGTTTCTGTTCCCAATGAGGATGGTGAAGGATGACCTGCTTCTGCTGCAAGTACTTTTTCCTGCAGGTGACCCTTCTTCTCGGGTTCCTGTATTTGCTGAGTGGGTCATTAATGGTCTTTCTGACATAATGGTTGGGTGGTAATATATTAGGGTACACTGGATTATCAAACATTATTGATGATGTAGCTTAAATACTGTCTTTAAAAAAACACCTGTACATTTGTTTTCAGTCAAGCAAAGAAAAGTTTTAATAATCTCATACGTATGTTTTTGTGTGTGAAAAATGAACTTTTTGTTAACTCTTCCTCGGCTGCTATTCCTGCTGTGTAGCATATTTTCTTCACAGTGATGCCTCATATTTAGTAAAATGACTGCAAGTGTAATTCACAGGTGTAAACAGTTAGTCCCCAATGATACTGTATTGCCAATGATACTGTATTGCCAGAGCACGTTCAAGTAACTTTCACCATTACCTGTATCTATTTTAGTCAAAGAAAGAGCTAACACTGTCTTTAAAAACTGAAATTAAATAAATAGCAAATCCCAAATCTATCAATAAAATTATATTGCTACTTTTACAACTCTTGCTAATTTAAGCTAGCTGCTGTCAAATACCAACATGAAGGGGGAAGCAGCACAAGCTAAATCCCCTGTAATGTAAGCCAGCCTCTTGACAATGACAACAAAAATGCAGTGAAGATAAAAAGACAAAGAAGAAAAACCCTAATCAATGCTGATTGGATGTTGGAGAGAGCCTGTTATACACAGAGACAGAAATTAATACTCCCTTTTTCTTCTTTGTCCCTTCATATCCTGGAATGGGGCTGCTGCTGGGTGAAGAGGATATTAATGCTAAACTTGATCTAAAAAAAAGTTTCTGTAAGGTAAACTTCTACAATAAATCGGACAATAAAATGGATGAAAAAAGAAGGATCAACTGCATATTATGTAATTTCTGCTGTTAAAGAAAAACTGAAATATCGCCATGCTTTCCTTGTGCTAAAAGGTTTGTAATTCTACTGTGTCCACTGCTTAGAGCAGATTAAATAAACTAATTTCTAATAAAAAAAACAACCCTTATTAGTGTCTTGTTGATTCTGTAACATTGATGCAATGTTACTAATTTTTAAGTGCTTAAATACATGGATTACTTTGCTCCCTGTGGGAATTTCTGTGAAAAACAAGTTAAGGTAAGGTTAAAAATAAACTGTATACCCCTAATATATGTATGTTTTTCAGGATGGTTGACAATATTAAAACATTTGAATGTTTTTGAAATAAAACTATTTCCAGAATTCAAGCCAACTTTCAGAGTTCTTTTGTCACCACCTGGTGGCCTCCAAAACTCAGTTCTTGGTCTCTGTGGCATTCTGTAGTTCTCTAGGGCTTCCTAAATTGATTGTGTGGCCCTTACAGCAGCTTCAGGGCCAACCTAAAGAGAGCAGGTCTCCAGAATAACCCAAACTCTGCCTTGTCGGTCCAGCCGACAGCTGGTTTTAAGCTTTTTCTGTGCCTAAAATCTCTGCTTTGTCAGGCAGACCAGACTTCCAGCTTGATATTTCTGCCTCATTGGGTTGTTCTCTGAGTTGCATGCCTGAACCCTCTTACAGGTCCTTCTCAAAATATTAGCATATTGTGATAAAGTTCATTATTTTCCATAATGTCATGATGAAAATTTAACATTCATATATTTTAGATTCATTGCACACTAACTGAAATATTTCAGGTCTTTTATTGTCTTAATACGGATGATTTTGGCATACAGCTCATGAAAACCCAAAATTCCTATCTCACAAAATTAGCATATTTCATCCGACCAATAAAAGAAAAGTGTTTTTTATACAAAAAACGTCAACCTTCACAATATCCCACATATTCACTATGGGGTTCAGGTCAGGAGAGTTTGCAGGCAAATTGTGCACATTGATACCATGGTCAGTAAACCATTTACCAGTGGTTTTGGCACTGTGAGCAGGTGCCAGGTCATGCTGAAAAATGAAATTTTCATCTCCATAAAGCTTTTCAGCAGATGGAAGCATGAAGTGCTCCAAAATCTCCTGATAGCTAGCTGCATTGACCCTGCCCTTGATAAAACACAGTGGACCAACACCAGCAGCTGACACAGACCCCAGACCATCACTAACTGTGGGTACACTGGACTTCTAGCATTTTGGCATTTCCTTCTCCCCAGTCTGCCTCCAGACTCTGGCACCTTGATTTCCGAATGACATGCAGAATTTGCTTTCATCCGAAAAAGGTACTTTGGACCACTGAGCAACAGTCCAGTGCTGCTTCTTTGTAGCCCAGGTCAGGCGCTTCTGCCGCTGTTTCTGGTTCAAAAGTGGCTTGACCTGGGGAATGCGGCACCTGTAGCCCATTTCCTGCACACGCCTGTGCACGGTGGCTCTGGGTGTTTCTACTCCAGACTCAGTCCACTGCTTCCGCAGGTCCCCCAATGTCTGGAATCGGCCCTTCTCCACAATCTTCCTCAGGGTCCGGTCACCTCTTATCGTTGTGCAGCGTTTTTTGCCACACTTTTTCCTTCCCACAGACTTCCCACTGAAGTGCCTTGATACAGCACTCTGGGAACAGCCTATTCGTTCAGAAATTTCTTTCTGTGTCTTACCCTCTTGCTTGAGGGTGTCAATAGTGGCCTTCTGGACAGCAGTCAGGTCGGCAGTCTTACCCATGATTGGGGTTTTGAGTGATGAACCAGGCTGGGAGTTTTAAAAGCCTCAGGAATCTTTTGCAGGTGTTTAGAGTTAACTCGTTGATTCAGATGATGAGGTTCATAGCTCGTTTAGAGACCCTTTTAATGATATGCTAATTTTGTGAGATAGGAATTTTGGGTTTTCATGAACTGTGTGCCAAAATCATCCGTATTAAGACAATAAAAGACCTGAAATATTTCAGTTAGTGTGCAATGAATCTAAAATATATGAATGTTAAATTTTCATCATGACATTATGGAAAATAATGAACTTTATCACAATATGCTAATATTTTGAGAAGGACCTGTATATCCCTTCACCTCACACTGGTCTGCATTTGGGTTCGCAAAACATTATGTCATGACAGAAACCGGATTCCTTTGTTAATGTTTGAGTTCTGGACTTCAGTGATCCGCTGCCTGATTCCTAGTATCTGTGTGGACCTATCTGGACCTCTCTCCTTCTCTATGCTGCTCCTCCATCAACCCTCCTGGTAACTGCTGTTCGAGTCCTAACCTCTTCCTCCGCCTCACTCACCTGCCTGTCCACCCTCCAATGTACCACTCACCAGCCCCTACCTGGAAAGAAAACAAAATATCACTGAACAATCAAACACCTGCCAACCTCAACTCTGTAAACTTACCCCTTGAATTCCAACCATCTCTGCATCAGTTAGCTGTGCTCATTAATATCTGTCCATTTCTCATCATCTCCTGAATCCAAATTTAACCACTTACCTCTAGTAGTGTCTTCCTTCAACCCAGTCTGGAGAACGTGCCAAATATCATTTGTGTACTTACTTACAATAAATCCTTTTGAATAACATCTGCTGTAATGTTTATAATTCCTGCCTACACCAGACTCTAACTCAAACCATGACACATACATATTTCAATAAAGGTTACATGTGAAAGACACATATTGGTATTTCAGTTGTTGGCAGTAACTGAGGCATACAGTATAACTAGAAAATCCATTGAGCATGCTGTGCTAGAGAATGCTGCAATGATTACCACTGAGGGCCATCATTGCTTGCCTATTTTGTCAGGCTTTTACATTGTTTCTTATCCTTTGTTTCTTATTGCCAGGGGATTAAGTGATGCCTCATACCCCATGCCAAGGCCTTTCTCAAAACAAACCATTCATAAACAGAAAAAGCAATCAGGCAAATGGAGTTAGCAGACAAAAAGAAGTGAATGCTTGTGTATTAACTGTGAAAAGACATTTTAAGACTGAGTGTGATGGTAGAGCAATCCAGGGCATGAATATTCATTTACCCAAATTTTCTTTGTGTGTGTTTTAATTTTTCATATCATGTTTGTATTTTGCAGACACAATTGGAAAAATACATCTTCCAAAATCTCCAATGCCTTCTTTTTGCATTGGCATGATTCTTTTAACATTTAGTTGCAGCATATAGGTAAACAAAGAGTAATAAAATATTTTCACTGTCCTCTGCTGTTAAGCCAAATGTTCCTCATTCTGTTGTTGTTTTGACTGTTATTAATTTCAGGCTCCAAACTTAAGCATGGAAATGTATGCACTACCCCAGCCTAGAACGACGCTGTCTCTAAATGCCAGTTAGTTTAATGAATGAGGACGTTTTTTGGACACAATCATTGCTAAACTCATTCATACTTCCTTGAGAGCAGTCTTCTGATGACTCCCACACAAGTCCTTTAGGCAACAAATGGATCATTTAAATTTTGTTTTTGTAATTCTTGCCTTCCTCCTTCTTAACAGAATTTCAATTTACCACAGTGCATTTGTTTTTTGTAGTTTTAAGAAAAGCATGAAGCATTTACCATGGAGATAGTGGTGATGGTTATTAAGTACTTAAGTTCATTTTCTTTCATTACCTTATACCACTTTTTCCATTTAAAATACATCAAGCTAATTCTATCAAATACTATGATAATTTTATTCATCTTAGTTAAAAAGATAGAAATACAGGAGTCTAAAGCACCAACAATTAATAATAGGCGACAGCAACTCAGAACAGCAAAATACCACTTTTTGAATTAACGTTTAGACCTACTAAAAGAACACTCGGTCAGCAGCAAGACCAAAAGTCACAAGCATTGTGCCACGAGGTCATCAGTGCCTAGGTAGCGTCTCTTCCTTTCTCCCTTCCCAGTTTAATTACAGTAGAGTCTGGCATACTGGAGGAGTATGCAGTTGAGTCTAATCTTCCACCACCTATAAGAACCCGAACTCTACAGAAACTCATCACAAGATCTTTTGACTCAGTTCCATCATTGGCGCTGGCCCCTTTTGACCATTTAGAAGTTTTTAATCTCTAAGGCGAACTTGTCTAATGCTTTCTTCCATCTACAGTTGCTTGCCCCTGGAGTACTCCATTGGACCCTCTTTCAACGCTCCAGACTCTGAACCACAGAAACCTCAAGAGCCATGGATTCCAATTTCAGAACCCAATTTCCCTCCATCCCAAAAATGGTAATTAACAGTTAACCTCTTAAGCCCCACCCCCCCGGAAACTGGGGAAACTCCAGGTTCTTTTTTTTTTCTATGTTTATTGCTCCAACTTCCCTTAATTAAACATAGACATGTGTAGTATCCTCTGAAACACCAGACTCTTGGCTAATATAAACCATTTCTACGAACACCAAACACAGTTAAAACTACAAGCAGTTGAATCAGAAAAATGCAGGAAGTAAACGCACTCTACAAAATGGATTCACCGGATGTCTCGGCCTCTGCTTCCTGATTGGTGGGATTTACATGAAAGGCGTGGAGATAACGTTATTCTAGTGGCTCTAAGGATGAAAAGGAGGGATCATTTGTTCAATTGGGCCAATCGAAACTTAAGTTATTGGCGTGTGCAATGCAGGTTTTTAGTGTAAACACTGAGCACTCTGTACCGCAAGGCGCAGTCGCTACAGCTGTTACGCACCGGGAAAAAGGTATGCCGCTTGAAAGCTATGTAATTTTGGTGTTATTGCGAATTACTTTTAAAGATTGATTTTCTTTTTACACTAGTGCTTCATGATGTCTCATAATAAATGGATTTGTAAGCCACACAATGGAAGATAGCACTGACATGTTTGCATCTGTAATTAGCCCCGACACACCCAACCCCACCCCCACCTTCTTTTCCTGCTCTCGGCGGAGGTGGACGCTTTTTCTCTGTCTCCCGCACCCCTCTCATATCTGCCTTGCTTCAGCTCTGTGTCTTGTCATTTTTTGGAGCCTTTTTTTGCACATCTTCCAAATTCTTCCAAAATATGGATTTGGTCAGCTGGTCTCTCAATGCAATTTATCAAATTTTCTCGACGAGAAGAGAGGGGTCAGGAGAGCCCACTTGCCCGGTCGGGACATTTTTCTCTGGATACACGATGGACTCCTGGCAGAAGTGGAGGATTGTGTGCCTGTCGATAATATCAGTCGAGGATGTAGAAGATGTGTATATAATTGGATGTTTGATATCAGGATTTCTGCTTTTTGGAGTCAGCGGTTACCTGGCATATCGAGAAATTCGGAGAATGTCAGCAGCTGTTCTGGCCATTGTAAGGCTGCCTGGCATGTGTGATGGGATCTTCAGAGCGATCAACACTCAGACTGAGATGTTACGTGAGCTGAATCGCAGACTGGATGTGATCATTACACAGGATCGCAGGAAGGTTGTGGTACCTGGACTCAGGGGTGAAATGGGATAAATCTTGGAGAAAGTTGTTCGCTCGGATCTGGCAGAAAGACCAGGAATTTGGCTGTTTGGATTCGCCTTTGAGAAGCACCAGCGAGACTCTCAAGGCTGACGGAAAATTAAGAGTCAGCCTAACCCAAATAATTATTGTTTTTCTGAATCTGGCTCCCCTGCACGGCCTTGATGGCTGGTTATCTTCAACTTCTCCTGGAAGTTATGTAAACATGACGTTCTGCTCCCTCTGCCCCCTCCCTTCCCTGAGGACATCTGTGGACCTGCTCAGAACTTGGCCGGTTGATGTACATTCCAACGAACCATCAAGGACAATGGTCTCTGTGACAGTGCTGCTTCATGGACTTACTTGCACACACTCACTTGCACACACACGCATGCTCAAGATAAACATATGCACCCCTCACACCACCTTCACCGTTCCGAGCATGATGTTGTTTTGTCAACTTGTTGCTTCTTTGTGTTAAGGTTTTTTGCAATCTCAAACTGTATCCTGCTAAGGATGAAGTGTGAAATATGATTTTTTTCCCTCTACTTACCTAATGTGGCCTCTTTTCTCATCTAGCAAGGGCAGCGCCTGTGAGTGGGCAGCAAAGCCTCGGTGACCCGTCCCCCCCCTTGTCTTGTGTCATGATGTATGTTTGGATGGGTTGTACTGGAATTCTAATTTCTCCTCGGGGATCAATAAAGTATCTTTGAATTTGAAACAAAGGTGTTGTGAACACATACATTCATTCCTAGTTGTCAATAAATTGATCTTATTTTATTTTTAGTGATGCTAAATATTGGATTTTATTGCGAAGATTGATTTTTTTTTTTTTTTTACACTGGCACTTCCTGTACTATAAATGTGCTCCAGTATGATTTAACATAGCATTTTCTTGTTCTATTGAAAATGATTAAAAAATAGATGTGGGTAATAGCTAAGAAATAAAAAAAGGCTGTTTTAGACATGTAAAAAGCAGTTTATTACATTTTTCAAGTAAAAACACAAGAAATCTCCACCTTTGCAGATGGTGCCGAATTGTGCCGAAATGTGCCTATGTATGTCTTTACTAAAACCTCTGTAACTTTGCATAAGTTTACTTCAGCTGCATGAAACCTTGCACAGGTAATATCCACAAGTGGATCTAGGGATTTCTAAAGTTTGTAGCCTTCTTCATGATATTTCATGATATTTCTTGATAAAAGGTTTATATACTGTACAATGCAGGAAAACTTCTGGCGAGCGAAGAAATCTTAATTTTTTTCTGTGTGCCATCCTCATTATCTCTTAAACAATAGCTGCTACTTTGATATTTACACTTCTGATTGAATTTCCAGAGTGTTACCTTTAATTTGACACCAAGCTTATTTAAATAGAGTTTTTAAATGTCTGAGAAAAACTCAATTACATTTGGCCATGTAATTTTAAGCACAAACTTCACAAAAACACCATGGGTTACAAGAGGTTAAACTGCCCCTGACCCTTGGTGCTTTTGGATCCACAAGTCTAGTTCAAGACATATTAATATTTTTGCACATCAGGTATCTGATATATTAGCAGTAAACAGCACCATCCACTCTGGTGAAAATGTAAACTCATAAAATACATTAATCTTTTATTTCATTAGCATAGTCTCACATAGAAAAAAAACAATGTTTAATTTTAGAACATGTATTCAGTGCGAAAAATCTCATGTTAAGTGATATATTTTTTTTAATGTGAAATACTGTTTATTGGGTACTCCTGCTGTTAATACTTTGTACAACCCCCCTTCCAGCACAGTCTGCTGCTATAACATTTCAGAAGGTTACAGCATACAGAGAGGGATCTTTGATCATTGCTCTTTGCACAATCTCTCTAAATCATCCACAGTCCTTGGTGTTGTCTGATGTGCTCTTTCCTTAAGCTCACCTTAATGGGTTTCTGTAGCAATTACAATTAGGTCCAAAGTTTTTCATACCAGTGGCATATTTAGATTTAAAATATTTTCACTCAACTAAGCAGTTTGTTTCTTATCGGAAATTAGATTGTACCCTACTTATACCCTACTTAGTAATCAGTGGAAATTTCTATATTGGTATTGCAACAATTTCTCCCTTCCTGTAACTGCTGACCATGTGTTTCTTTTTTGTTTCTCCTTTTTAATTCACTCAGTTTTATTTTTTTTTGTTTGTTTTTGTCCTGTGTGATCCATATTTTACTTTTTACTCTGAATAGCACTTTGGTCCACTATAGTGTTTTCAAAGTTCTCTACAAATAAAGTTGGATTGGATTGGACCACCTCTTTATGTTTCCACTGGTAAGTCGACAGTTAGATTTGGTAATAAGATCCAAGTCTTTGAAATGGAAGGCATCTATTGCCCCTTTTCTACTGGCTCAATTTGGCCCTACTTGACTAAACTCGGCTCGCTTTGCGAGCGGTTCCATTACAGTTTTTTCCATACCAGTACTTACTTCTTTGGTCCCTGCTCCTGAGCAGGTTTGACCGGGCTGAGTAGGGACAACAAGTGACGTGACCAGACTGTTTTTCTCTGATTGACCATGGGAGGAGGAAAAATAAGAAGGTTTTTGTTCAGACAGTACAGGGATATTTAATAAAACTCAAGAGCAACTACAATAATATTAACTGGCCGGATCAGGTCAAACATGTAATTTTACCATTTACGGGTCATAAACCATGCCTGAAGGCTGACAGAAAAGAAAAAGGACAAATCACCTTTCTGAATTACATGCAGGCAGAGCGCTGTATGTGATAACATCCTAAACCAGCTGATCACACATAAAATCAGCTGTTCAGAGGCACAAACATTTCCGCCAAAACACACCCAAAAAAAACCACCTGTTCGGAAATGTATTTACAGTCCTTTAGCGAACCAGCGTCTGCAGGAGGAGGGAGCAGGCCGAGAGCAGCTGCCTCGGATCAAACGGGAGAAAAGCCCCGGTGAATCCGCGAAGTATGAATATCCAGCCTAAAACTAACTTCACGCGGTTTTGCTCTTTAAAGTCCTTGTGCTCGTTATTGCCATGGCTGAAACAAAAACCTCCTCATAAAGCCCAAAGTTGTAACTTCTTCAGGCAAACTTTGGAGTTTCACCAGTCCAGACAGCAGTGTCTCTCCTCTCTGCTTCTCCTGCCACACCCCCTCACATCAGAACCCTTGAGCCTTATTTTATAAGTTCTGGCTGTGCTGTGGTCCACATAATTAACCCAGTGGATCATTTAAGACATAAAAACATAAATAAGACTCGTACTCGTCGTCTTCCGCTGATCTGGGACTAGGTCGCGGGGGCAGCAGACTCAGTAGAGACGCCCAGACGTCCCTCTCTCCAGACACCTCCTCCAGGGGGAGCCCAAGGCGTTCTCAGACCAGCCGAGAGACATAGTCCCTCCAGCGTGTCCTGGGCCGTCCCCTGGGCCTCCTCCCGGTGGGATGTGCCTGGAACACCTCCCGCCGGGAGGCGTCCAGGAGGCATCCGGTATAGATGCCCGAGCCACCTCAACTGGCTCCTCTCGATGTGCAGGAGCAGCGGTTCTACTCCGAGCCCCTCCCGGATGGCCGAGCTCCTCACCCTATCTCTAAGGGAGTGCCCGGCCACCCTACGGAGGAAGCTCATTTCAGCCGCTTGTATGACCCAAAAAATGACCCAAAGTTCATGGCCATAGGTGAGGGTAGGAACGCAAACCGACCGGTAAATTGAGAGCTTTGCTTTTCGGCTCAGCTCTCTCTTCACCACAACGGACCGGCACAGTGCCCCCATTACTGTGGCAGCCGCACCGATCCGTCTGTCGATCTCCCGCTCCATTCTTCCCTCACTCGTGAACAAGACCCCGAGATACTTAAACTCCTCCACTTGAGGCAGGAACTCCCCTCCAACCTAAAGAGGACAAGCCACCCTTTTCCGGTCAAGTACCATGGCCTCGGACTTGGAGGAGCTGATCCTCATCCCAGCCGCTTCACACTCGGCTGCGATCTTGGCTAGAGGGGGCCAGCAGGACCATCTCATCCGCAAAAAGAAGAGACAAAATCCACTGGTCCCCAAACCAGACACCCTCCGGCCCTTGGCTGCGTCTAGAAATCCTGTCCATAAAAGTTATGAACAGGACCGGTGACAAAGGGCAGCCCTGCCGGAGTCCAACATGCACCGGGAACAGGTCCGACTTAGTGCCGGCGATGCGGACCAAACTCCTGCTCCACTCGTACAGGGACCGGATGGCCCCTAATAAAGGGCCCCCGATTCCATACTCCTGGAGCATACTCCGTGATGCCCATACTCCAGGGCATCACGAGGGACACAGTCGAATGCCTTCTCCTAGTCCACTAAACACATGTGAACCGGTTGGGCAAACTCCCATGAACCCTCGAGCACCCTGTAGAGTGTATAGAGCTGGTCCAGTGTTCCACGGCCGGGATGAAAACCACACTGCTCCTTCTGAAGCCGAGGTTTAGACTATCGGTCAGACTCTCCTCTCCAATACCCTGGCGTAGGCCTTACCAGGGAGGCTGAGGAGTGTGATCCCCCTGGTTACCCTTCTTATGAAGGGGGACCACCACCCCAGTCTGCCAGTCCACCAGAGGCACTGTCCCCGACCGCCACGCAATGTGGAAGAGGCGTGTCAACCATGACAGCCCTACAACATCCAAAAACTTGAGGTACTCAGGGCGGAGCACGCTTGGCCTCACGGTACCTGTCAGCCGCCTCAGGAGTCCCACAAGCCAACCACAGCCGATAGGACTCCTTCTTCAGCTTGACAGCATCCCTTACTGCCGGTGTCCACCACCGGGTTCTGGGATTGCCGCTGCGACAGGCACCGCACACCTTACGGCCGCAGATACGGGCAGCAGCATCGACAATAGATGCGGAGAACATGGTCCACTCGGACTCTATGTCTCCAACATCCCCCAGGATATGGTCGAAGCTCTACCGGAGGTGGGAGTTGAATACATCCCTGGCCGAGGGCTCCGCCAGGCGTTCCCAGCAGACCCTCACTATGCGCTTGGGCCTGCCAAGTCTGTCCGGCTTTCTCCTCCTCCAGCGGATCCAACTCACCACCAGGTGGTGATCAGTGGACAGCTCAGCCCCTGTCTTCACCCGAGTGTCCAAAACATGCGGCCGAAGGTCTGATGATACGACAACAAAGTCGATCATCGACCTCCTGCCTAGGGTATCCTGGTGCCAAGTGCACTGATGGACACCCTTATGTTTGAACATGGTGTTCGTTATGGACAATCAGTGACTAGCACAGAAGTCCAATAACAAAACACCACTTGGATTCAGAACGGGGAGGCCATTCCTCCCGATCACGCATCTCCAGGTGTCACTGTCATTCCCCACGTGGGCGTTGAAGTCCCCCAGCAGAATAATGGAGTCCCCGGGAGGGGCACTATCCAGCACCCCCGACAGGGACGCCAAGAAGGCCGGGTACTCTGCACTACCACTCGGCCCATAGGCTGAAATGATAGTCAGAGATCTCTCCCCAACCCGAAGGCGCAGGGATATGACCCTCTCATCCACTGGGGTAAACCCCAACACGAGACGGCTGAGCTGGGGCGCAACAAGCAAACCCACACCAGCCCGCCGCCTCTCCCCGTGGGCCACTCCAGAGTAGAAGAGAGTCCAACCCCTCTCAAGGAGATGGGTTCCAGAGCCCACGCTGTGCGTGGAGGCGGGCCCAACTATTTCTAGTCGATATCTCTCGACCTCCAGCACAAGCTCAGGCTCCTTCCCCCCCAGCGAGGTGACATTCCACGTCCCTAGAGCCAGCCTAGGCATCTGGGGATTGTGCCGCTGAGGTCTCCACCTTCGCCCGCCACCCAATCCTCTTTGCACCGGTCTCTCACGGTTCCCCCTGCAGGTGGTTGGCCCACTGGGGGATGGCCTCGCGTCTCTCGTTCGGGCTTGGCACGGCCGGGTCCCGCGAGGAGCAACCCGGCCACCAGGCGCTCTCCGACGAGTCCCGACCCCAGGCCTGGCTCCAGGGTGGGACCCTGGCTCCGCCGTACCGGGCGACGTCACGTGCCTCGATATTTTGGTCCTCATGAGGATTTTTGAACCACTCTTTCTCTGACCCATTCTGACCCATTCCCTGCTGGGGAAGCAGCATCAGAGCCAGGGACTTAAAAAAACTCAACAAGCTGATAAAAAAGGCTGGCTCTGTTCTGGGGACTCCTCTGGAACCTCTGGAGATCATTGTGGAAAGAAGGATTCTTCATAAAATAAAGAACATTATGGAGAACCCTGAGCATCCTCTTCATGAGACTGTCCTACAACAACAGAGTGTCTTCAGTCAGAGGCTTCTTCAGATCTGCTGTAAGACGGAACGCTACAGGAGATCCTTCCTGCCCACAGCCATCAGCATCTACAACGGCTCTTTGAGGAAACCTTCATAATATGAGCTATAACAACATTTAATTTCCCTTTGGGATTAATAAAGTATTTTTGAATTGAATTGAATCACCTAGAGCCTGTCTGCCATGGGAGATCCTACCAGGGGCTTTTAGGCCCCAGGCAACATAGCCTCTAAGATTATTTGAGCACTCAAACCCCTCCACCATGTTAAGGTGGCGGTTCAAGGAGGGGCATAAATAAGACATTCTTGCATATACATTAATACGAACGTTATTAGTATTTAGTTTATTTATGTTTTTTATTTATTTTTTATCATTTCACGCAGATTACTTTAATGTGACAACGTTAATAGCAGCACAACGCTCTACACTCATGGCTAGAGGCGGGGCTTCAGCCACCATAGCTTCAGTCGTTGGGAGGGTCAGTGGAAACACAACTGAAACCGTACCGAGTAGAGCGAAACCAAGTGGTGCAGAGCCACGCCGGCTAAAACGAGCCTGTGGAAAAGGGACATATGCTATCATCCTAATCTTGAGTTTCCTCCATGGATTTTCTATCAGATTCAAGTTGGCATTTTGGTTGGGTCACTCCAAAATGTGAATACAGGTCCTTCTCAAAATATTAGCATATTGTGATAAAGTTCATTATTTTCCATAATGTCATGATGAAAATTTAACATTCATATATTTTAGATTCATTGCACACTAACTGAAATATTTCAGGTCTTTTATTGTCTTAATACGGATGATTTTGGCATACAGCTCATGAAAACCCAAAATTCCTATCTCACAAAATTAGCATATTTCATCCGACCAATAAAAGAAAAGTGTTTTTAATACAAAAAACGTCAACCTTCAAATAATCATGTACAGTTATGCACTCAATACTTGGTCGGTAATCCTTTTGCAGAAATGACTGCTTCAATGCGGCGTGGCATGGAGGCAATCAGCCTGTGGCACTGCTGAGGTCTTATGGAGGCCCAGGAAAATGTCTGTTTCTAACATACCTATATGGCATGTTCTCCTGTCTTTTCCATTTGAAGAGTGGCTAACATAAAGGGGCCTCTATGTCATGTCATCTTTGTGTTTGGGTTTTCACTTGTGCTTGTATTTAATTTCTCCTATGCATCCACTCCCATTATTCTAACTTTCCTCAGTTCCCTGTTTAAATTATCTCCCAGTTGTCCTGCATTATGCTGATTGTACTCACCTGCTCTCCATGTTTCTCATTACATCTCAGTCTAGGTCAGGGTCCTCTGAATGATTTCGTTTGGCTCCTCGAGAATGGAGCGAGTTTGGCCATTGATGCAGATGGACACGAAAGTTTTTAGTGTGAGGTTTTCACAGACAGCAATAAGTATTTTTCTTTTACTAATAATGTTTTTGCTTTTATTTAAATTTCTTAGTAATTAAACGTAGCCAAAAACCAATGGACTGACCAAGATTGACCCAGAAGAGTCTGGGAAATTATATGCCTGTCTTTTAATATGACAATCATGCAAGACCCTTTCTATGCTTTGAATTAATTTACAGATTCCTTATCTACAAAAATAGAATACTTTGATTCATTACAATCTTGCATGTTTAGTATACTATTGTCTGGATAAAAATAAAAATATGTCTTGAGAAATGTATTTTTCCATTTTTATTTAAAAAATGTTTTATTATTCACTGGATTCTGCTGTTTCACAAGTCCTGGTTCCCATGTTTATTTCTGTCTGGTTCCATAAGGTCAAATTATTCTTTATGGTTTTTGCAAAATTTTAAATAGCTGTGTCAATTGTGGAGGTTGCACAAAAGCCTTCTGACGCCAAGACAGCTCATTTGAGCAGTCAAAATATAAGTGGTTATTTTGTTATTCAAACTCTATGAAGAAAACTGTTTTTTTTTTATTGACATACAAAATAGTAAAACTGAAAATGTTTTCACAACATTTTGATGAAAAAACATTCACTACAGCTTTCTAAAGATGTGTAATAGCGTTGTTTCTTTTGACAACCATGGCTCTATTTCTGTGCAGATGCAATCACAGCAGGGGTGCAAATGCTGGCATTATGCCATTTTTATTCATAAAAGTCAATTTGTTTTTTCTCCATCTGTAATGCATGGTGTTTTTTGATGCAGTTGAACCCTGAATCTTTACATGGGTGTTGAGCAGAAGTGCAAAAGCACTTCCATCTGCTTAGACCACCTCATCCCAGAATTGCAAGACAAGAAGGAATCGTTTTCTTCTTGCCTTGGAATCCCACAGATGACCACTCTAAGTCTTGGTATATTAAAACTATTGTTTTTGCACAGATTAACTGATATTGATAAGCATATTAAAATCAAAGATTCTTAACCTTTATTCTTCCTTCAATTCTTTGTATTTCTGTGCAGCATTTTGGTCAGCACTGTTGTTTTTAAAGTGCTTTTTAAATAAAGTGGTATGGCGTCTTGTAAGATGACAGATCTTACAAGATCTGTCATCTTACTGCACCATGGGTCATGATTATAATGAAAGTTCTCTCCATAATTTGAAGACTTTGCTTATTCGTGACCCTGGATGAGTCAAACTTATCATAGTTAAGCATGAGAGAGATTTCATTCATATACTGAATCTACTGAAACACATTCTTCTGAGCTTGTTCAAATTTCAAAAGATACATTCTTCCCTTTAAAAGGTGAACCACCTACCTAAATGTTGCCATAAAAAGGGGAAGTCAGTGTATAACCAATGTAAACATCTGCCGTTTTTAGCTTCACATCTTGATTGTGCACAAACATGCTTTAAGCATGACAGATGGCAAATTTATGATTACTTTTGGTAACAAAACTCTGAGCATTGTATACTAAAAGTAGAAACAGGTTGCGTGATATTGCTGCAAGTCACAGTTGACTCTGTTAAATTTCTGAAATTAAATTCTATTAAACTCCCATTAATAGAATTGCCCCGCTTCTCTTTCTGACTTTTCTTTTGAAACCACATGTGATTGGTCAGTATGTCTGCCGTCATCTCTGTCTGCACTAGAAGAGGGGTGGAGGACAAGCAGTTATTAGGCAACACGGGTACACACGAATCCTTGTTTTAATATTTTTATGAGGACTTTTCAGTCAATTCCATTGACTTCCATTCATTTTCCTTGATTTTTAGTGCCTAACCCTGACCCTAAAACTAACCCTAACCCTAACCAGTTCTTACCTTACCCTAACCATAACTCAGTTTATACCCTAGTACTAAACCTAACCCCTGTCCGAAGTACGGAATTTGGAAAAGTGATGACCAGGAAAATGTCCTTGCTTTGTCAAAATGTCCTCACTTTGCGATAAAAATACGAAAAATGCTTCTCACTCAGCAACAAGTACAAGAACACACACACACACACACACACACACACAAATGTGTCGCTATACCTGACACTTAAAGTTTGTCATGTAAAAAACTATATCATTCATTTAAAAGTTCTCAAACAAGTCAGGCTTACTCATGAATGCTTCCATGTACAACAGTGACAACTACACAATGTTCACATTACTGCTGAAGCCCATCATTACAGTTAATGTGG
Source organism: Girardinichthys multiradiatus (assembly GCF_021462225.1). Taxonomy (NCBI): domain Eukaryota; kingdom Metazoa; phylum Chordata; class Actinopteri; order Cyprinodontiformes; family Goodeidae; genus Girardinichthys; species Girardinichthys multiradiatus. Next base: position 35,489,239 of record NC_061795.1, on the reverse strand, counting down.
ATAAACATTTCAGTTATTTATTCTCTTTTCATAGGCTTGTATGAGGTTAATTTGCTGGATATTTCAATGAAGGAAAGCTGCTAGGATTCACAATAAATTCATGTACAACGTGTGGCCAGAAACAATGCCCCACTACTGCTGTAGATGCCTTACCAACTAGTTTTGCATAATCAAACTGAGTTATATATTAATTACAGTTTTTTTTCACCAAGTTGGCCTGAGACAGCACACACAGTAAAGTCTTTTGTTTTAAGGGGTTTGATTGAATTTGAATGATTTATGTTAGGATTCTTTGTGGCTCCGTCGGCTTCCTGTGCATGCACGGATGTTCTCTGAGTGCTTTGGTGTCTATCCTACAGTGAAAATATATACATCCACTCTAAGGTGTCCGTAGGGATGACAGTCTTCATCATTGACTCTAGCCTGTGCTGTGCGTCTATCTTTAACCTTGTAATGGACTGACAGCCTATCCCCCTGTTTACCCCTGTCGTGTATGAGGTTTTCAGTTTATGAGCATAATGCACAGTCACAATGAGGAACCATATGCAATACTAAGAAAAACAGTTTTTTTGAATCAATAGGTTTGTGGGAGGTTAGCCTCAGTGAAAGTACTTCTGAATAGGCAGTAAATGCTGCTCTGGAGGAGTATAGAAACAGGTTACAATGCTTCGGAGGGTTAAAGGTGAGATATTGCAAATTTATTGTTTTTTACTGCCTTCCGGGTAGGTTACCAGCTTGGAGGAAACATCTGGGGATCATGATATGTCTGCATAGGCAGAGATGCATTAAATAGCAGTGTGTAAGGCTGAAGAATTTCTCAAACAGCAATGCAGAAGCTTAAGAAAGTTCTCCAGGTGAGAATTGTTGGCGAGGGCAGACAGACACATATGTGATGGAAGTGGACTAGTGTTGGAGGAGCAGCAGTGAGCTTCTGTGAAGGATGGTAAGTTTTACAGATGAATTTGTCTGCAATGCTTGGAACATAAAGTCACCTGGGCGCTGAAGGATGCTCCAATGAAAGCTGCAAGGGAAGTCCATCTTTCAGGGAAATTCTAGGGCAGGGGTCCCCAAACCCCAGACTCCGGTCCAAATCCGGATCCAGAGAGTGTTTTTTTCCAGACCGCAAATCATTTTATCATTTAGATATAGATGTTAGATATAGATATAGATGTTATTCCCGCCGGCTGCTGCAATTTAAACAGGAGCGACAGACAACTATGTGGGTCAGCGACCTTCTAGTCGACTCACCAAGCCAGCTGGTGGTGTTAATGCATCACATTAAAACGACAAAGAAGAAAAAGCAATGAGGGGTCCTTGAACGCAGGTTGCTAATGTCCCTGTTCCACTGGCACATTTTAGGCGGCGCGGCTCTGCTCCACTCGGTTTTACTCTACTCAGTTGTTTCCATTTACCCACTGATGGCTGGATCAATGGTGGCTGAAGTCCCACCTTCATCCATCAGTGTAATGTGTTGAGGTGCTATTAACATTACTGTTAATAGCTGTTAAGTTACTAGCTTGGGAGCTCACTCTTGCTCACAGGACAATGACTTGGTAGTGCATAGATGAGTGAGTAAAAGAAGATGGCTTTGTCAAAATTCCGTAAAGTGGACTATGAAAAGCACACATTTAGAGGTGAATGGACAGAGGCATACTTTCATTTTAACTTCCGTCTGGTCTAAGGCCAGTCTGCCTTATAAGATCTGAATCAGTTGGACTTATTAAGAGAGGAAATCTGAAGAGACTTTATGAAACCAAACATAAGAACTTCAACCAAAGCTATCCACCTGGGTCTGACAGTAGGACAAGGAGAATATATGATCTGTGGGGACAATATGAGAAAGCTCCATGGTTGATAACAGTCTCTTATAGCACAACAGTGAGCACACTAGTGCTCACTGCGAGTACAGTGGATCATAGGAAAACACAAAAAGCCTTTCACTGACTGAGAAATTATCAAAGAGTGCATGAAAGCTGTGGCAGAAACACTTTTAGATGGTAAACAAAGACGACAACTTAAGGAAAATGTTAAGCAAACTGCCATGTCTGCCACAAGCACAACAAGGAAAGCAGAATCGTTATTCTAAGATGAACAGACCAGCTTGAAAGTGTGTTTAATATTTGTACTTAAATTGGATTGCACTTTTCTGTTCAGCAGATGATTTCAGAGACATATGAATATTCGATCAGGAGTAAAAAAACAAACAAAAAAGATATACATGTATTGTGGTCAGTTTATTTAATATATTCGGACCCCAAAGTGTTTGGGTGATGGAGGTAGTTGTCCTCCTGCTATTTTAGATGGGGACCCCTTGTCAAAATAAGGTGAGATCTTTCCGTGTAATCCATGCAGAATACATTAACTGCTCACAGTTAAATCAATAAAAATTAAAATAGGTATCTTTTGTGTAATCCATGCAACAATTATTAAAATACACAGTTGAAGCAGTGAAGAGTAAAACAAGCATGTTCTCACATTCTGGGACTGAGAGACCGGAAAGGCCTATATGGAGTCACATATACTGTCTTATCTTTCGCAGAAGTATAAACAACAAGTGTAACCAAGGAAATGACATATGACGATTTTCTACTTTCTACAAGTATTAAATGAAATGATTAATCTTTGAATTTCAAGTTAAAACACATATGATTGAAATATGATTGGCTGATAATTGGCAATGAACTGATAATTGAAATAAAAAACATTAAGGTTTAGAAATTCTCTATCAGCTATATATGAAAAATATATAATGTTTATCAGTTGTAATGTATGAATAAAAAGAACGAAGTGATGATTTTATAACTGTGTCTAACGTAAATGCAGAAAGCTGAGAGTGGAATGTGTAATACTGTGTAAAGTTTAAGGTTGAGCAGATTAGGGAGAGAACTGTAGGATGACTATGAGTGACGAGAGTCGGCTGGAGGCTGACAGCCGGCCTTTTTGAAGGCCCACAAACAACGCGAAGAAGGGCGGAACAGGATAAAGCCAGCTGTGTGGCTGTTACTGGTATCTTGAAGGCCGAAAAACAGCATCAGAAAGTCACGATGACCATGACTAAGTATTGAGCAATAACGTATTGGGCAATAACATACTGCGCAATAACGGAGAAGCCTAACAAAGGGCTGACCAGTCAGAGCATCTGCACTATTAAAAGCAATGCCAAAAAAGGGAACTGCGGTTGTTTCCTCGCAGAAGAATCTGATTTCATCAACAGCCTGTTTATCCAGACAACAGAAGTGAACTTAATCGGTGAATAATTGATTGCTCTAAGGTTCAGGCTTCTGGAAGTCCTGAATCAACCTCATTTATACCTCCGGGGTTTCCTTCAACTCTTCAGCATCTGGAAGCAACTGTCTTCTGAGACATGTGACAACAAAGTTCCTGTTTGACCATTGAGACCTGGAGCATCAGTGCCTGTCCACTTAGAGGAAGAATACTGAAGATTAAGTCTTTCCTTCAAGAAATCACATGTTATCCAAAGAAACATCCCCAACGGGAGCATGGATGAGCCTCCGTCTTCAAAGCCTCTCCAACCTCATTAGTTTCAGCATCAGAGAAAGACAGGTTGAGTTAATTGATTCATTTCTATTATTGAAATTATTGTGTGTTGCTGAATTTAAGCTGTTAATGACACCTGCAAAAGCATTACTAATTAAAGAAAGCATATAAAATTCTAGATATATCGTGGACATTCAATTATTTGAGTCACCTTATATTTTGTTTTTTTGTTGGTGGTAAAAAGTCTTGTTGCCTGGTTCTGAGAGATTTTAGGAGGTTTTTATAGGTAGCCTTAGCCAAGTTCATTAAAACAGCGCCCTTGGGGCTCATGCTGAGTCACTAAAATTAACCTAACCCATATATTAAGAGCCAGTTGTAATATTATGGAATGAGCAGCCGTGAACAGAAGTGACTGTCGAGGGGTGGGTGACTGCTGTAGGCTACTCAGTCGTCCAGACCTCCAGTTGAAGAAGGACGAGACTTCTGGATGTAGGCTGTTAGAGGTTAGGCGTGTCATTTCCCGACACCAGCTTAAACAGAACTTTCAGTAAACCTGCTTAGTAAGATCTTTCAGGTTTAGGGAAGTCCGGACCGGTTGGATGGAGAGCTGGACTGAGCAATCCCCTCAGAAATAGGGAAGTAGGAGGGAGGGGTTAGCTCATCAGACAACAAAACGAAGCATTGACAGCAATGGTTTGTGGTTCGGATGTTTTTCCCCTCTGAAGTGTTTCTTTAAGTGTTGCATATTCTGTTCGTTTAATTTTGAATTTGTACCATCAGTCATAGAAGACCAACAGAGTCAAGCCTGGGTCACATCGTTTCAGTAAATTTAAGTCATTAGAGACTGGTTTGATTGTAAAAGTTATCACATGCTCATGATGCTCATTTAAGAAAGCTGTGCTGTCTGTCAGTCGTGTGTGGGAGCCTCAGGAGAATGTTGCTTTAGATTTCAAGAAAAGAGACATATGGCAACGTTAACGTGCAAGCATCCTTATGCTAATGCAGTTTTCCCTGTCTCTGCAGAAGGTGTTTCTCTTGTCACTGGCAGTATTATACATCAGAAATCAGCTTATGTACTGCAGGTGTGCCTTAATACTCAGCAGATTTTCTGCGTCTTACACCAGGATTAGACGTTGTTTTGGTTAAGTAAGCTTTAGGTAACTTGAGGGATAACAGTCTGCAGATGCCACTTGCTTACTTCTTGAGATTTAAAGTTGAGTAAGTAGAGGAAAACTAAACATTTCTATAGTATAGTGGGCGATTTGATGATATTTTTTGAGATGCAGTAAAATTTCATGGTTCGTCACATCTACAATACAGCATTTTTATTCTATTGGCTGTTCTTTAAAAAACTCTCAAAGCATAAATGATGCTTTGAGATGATGCTTTACAAAGAAAAAGCAACCTTTCCTTTTTTGAGTAATATAACATCTGCCTACTTTTTTCCCAGTCATTTACAAGCCTGGCATGTTTCCTATGTTCTGTGCAGGGTAGTCCTGCAGTCTTGTTATGTGTTTTGTTTCTGCAATACCTGCTCTTGGCTGCCAATAAATGTTTCAGTAAAGCCAATGAACCTTTCTTCCCTTTGTGCTCAGGCTGCATTTCGACCCATTGCTCACTTCCACTGCAATCAATAGTTTCAGTAAGATTTTCTCAGGTAAAGACTTAGCAGTTTTCTATTATTATTATTATTATTATCATTATCCTTGATGGTTGGTATCTCTAATAACACAGTTTTACAAGACAAGTAAAACTTTATTAAAATGCTCTTATTTGGAGGCAAAAATTTTAAAGGCTAGATTCTTGGTTCAGACAAAGTGACATTTTATAGGCTGGAGTTAAGTTATCCTTAGTGATGTAAGGTAGAAACTAGGGATGGAGGATAAATCTGCACGGCAGATATTATCGGCCAATATATCTAATTTCTTTTTATATCGGCATTGGTCCGATGAGTAAAAATGTTCCCCGATGTCATATTGTTTGGTTTGTGTGACTGCGGGATTCCAAACAGTCCCTGAACGCAGCTGGAGACGCTCCAATTCACACATGCGGACGTTAAAGTTCAATGGCAGGTCAACGCTAAAGCCAACATGTCAGCAGTCTGGAAGTATTTTACGGTATCCCAAGAAGACAGCCGAATAGCAATATGCAATTCGTGCATAGGTGAAGTTATGCGGGGTGGTGAGCACGCGAGGTCTTTCAATACCACAAATTTAAGAACACATTTGAAAAATAAACACCTATCGGTGTACAATGAATACCAGCAACAAGCTAATGTAAGCAAGCCCGGAGCTACCGATAAACAGGGAACTATTGCACAAGCACTGGAGAAAACAAAGAAATTCAGAAAAGATTCAGCGAAAGCCATATCTATAACAAAGAGGATAACCGAATGATTGCACTGGACGACCAGCCTTTCTCTATAGTGGAGAACACAGGGTTTCGTCGGCTCATGGAACACATTGAGCCCCGCTACAGCATACCGAATCGCCATTTTTTTTCCGACACTGGACTACCTGAACTATACAAGGTTGTTGCTGCACGCATTCGTGAGCACACTTAAGTTCATACCTAAAACTGAAGGTGGATGTTGACAGTTACATCAAATAGGTTTACAGTCAGATAAGCTGAGCTTCTATTTTTTTATGGCTGTTTGTTGTTACAGGGGCTTTGTAAATGTTCCTGCTACATCTTTGCCTAAACATTTTAAGGCCAGTGCAATGTGATTGTACAATTTAAAGGCAAATTTGCATTTTCAATAAATAAAAAATCTGAAATGTTCCTATTATTATTAGTATGAATATTAAAAATTTCCATTCATTTTAATATCGGCAAATATCGGATATCGGCCACAGCAGCAATACAATTATCGTACATCGGTATCGGCAGAAAAATATCATATCGGACCCTCCCTAGAAGCAACTACAACTTTTACAGTAAACAGCCATGTCTTGGTTAAATAGTTCTGGGACAGGCTCATAAGCTTAACAATACTACTACTAACCCTTTTGGTACCTTGCTTTGTCTAAACCAATTATTCTGCGATTGTTCTTAGACCCTGGATGTTGCCTAAGGATGACTTTTGACATTAATTACTTCAGAGTTTCTGAAGTAAGTATCTTTTTAGTTTCATCATGGATAAAAGAGAATAAACCAAAGAATGAGAGTGCTGCTATAAAGGTATCAACCATGAAAAAAACATTTGCTTTTGAACTAATCATTCAAAATAATAATAATCCTTATAAAGCCCAGTGAGATATGTTTGTACAATATGGCACCTCACTGTTAATATATGTATGACATTTTTTTTTTTCATTTGGTTTCTTTTTTTTAAATGAGTAACACCATTAAATTAAGGTAAAAAATGTTTTCTAAAACTGCCTTAGAAAATCTGTATGTTTCTTGAATGAGTATGGTGGCATTATGTGTAAATATATATAGAAGTGTTTATAATAGTTAAATACAAGTAGTAACTTGTGAAATTCTGATATTACAAAAACAAAACTGAAATCTTGAAGGAAAATGTACCTTTAATTTAATCTATTAAGAGGACAAGAAATAAAAAAATAAATAAAACAAAAAAATGTCCCATGTTTGGTGTATTGTGAAGACCCATAAACAGGCAGTAGGAAGGCAGTGACACTATACTGTGGATTTATTAAAGGAAGACAGGAGAGCAGCAGGTGGTGCTGCAGAAAAGTAATTCTGCCACCGCTGCTACTGCCATGGAGAAGATACCTGCTGCTGCAGTCCTGGCATAAATTGTTGCTTATGCAGTCCTTTGGGAACCCAGCAATGGGCCTGGGGAACTGAGTCCTGGGCAAACTGGCCCTGTGGTACCCAATGACGGCACCTAGGATAATAGGAGAAAATAGCTCTTTGAGAGGATTCCATGGGACTGAGAAAGTAGGCAGGAGCAGTGTCACGTTTTCTCCCCACAAAGTTGAACACAGGTCCTGGTTGTCCTAAAAGCAAGGCATGTTTTTTGCAGCCTCCCACTCCAGACACTCACAGTAATCAACTCTTCCTGTTGTGTCCAATCTTGGGCTGGATTCTTGTGTCATCACTTATTTTTATTGGAAGAAAGCATTAGCATGAGAAAGGCAGCATGAAGATGCAAGAATTATAATAATGAAGGTTTATTAAATGGATAAATAACAACCTGGCACCTGGTAATATCCCAGGGCAACAAAGCGCCACATGTACACACATATTTTTAGATATGAGCGTGTGAATAAGAGAGTCTACTAAACCTGACATGCTTGTTTTTGGACTGCAGCACCAAAATATAAGATTCAAACTCGATGGAGAAAGGTCCTACACTGAGTTTTGTACCCAAGACTTTCTTGCTGCAAGGCAGCAGTGATAATTGCCCAGTCAGGGAAGAAGCTATTTCAACTTGTAGTGTTTTTTTAACAGGGTATGTTTTATCCTAATAAAAATTTGTAAGACAAAAATTGCCTGTCCAAACAAATTACACTTGCATTAAGAGGTTCCACCGTATTAAATTCATCATAGAATAAACAAATACTCTGGTCTTTCCTGTTAAGTGTAATTGAAGTTATTCATTACATACAGTCATGCAACAGAAAAATGGTGCTACTTTGCTGTCATATGTTTTCAGGGACATATAATGAAAAACCCATTTTCACTTCTTGCTACGAGTGCTCAAACACTATAAATTTTAGAATTCAATAAAAAGAGCCCAACAAATGAGGAGGACTGAACTGCTTTTTGTTCACACAGTGAGTACATATTTGAGCACACTGGGTGATAGTGAAATACCCAAGAATACCAATATCTTTATATGTATAAAGGAGTGCAGGCTAACTATTTCAGTCATTGTAGAGAAAACTGAATGATGACTCACTGGAATTCTTTGTATCAGAGGGCCAAACTCCTTGGAAAAAACCTGTTGGATTTTTATTTTACCTACAGCAGCTGCTTATCTGTATTGCCCATGAGAGCACTTGGCACTGTTAAGGCAGGTGTGGGAAGGAGGTCATGCGTTTGCCACCGAACATCAGATATCAAAAAAGAAAACAAATGTGCTAGCTAAGAGCAGTAAGGTAAGGCCTGATTACTTGTTTCACCCAGTCACCTGGAAATTATCTTTTATATATAAGAATCAGTTTATCAGCTGGAGAAATATTATTAGATGAAAGTCCATCTTCTACATACTGATAGCTGGAGAGCAAGCAGTTCACTGATGTTATGGGTTCAGTTAAAAATGTCCTACCAGTATTAATGTTATTGTTTCACCATGCCTGTATTTTCATTGATCCAAAGTTAACGATATCTGTTTTTAAACATGAAGACAGTAGATATTTAGAACATTCCCAATAAAGATCTGCTGGCTTCTTACATTTGCCAATTAAGTGACAAACTGGTCAATATTTTGTCTTTGAGTATGATAATGATTCAAAACAGTCTAAGTCAACACATGGTTCACTAACACACTTCTTCATTTACCATCTTAAATGCAATAGAAAACTTGTGAGGAGAGGACTTGTCATAGATCACTCTACATTTACCCTCCAAAATTGTGAAATGTATTAAGAGACTAAGGTCTGTCCTGTTGGCAAACGGTGATACAGAAAACAAAAACAAAATGAACAACTGGCGATTTTTCACCATTGAGTAAATGTACTCAAATAAAGAACAGATTTTTTTTACATTTTGTTCTATTGTCAGATTCTAGAGTAAAAAAGATATTCACTTTTATGCTTTTTACACACCTTTAGCAGGTGTGTCGATGATCACGAGGCCCTGTATAATGTGATGGAATATGTAAGGCAAGCATGATTTTTTAAAAGAGATAAATGAATATTAAGAAGTGACTCCACATGAACTGGCTTTATACTCTCATCTGACTTGCTAACTTTGGTTAGACTCATGTACAAGCCTAGCCAGAGTTAGACAGCAAATATCCAAAATTGCTATTATCCTTGAGGGAAATTGGGCTAGCTAAGAAACTATCCAAAAAAGTAAACAGCCTTACTGAGGCCAGTAATGGAATTGATTTTTTTGTATATTTATTATTTAAAATCTGGTGTTCTTACATAACAGTGTGTGAAAAAAAAGCTTATATGCCCAATTACCCCTAGTCATTCTTAGAATTAATGGGAAACACTTATTGTGTGTATTTTGCACCATAGTTTATATTGAGTTTAATTATATTCACGTGTGTTTAAAACATCAACTATATTTAGTGAATTTTAACTTTGGAAAATATTTAAATTTTTTTTAATGCAGACAAAGGATGTTAAAATTCTGCTGTTGGTCTATGAAGAACAAAATGTTCTTATGATGAAATAAATAGGTTGCTTGTCAAATACAGACCATGTAGACCTCTCATGTCTTCTGAAACTTGCTTAATCAGGGTTACCAGGACAAGAACAATACAAGGAGAAGAAGAACTCTCCTTGCTCATCAGATGGAGTGGCTGGGTCAGACAGCCACTCCATCACTTTGAAAAAGAAACTGTATCATGAATGTCACCTGAGGAACACGCCTCAAGCCACAGGTACAGCCTAGCAAATGGATACCTCATCTCTTTTTCCTCAGCTTTAATAACGCAAACGCAGAGGCCTAAAATACAACTTGCAGAACATTATGAATTAATTATATCTCTTCACGTTACACGACATATCACTCAGCTGGGTTAACACTAGCATTGAAAAAGTGATCGGTCTGTAGCTTAGTTGCTGTGCAGGACAACCAATCAGATGTCAGGGTTTTTCTTTAGTGAGACATAGCAGCAATTTAATTCATTTCATGATGTACTTTAACACGGAAAGCAAATAAAAAATATGAATAATTTTACCTTATGTTGATAACAATTTTAATTAGATTCCCCAATTTAAATATTTTATTAAGTAATAAATTGAAACCTTTAAAATACATGATTATTTACTATATATTACTATTTTTATTGAAATTATTAAATATAACAACATATTTAGTAACTTATTTTGGAGATTTCTGCCACTGTTAGGGCTCTATAGCAATGTTATCTAGAACCCCTAACCCTAAGGAGGAAAACTAAAAAAGTATGGATCAGATAGGAACAGAAATAAGGGAAGAAAAGATTAAGGGGGAAGATGGAAGGAGTTAGAATGCGGTATCAATTGTGTATTGAAATGGTAAAATAGTTTTAATATTTTACCATAATATTTTGTAATAATTTTGTGCTAGTTACATAAAATGCTGTGGGTGGGGGCCCATCTAAGATTAACTTGTCCTGGGCCCAGGCAAGGCTGTCAGCTGGCCTGGCTAATAGTATGGTCCAACTATAGCTGCCACAACACCACTGCAATGTGACATGTGCCACCTAGCATTTTAATTTTTATTTGGATAGTCAAAGCTAAACTTCTAAACAGTTTAACAGAAGTGTAAAAAAGCTTTATTTACTAGGTTTCTTAAGCAAAAGGGTCAAATTGCACTCAGTGTCAGCTGATATTGAAAGATGTGTACTTTCAAGGTAGGCTGCATACTGTATCCTGTCTGGCTGTTTATGCCAGTGGTCCACAAATTAGGGGTGCTGCCGTTTACTAGAAATCAAATACAACCCCTTGTTCCTGTGTATTGTAATTATACTGAGACATTTGTTCAATATTCTAGTCAACATTTGGGTCTTATGAGCTAAATATTGAAATCAGACTTAAAGTATTAGATTTTGTTTCACAACCACTTTCTATTACAGCTAAATATACTTTCATTTGTGTATTCAATCCATTTTAGAACACTCCCATAGAAACCAAACAAACCATCTGCTGTTTAGATAAATTCTGACCTCTATGCCTCTCGAAGTTGGATCAAGGCTTAACGGCATACCGCACAACCAACATGTCCAATTACTAATCTCTAAGCAGAAGACGAGGTTAACATCACATGCCATTTGAAAGATAGGTATGTTTGGCAAATCCCCTATGAAAGCGCTGTTTTACTAGGAGCACACACTCTCCATCAATCCATCAACAGCCTACTACAGGTAGTCGTTAATGGATGGTCATGCACTCTAACCATCTGCATAGGGACAGCAAGGTTCTTCGAACTGCATGCGATTATAAGTGAATGTCTAATTCCTTGCCATTTTCTTTTCAAAACGAGTGATGAGGAACATGACAGATATTGCAGGTTAACGGTTACTCGGGTGATTCATATTTCTTTAAGTCAAGAGTCTTTAAAATTTGGGTAGGAAGACAGCAGCTGTAATGTGAAAATTCAGTTTCAAATCACAAAAACATCTTGAATGATGTCTGTTAAGTTTAGAAAATTGGGTTTTAAGCAGTGGTGAAATTAGTGTCTTTAGTTAAAATGCTAATTGAAAAGGTAATGCCTTCCCCCCCCTATTATTGTACCCAAATGCGTATGTAAAGAACATTGTCAAGTGTTTGTACTTTGCACTGCCTCACTGAGTGCCATTCTGTAATAAATTAGGATTTGTTGAACCCAAAAATCCAGCAGACACACAGAATGAAGCGATTAACAGTCTTTATTTTTAAACCAGAATAATGCAGCTCTGGATATAGGATTGCAGGAACCGTGTGCAAGTCTGAAGCAGAGACCATAGTGACAGCAGTGATTGTGAGATGAAGCTTTGTGAAGCACTGAGGTTTTCCATCCAGTTGGTCCACTTATTGGTCAAGCTTTATGGTGCTTCATTTTCTCTACTGTGCCTTCAAGTGGACCAAAACAAAGGAAAACAGGCAGAGTGATAATAATGACATGACTTTGGTATGTGAAGCTTTGATTAGAATACATAAAATAGGTTTGTGATGCCAATACATAAATTCTGAATGTGGTCTGAATGTGATCTCAATCTGTCTTTATGATACAATGGTTTGTAACCGTGCTTATGTTACTAGGGACATTTTATTTAAAAATAAATTTTCCCCTGTGCTTGGCTTCAGGCGGTTTACTTTGTTTGAGATGTTTTTGCCTGCTTTAGAAAATGCACTTTCACAGGGCACAGATGAAGCAGGGGTTGCTAGTAAAGCAACACCAAGTTGGGACAAACATTTTTCTGCCTTTTGCAATACTGTAGGAGATTCTCAATGTCTGTTTGGACCTCCACTGTTGCATGCACTGTGACATATTAGGTCATTGTCTGCAGGACTGTGGTGTCCAAATGAAGCCACAGTTTGCTACCTGCGATAAACAGAATGCAAGTGGCTGAATACAACAACATAACTATAACGTATCCATGTACCTTGAGTCACAGGCTGAAAAGCTTCTGATAATGAAGCTGATGAGTTTCAAATAACAGCACCACATTCAAAAGGGAGTCTCTTCTCTGCATCTGTTGCTTTATTGGGGCTAAAGAAGCCTATATTTTTATACCTAGGATTGAGCAGTGACATTACGCTCATTGATTGCAAACTATATAGCTTCTCCCATAGCTGTCTCCTAAGACTCATCCACTGCTGTGCTCTCAGGAGTTAGGACAATTCCCATTGCATGGTGTAGCATTGATAATAGTGGAATGACATTTGATCCTGACACCCTTTTCTTCTGACAGCCTAATTGTGGCATCATTAAATGGGGACAGCACTTTAGGACCTTGTGCAATAATTACATACTGTTCTGATGAAAGAAAGGACTAATGTCAGTGCATAGGCCTGCCAAAGTTGATCCTACAGGTTCCCTGAGGTCATAAACATGTTTGACCATTAGGTATGTGCTGTTCAAATATGCATCTACTTCTTGAATTAACTTCAGTGCAAATGGACAGTGCCCATCCATTTGCTTTTGCACATCAGCCTCTCCTATTAAAATTAACCAGTAAAACTTCAATTCAGTTTCAATGTAGCAGCAACTTAAAACAGCATAATTTAGAATATTGCAAAGAAATAAAGGAACTAACCTTTGCAGTGGTACGGCTTTTGAAATAGCTCACTATCTTCCTACAGTTTGTCCAGATGTCAGACAGCATAGTGTTTTGATCAAGCACCCTTTTTCATAAGTATTGTGTCAGCCACAAGGCAAGTAACTATGTTGTAATTCTTCACTCTGACATAAGTGCAGTTTTTACTTATGCGGAATTTTGAGCAGTAAGCGCATCGGGGAAATGGAACATCCCTGGAACAGGATGCAAAAAAGTGCTTACATCTAAAAACATGGTATGCTATGGCTGGATAGGTAATCAGTGTTGATGGAGGTCCTCATATGTGAGTTCAAATGAACTGTAGATGCCTTTGTCACAAAGGATTTGGACAAAGGCTTTGGTTTTCTAATTTGATTCTTCATATCTTTGCTCCACAATAGCATTTAAAACCTAAATGAAGGAGAGGACTCACATCTGCCTTGTGGAAGAACATAGGTAGGGTTCAAAGCTTTAACAAGCTTTCTAAAGCCATTGCCCTCCAACATAGGGAAGGGCTGGGACTCCTCAATCACCATATTGAGAAAGGCCTCATCCACATATTTTTCTCCCCTAATCAAAAACATGCTATTCTATTACAGATATCCCCAGTTACAAACAAAATATATAGTAATTTACTATTAAAGAGCCCTGCGTTAAAACAAGGAGATTAACTAAACAAATGTACTACATGATTGTATGTTTGTATGCTGTCTTATTGCATCCTTAAGTAACTTACTTGATTTTGTTCTTTGTTAGTGTCCTTGTTTCCACACATGGTTCTATAAGTGCCTCAGCATAGATGAGGTGGCATTGTTGTATTCAAGTTCTTTTGAAGAGAACAGACACTTCACCTTTTAAACCACCATAAATTAGAAGAAATCTTGCTGGTTTTATGGCAAAAAGAGACAGATTGCTAATAAAAGAAGTGCAATCCTGGCAACAAAACGTGATGGGGGAATCAGCAGCGGTTTTGCTGCTCTTTATATTTCGAATACCACACAAAAAGGCGACCCAGTTCCTGAAACACTGACATGGTACAACCGACTTGCAAGGCATAGAACGTCAACACAAGCCTGGACATGCTTTCACAAAAATCTTTCTGAATTATGTGATGTCTGTGGTCATGAAATCCTTAGAGCAACTGGTGTTGAAGCTTCTGAAAGACATCATGGCCCCCCTCGTGGGCCCCCTGCAGTTTGCTCACCTGTATGTTTAGGTCATTGTCCTGCTTGAAGGTGAACCTCAGTTCCAGTCTTAAATTGTTTTCAGCTTCTTGCAGGTTTTCTTTTAGTGTTGTCTGGTTGTCAGGATTTATCTATCTTCCCACAACTATCATCTGCTTCCATGTCCCTAAGAAACAAAAGCAAGATGTTAAGATCATGTTTCTTATCAGGAATATTGTGTTCAGGGCGATGTGCTGTACTAGTTTGCCACCATACATATTATTTTGCCAATAAACCTAAAAGTTTCAGTTTGGTCCTATCTGCCCAAAACACATTTTTTCTTATGGTATATTGTGTCCTCTACATGGCTCATGGAAATCTGCAAGGAGAACATTTTGTGGTTTCTTGGAATGATGGCTGTTTTCTTACCATTTTTCCATAAAGGATAGTTTTGAGAAGTGCATAATCTCAGTGCTCTCTGACTGGCTTGTTAGTTGAGGTGGATGGCCATGTCTCAACAGTTTCACCATACTTTTTTTTCAGATGATGAACAATGCTCAATATGATGTTCAATGCTTGGGATATTGTTTTAAAACCTAACCCTGCTTTAAACTACTCCACAACTTTATCCATTTGGTGTTTTGTAACTAACTAAAGGAGCTCTTTATGTTGCCCGCAAAATGTATAAGATAATCTAAAGTGATTATTGTTTACACCTTTGGATGTTAACAGTCTGGGTGTTACCTAAATCATGAATTTTAGTCAGTATAGAGCTATTTACCACAGTCATCATGTCCTGTAACTCTAAAGCAGGTGTGTATCAAAGTGTGCAACTGAGAAGTATGCCATTTATAGCAGTCTCCCACTTTTCTCCATTTGTGAGCACTGACTTTAAACGTTTACTGAAAATTGCAGACCTGTGTGCTTCATTTGGCTTGTCTCTCCAAAGAGAAATGTTGCTTTTGAATCTCCAGATGCTACTCCCAAACAAACCTTGGTAATATACCTGGGGGTGTTTACTCAGATTCATGAAGCCTATTTAGTTTAATTGTGATAGACAGTCAGACACTTTATATCAGGAAACACAATCAAACCTAATTCAATGTGTTTTTGTATTTGGACACCAGAGTGGGACAAAACATCTCAGTCCTCCACCCTCTGCTGGTGATTGACACATTGGAAAGTCCCAAGTGTGTTGGGATACAGACTGCAGATTCAATTTGGCAAATAAATCCTTGCTGGTAGAATAGCCTGTATTAGATTATGTTATGTAGTTATGTTATCTGATGTTAGGAAATGGTGTGAGACACTATTATGATACAAACACATTTAAAATTGAATTAATCCAAAATTCTATAGGGAAGAATTACTCTGCCTATTTACAAAAGCAATCACTGGAAGTAGACTTGATAGAAGTGAATATACCTGTAAAATAAAATGGTTATATACATGTTAGCCTACCAAGTTGACTCCTGCAGAAAAAATGTTACACTGTTTGTGTCACTTTAGCTTCAGCTTATTCTGCTTTTATCAGTTTATACAAAACCCTTTAATGAAAACAAACAATTAAATAGAGAACGGGCTGAAAACTGAGTAAAATAGATAGCTGTAGAATACAACAATTCAGTGTAAAACTGGCCAAGTTCTTTAACTTTATTTATAGTGTAGATAATCAAATATTGGCAAGACAAAATTAACAAAGACAAAATAGAACTTCCAGAAATTCCTGGAATATTCAGAAAAATCTTTATACATAAACAAGTAAAAGCATTTTATCTATAACCATCTACCATGGACCAGTTTAAACAACAAGATTAAAAGTATTAACACAACAGAATGCAGTGTATGAGGTCAAGTTGCTTTGTTGTAAGGTTTGATGGACCAACAAAAAATAAAGGAAAATGAGATGTGATTTTCAATTTCATTTTTACAAATGAAAAACCAAAAAGTATGGCCTGCATTTTTTGCCTCCTGTAATTTTTTTACCCCTAAATAAAATCTAGTGCAACCTTAAAAATTATCTTCATTAGACCAAGGAACACTTCAGAAAGACAGAGTTGGGTTATAACAGAATATCCCAAACTTTAATTATCTAACATAGCACTACCAAGGAATGAATGTCCACCTAAATTCAGTAGAGCATTAATTAGAGAAGAAGCCAAAACATCCTTGGTTACTCTGGAGGAGCTGTATAAATCTATAGTTGTGGTGGGAAAATCTGTTTACACAAGGAACTATTAGTTATGCCTTTCATTAATTTGACTTTGCAGTTTGCCAGAAGCCATACGGGCCACTGCAAAAATATAGAAACAAGTGCTCTGGTCAAATAGCATAACTAATTAAACACACTTTTCAGATTTTTATTTGCCAGATAATTTGAAAACCATACTGTATAATTTTTTTTTTTGTAAAATTCAGAATTATGCACTACTTGTATCAGTCCATTACATTAAATCCTAACAAAACATATAGATGTTTGTGGTTTGTGACTCAATGTTGACTTCAAGGGGTATGAATACTGACTGGTTTTCAAAGAATACACATCCATGTAAAAAAAATGGTAGTTCATGTCAAAACATTTTCTAATATAATGTAACATTGTTACCATACAAGTAAACTAAAAAAGGAAATTGACCTGACAGTATTTGCACACTTGCCTTGAAAAAGTTCAAATCTAGTAAACTTGAGGATATCTTTTGTTACTGTTACCGTTTTAGCACACTACTTCCTGCATTATTTCCAAAGGTGTTTGCCAATAGCATGAAGTAAACTTTAATAATGTAATAGGGCTCCTCTAGTGGACCCTCTGGGCTTTAGCAGGATCATTGTGTAGCATATGGCAGAGACAGCAAGGGTTACGCCAGCCATAAGTGTGTAGTATATATATGACTGCAGATGTGACACTGAAACAGTTAATAAAATATACTGTGAACACATAGTCGTTGTCAGCATAGTACTGGATACAACATTGGTGACGAAGATGGAGCTCTCATTCTCACCTCTGCGTCCATTCCTTGCCCTGCCTGCAAGGAATAGATCCCAAGGCCCCGTTGGAAAGAGTGTTTTGAGACATTCGTAACGGCTATCGAGTTACCTGATGCAGCCATGCTTATCCACAACCTGGGGTAGGAGGAACAGCGGATTTTCCAAACTTTTGGAACGGCGGACAAGTATGATGACGGTTTCACCTTGCTGGGCAGACATTTTGTTGCTCCACACAGTGTCATAGTGCGCCAGATAGTCTTTTGCCAGCGCCGGCAGTGGCCAGGTGAGTCGGTCCACCATTATATAACTGACCTCAGGTGTTTGGTTAGCCTCTTTAAGTTCAGTAGTTTAGAAGAGGAAATGATTTAGGACCAGCTAGCAGAACACACCTCCAATCCCAAGCTAAGGGCGAAACTGTTTATGTCGCCAGACGATCTGCAGCTGTCGAAGCCATTAGACAAGGCCTTTCAGCTTGAGTCTGCTGTTCTGTTAGCATCCCAGCTAACGGCCTCCGACCCAGCCCCTTTCCGTTCTGCTGTGGTAGCACAAACCGTAGCCCTAATGACTCAGCTCCCCGAACTCACTTCCTCTCATGATGAGCCTGAGGTGAATGTGGCAGGATGTCAAGGTACCACAGTAACCCAACCGTGTGGGAACTGCGGTTCTTCCTCCCACCCCACATTTGCCTTTGGGCAAAGCTGTCAATGCTGTGGTAAACTGAACTGCTTCTTTAAAGTTTGCTGCTCTGTGCCTGCCCCCACAACTGTCCAGCACTGCTCACCTTACTCACAGAGTCCAACTGACTTTCACTCTGTAGACTCCACCACCAAGCTATTTAAGTGGTGCTCAGTGGAGTTGGACAGCGTGCCTTTGCCACTGCTGCTGGAGACAGCTGCTTCCAGGTCCCTGCTCAATGAGTCCACAGTCAGGCGGCTCTTCCCCCGGTGGACGATACAGGCGGCCGCAGAGGCACTGTGTGGCTATGGACACACTAAAATAGGTATGGTGGGCACCGTCACTTTCTATGTGTGCTATGGCACCATGACTTTCCCAACGTTCACTTTCCAGGTGTCTCGCCATGGCGCCAATCTCCTCGGGTTTGACCTCTTGTGCACCCTGGGCTTTTCAATTCCAGACAACACGGGCACCGCCATACTGATGGTGACAATGCCCTGCCAACATCAGTGGCCATCACTGTTTACTGGGCTGGGCTGCCTCACTGCCTTCAACCACCAGCTGCTAGTCCACCCAGCTGTATCACATGTTGTTCACCCTTTGCATTGGCTGCCCCTCGCTCTACATAATGACATCATGGCTGAGTTGTTGAAACTCCTGAATGTTGGTATAATTGAGCGCATTGATTCCCCGCCCTGGACCTCCAACCTAGTGGTGGTAAAGAAGAAGGTAGGCCTGTGCCCCTGCATTGATCTCAGGCAGTTGAACAAAGCAGTGATCCAGGACAAATACCTGCTGCCAACGGTGGAGTAGCTCTCTGCAATGTTCCACAGCGCAACTGTCTTCTCCAAGCTTGACCATTGCCAGGGCTACCTAAAGGTTCCCCTACATCCTGGCAACTGCAATCTCACTGCCTTTGTGACCCCATCAGTCCCACAAGCTGTTTTCATCCTGGTCTGCACCTCAGCAGATCATGGAACAGTTGGGGCTAGCCACCTTTCACTTGGCCGATGGCTCCTGGTGGCATGCGTGAAGCAGATTTCTCCACAGTTCACCACGGAGTCAGCCACAACTTACCTGCACCAAATGGATGTGGATGGGGACTTTCCTATTACACAGCCAACAATTCTGGCCTCAGGTCCACCCAAACCAGCTGCGCCAGTAGGGCCTCTGTTGATAGAGCCTCATCCTAGTCAGGCCCGCCAGATTCCTGCTTACCTCATGGACTATGTCACAGACTTTTGAAACTCTAGAATAGTGCATAGCCTGTCATATGGCAGCATAACCCAAATGGCTATGTGAGTAAAATGGTTTTCTATCCGGTTTGTCTAGCTAAGTTGGCCACATTCTACCTTTTACACTGTTCCACTAACCTGTTATATGCCAGTTGGCATTCCTAGGGGTTCTGTAAAAGGGGGTGGAGTAAATGTAGTGTATGGCAGATGCCACAAAGACAGTGGGGGTTACGTCAGACGTAGATGTGTAGGATGTATATGACTGCCGATGTGTGGCTGAAACAGTTGTCTGCACAGTACTGGATACAAGGCATTGAGCTGTAAAAACATTTACAGTTATTCAGGTGTAACATTATCTTCTCACATCTTGCAGACATGACAAGCAAAAGTATAATTAACATCATCAAGGCTCAAATATTGCACTGTCACAGCTTCCACGTCTGACTGCACATCCATTCACATTTTTTTTTGCATTCCCACACTTTAACAAGTAATAGTTCAAGAGTGAATAACGTTTAACACCATTATTGGCATGGATACCAGAATTATGATCATTTGCCAGACATAAATCTCATGGGTTCTTCTTCCTAGATATCAATGTAGAAGCAAAACCAAAGACAACGTTGCCTTATAGTGAGTAATGTAAAAAAAATAAAAAATAAACCACATTTTCAATTTTGGGTTTCTAAAGAAGATGAGATGACATTTCTACTAATGATTTCTTCCATGAGATTGTGTTTTACATATTGCAGTAGAATATGCACAGTTGCAGCTAATGAAATTAATATTATGGTAAATTAACTTAGGCTAATTTCATTACTGGAGTGCCCTGAAGTATATCCTGACACTTTGCACTAAGGGAGGATTTTCTAGCACTGCAGCAAACACTTTTTTTTACAGTTATTGAATAATTTTCAAACCGTGTTTCTGCAAATATCTTACCTTGCAGTAAAATGCATTGCACTCAGACCAAATCATATATCTGCTATCTAGTATTTTAAAATGTTATATACAGGTCCTTCTCAAAATATTAGCATATTGTGATAAAGTTCATTATTTTCCATAATGTCATGATGATAATTTAACATTCATATATTTTAGATTCATTGCACACTAACTGAAATATTTCAGGTCTTTTATTGTCTTAATACAGATGATTTAGGCATACAGCTCATGAAAACCCAAAATTCCTATCTCACAAAATTAGCATATCATTAAAAGGGTCTCTAAACGAGCTATGAACCTAATCATCTGAATCAACGAGTTAACTCTAAACACCTGCAAAAGATTCCTGAGGCCTTTAAAACTCCCAGCCTGGTTCATCACTCAATACCCCAATCATGGGTAAGACTGCCGACCTGACTGCTGTCCAGAAGGCCACTATTGACACCCTCAAGCAAGAGGGTAAGACACAGAAAGAAATTTCTGAATGAATAGGCTGTTCCCAGAGTGCTGTATCAAGGCACCTCAGTGGGAAGTCTGTGGGAAGGAAAAAGTGTGGCAGAAAACGCTGCACAACGAGAAGAGGTCACCGGACCCTGAGGAAGATTGTGGAGAAGGGCCGATTCCAGACCTTGGGGGATCTGCGGAAGCAGTGGACTGAGTCTGGAGTAGAAACATCCAGAGCCACCGTGCACAGGCGTGTGCAGGAAATGGGCTACAGGTGCCATTTCCCAGGTCAAGCCACTTTTGAACCAGAAACGGCAGCAGAAGCGCCTGACCTGGGCTACAGAGAAGCAGCACTGGACTGTTGCTCAGTGGTCCAAAGTACTTTTTTCGGATGAAAGCAAATTCTGCATGTCATTCGGAAATCAAGGTGCCAGAGTCTGGAGGAAGACTGGGGAGAAGGAAATGCCAAAATGCCGTTAGTCCAGTGTCAAGTACCCACAGTCAGTGATGGTCTGGGGTGCCGTGTCAGCTGCTGGTGTTGGTCCACTGTGTTTTATCAAGGGCAGGGTCAATGCAGCTAGCTATCAGGAGATTTTGGAGCACTTCATGCTTCCATCTGCTGAAAAGCTTTATGGAGATGAAGATTTCATTTTTCAGCACGACCTGGCACCTGCTCACAGTGCCAAAACAACTGGTAAATGGTTTACTGACCATGGTATCACTGTGCTCAATTGGCCTGCCAACTCTCCTGACATGAACCCCATAGAGAATCTGTGGGATATTGTGAAGAGAACGTTGAGAGACTCAAGACCCAACACTCTGGATGAGCTAAAGACCGCTATCGAAGCATCCTGGGCCTCCATAAGACCTCAGCAGTGCCACAGGCTGATTACCTCCATGCCACGCCGCATTAAAGCAGTCATTTCTGCAAAAGGATTCCCGACCAAGTATTGAGTGCATAACTGTACATGATTATTTGAAGGTTGACGTTTTTTGTATTGAAAACACTTTTCTTTTATTGGTCGGATGAAATATGCTAATGTTGTGAGATAGGAATTTTGGGTTTTCATGAGCTGTATGCCAAAATCATCCGTATTAAGACAATAAAAGACCTGAAATATTTCAGTTAGTGTGCAATGAATCTAAAATATATGAATGTTAAATTTTCATCATGACATTATGGAAAATAATGAACTTTATCACAATATGCTAATATTTTGAGAAGGTCCTGTACTAAGTACTGGATTCTCTTTTTTGTCTACTAAATGCTTAGGATACTGACAATCATTAAGCATTTGTTCCAGATAAGAATAGATGTACACTCACACCAATGCTCACTGAGTCAGTACAACTTATCAAAGACATCACATGAGTGATCTGTTGATTATATAAACTCAATCCAGCTCCTCCTTCACTCTGACTTATAAAAAACATCAACTTCGAGAACAATTAATTCGTTAAGGAAGCTTATTTGTATTCTGGACTCCCTCTATGTCTCCTCACATGTGACTGAGCTCAAGTAAACGGATAAGAGTGAACAGGAAGGGAGGAGGCTAGCATGAGAGAGGGAGTGCATGAGGGGAAGGATGAATCTAATGCATTGCAGCAGAGAACTGTGACAGAACAGGCATTTATTTGGGCAGAGACTGCTGGTAGGAGGAAGAACGCAGCAGCAGCAGCAGCAGCACTCAACACTTCTCTATCACTCAATGCCCCCACCACAGCTGGAGACAAGTTGGACGCAAAAACAAGGATCAGGAGATAAAGATTGGAATAAACACACCTTTCCAATGCCACCACCAATATGACTTCTGGAATACTATGTTGTTTTTTTTCTAGCTTTACCTTGTACCCTTCAGTTTCTGTTTTCCTTCAGATACTCATTTGGTTTCCTCTAGCTTGATTTGAAGGAATATTCAAGTGAACGGAGATCATGGCTTGAATGACAATTGGTGAAAATCTCTGTACAAGTCAAGCATTAGTACCAGCAGTGGACTCAAAAAAGCCTTCAGCAAATTAACTGGTCATCTTATGGTCTTCACGGCTCATCACCCCATCTATTGGAAGCATGCTCATGGAGTTACTACCTATGAAAAGTTCCTCTCCAAAAAGGCCTGCAGTCCTTATCTGCAACCTCATGACCAATTTTTTTTAAGTTTGGTGGCAAGAGAGACAGGACACAGTGAGGTTGCTTTGAACTGTTCAAAATTCACTGGTGAGTAAAATCATTTTTATACATTTATATGAAGAAAATTTTGATTTTGTTAATTTAATGCACATTCAACATTGTCACTATCTTCATAACCTTAATTTTGAAAAAAAACATTTTTAGGGGTGCAAGTTATTTTTAAGAAACACTATTTCTGGCATTTTTGTTGTTTCTTCATATTGCAGATTACTGTTGGACTGCATCTCATTCAAATAAGCATAACATTAAGAGGGTACTGTTGATTGTTCAGGCTTCGACTTTAACAAATTTCTCACAATTTTGTTGTTGAACTTTCACATTGTTCACTCTTCAAGAGCAATAATTATTTGCCAATAGCTGCATAGGTTATTTTGTTATGATATCAGTTGATTTTATTAATTCTGATTAGCTTGTGATAAACAGTGAAATCTCAAGCTCGTAATATTTTTTGTTTGTTTTCTGAATGTTAGTGCTAGTTAGTAAAGTATTGAGGTTTTGTTGCAGAAGCAGACTTCACGTTTCATACAATATATATACCAGAGAAAGTTGGGGTTTTTTTGTTGTTTTTTTTTTTTACAATCTTGTTTGGCTAAGATATTTGATATTTTTATTAAGTTAACTGAAATTATTTTTCTCTAGCAGTTTTAAATGTCGGGTAAATTACTTTTCCAAACTTCTAAAATTGCTGGGGTAAAAAACTCCACATTTTGGGTGATTTCTGCAAATCCTGCCCTGGGTCAAATATGGACTGATCCAGGCCTGGATTGTTTTAATACTAAAGGATTGGATTATAGGTTTAATGCAGCATACTGTGTTTGGTGTTTAATCTCCAAAAATTGTTTGATGAATAAAATTGTGTATAACGTCAAGGCTATAAAATGTGGGTAGAATAGAATAATTACTGGCTATCTATATATCTGGGTTAAAATCAATTATCTATCTATATCCACATAATCTTTATCTACGTAATTCTTACATTTTAGAAAACATTATAGCATAAGCAGGGTCTGGTCTAGCAATGTCTGCTCAAGGAAACCACCAGTAGTTTTAATATATCACTTAAAACCCCAGTATAAAATGGTCCATTACAAACTTCTACCATAACATTGCCACCAGCTGTAACAGCAATTTAAGGGTTGATACTGTCAGGAACTTTATGCAGTATTTTATATTGCACAAAAAGAACAGTCATTCTTTAGTGCATGCTGTGTTATTATTTTTGTCCACAGACAACAGGTTAGATTAATATACATTATGTGAAAGTGAAGTTAAGTCTGTTCAAAACAAATATGCTAGAATGTGATATGCTAGAATAAAATATTTGTCATTGTCACTGTTGGGACCACAGCCATGGGTGGCTGTAGGGTCCCAACAGTCACACTGCCCAACAAAATCTTTTGTGCCATCGTTGGAGCAAAAGTCAAAGGCTTATTGTAGTTAAAAACTGCAGGTTTTAAAGAATGATCATCATCCTTCTTGTCACTTCTCTAACCCAACAAACTGGTTCCCAATTTTTGAACCATTGTTTTGTTAAAACTGCCCAATTTCTGGCATAAATCTAGCATTGGGGTTAAATAAATGACCCCGCTGTTTTGAAAATAAATATTTCATGTCTTGAAAAGTAAAACTTTTTTCATCTTGTTAGTTCCATGAGGATGCTATGTGTTTCCTCATTCAGTGAAAATTGATAACAATCCATGCCAATTGTTCAGGCTTGTTTAACCTCTATTCATATCAGCCATCATCCCACATTACTGCAATTGTGATGTAAACTGGTTAAGCATCAAGAACACAAAACACTGTTGGCCTGTGTACTATGGCAATAGTACTGGTGGTGGGCGTTTTCCATTTACCTCAGTCGTTCTCCTCTGTAACCTTCAGGACTGTGAAGATAAGTGTAAGCATTGTACGCAGGTTTAGACTGCGCCATTGTCTGCTTATATGCAACCAGGACCGTTGAGATGCTGCACAAGTGCTGTTCTACCCATGAGAGAGACAGCATATTGTAATTAACCAGTGTGCACAGCCCTTTATGCCACCAATGATTCAAAGGGAAGAGGTAGTGATGAAAGACTTGTAATTGGGGCTGATAAAAATATGGGAAAATGTATTCAGCTAAGCATAATTAAATTAAATACATCATCAAAATCAGGGAAAACACACTTAATTTGATTTAACAGATAAAGCTTATTGATTAAGACAAAATTGTTGAACAAAGAATATAATTCATTCATCACAATTCTTTAAGAAATCATGTGTCTCGAATCTCTAAGTCAAACAAGATGTCTGTTGTGTGGGTGAGTGGAGCCATAAGGTAAACAATTCACATTGTTTGAAATCAATGCCTCTCAAATTACATACATTTCACACAATTTCAAAATAATATAAAATTACACAATTTTGGTTCTATTTTCTTAGAAACAGAAACTGCTGCAAACAAGCCCCCCTATGGGGAAGAGAGCACACCAGTGCCAAACAACAGATTGTAAGCCATTCTTTTGAAGCTTAATCCAGCACAAATCCCACACCAAAAACATTAGACTCAATAGCAAGCATATATGGCATATATTATTGAAACAACAGAAAAAGCTTTAAAAACAAGTGAGAAGCAGACACACACACAGAAAAACCTCTGGAGGGATCTGCAGCTGCCTTTTACCTAAAACTACTCTTGTGTACACCTTTTAATAATGATACCTATGAAATAAATACTTGACCTACATTTCTGTAAGTTATGTCTTGTTGCTTTACTTCTCAAACCCCACACATTTTTTATTGCAAGCATAAACATACAATCACATCTTCATTGAGTACACCCCCCATTCCATCACCCTCTAAAGATGCTCTATTGGGGTCAAGATCTGGTGACTACCTTGCACTCACTTTTAAATAAATGTGTTTGAGACTATTTGAGCTTTGTGAAATAGTGCATTATCCTGGTGGAAGTAGCCACCAGAAGGTGAGTACTCTTTAGTCATATAGGAATGGATAATTGCCTGCAAGAATACTCAGGTAAGCTGACATCAAGCTCCCTCACCGCATTGGTCCTTTCACAAAACACGAAAGGCAAATAGAGATGGCAAAAACTGTACATTTGATAACTAGTAGCCAGTCATGGCACTCCAACAGCACTTTGTCTCATGTCTCTCACTCTATCGTTGTTTCTTTTTTGTATCTGATGCACCACATAAACTCTGGGAAAAGATTATTCAATGCTTTTGTTGTCATTTGCTGTCAGCCAGCCTGATGAGCAATTTGTGAGGAGGTTCTTTCAACACAATTGGGTAAAAAAGGAACTACTTAATTCCTTACTTCAAATTAAGAACCTCAAACAACCAAAGTAATAGACTTACTTCATCAGATGAAGTTGATGCTCACAACAACTGGATAGCCCTTCTTAAAACCAGATTCACTTTGACAAGAAATATTGTTACGTTTTAATATTGTAAGACCTTTTACCATGAGAACTTATTAGGACATTTCTCCATATTAAATGTAATGACTTGTTGCCATGTGATTGTCTTATGTGGTAAATAGCAAGTGAATATATGTAGTTAATGTGGCTAAAGTGGCTGGTGACTGTAAGAAAACCTTTTTCAAGCTATAACATCATACCTGACAAATTATGTGTATTTATAAATAATCTGATCACTAAGAATATAAGTGTGCTACATTAAACATAATGTTTAAACATATATTGTTTTAATCTAAGGATGTATGAACATTTTCATCATTAGTTTCCAATAAAATTTTCTTTATTTTAATTTAACATAAAAAACCCAAAACCTTTAGAATATCTCCAGTTATTTTTAACAATTTGCGCCAAGTAGAAAGGTTAGAGTAGAATTTTCAAATTTTCTTTCAATTTCAGATCTTTAGCTTTGTGATAAACATAACAAGAACAATACATTTACATTTAGAATGAGTAAATGGTGGAGTGGTGCTTCCATTCAAGCTTGTGAAATGCACTTTTTTGAGAGGTGAAATTGAACTTTTTTCCACCATTAGACATGTTAAAGCTTTTGTGTAAACCTTTGTGTAAACGTTTATCTGCAACACCCTTTCATCTCACCTATAATAACAACAGCTACTGCAAGCTTACAGGTAGCTTAAAAAAAACAAATGATGGAATTCCACACAGCTGCAGACACATGCTGTACTTGGTGCACAAAAGATCAAATGCACAGAAGTTTTCGACTTCAGACTGAAAGATTTCGATGCCTCTCATGTGGCAAACAATGTTTTAAAATCTGAAAATATACAATTTGTATTTCTCTGGAGATGGCAGAACCTGAAGTTTGCACAAAACTGGCTCCACCTAATTCAGTAATTTTTGTCTCCCAACACTGAGCTAACCAACAGTGGCTAAATGCCAGACACAGTGGGGTGTTGATTTTTTTGCTGCTGAAGGCAGTTCTAAACAAGTTAGATTGCTGAGTTGGGAACAACAGCAAGTCAGATAAGGGTCTAAACAGTTTTGTTTGTATTTATCTAATGAGAAATAATAATGTTGATGATATTTTCAAAGCATGACAGGAAATCTTCACGAGTCCTTCAGCCCCAAACAGGAAGTGATTGCAGCTACTATCTGGAAGGTCGGATTCCGGCCAAATTTTGAATGGCTCTCCCCGGGTTAGAACTCGGCATGACCGAAGATTGTATGAAAACTTGTACGTGCGTAATTGAGCGGCGGGCTTGTTGGTTGCGTGGAGGCAAGCTCCCGCAGTCACGATACAGGCCAAGTGGCCCTAAGTTGTGAGGGCTGCCCAATGCTGAACTGTTTCAAAGCTAGGGATTATTATAATCAACACAGAAAAACATTACACCAGTAGATTAACCCTCTAGTAACACAATTTCAAACTGGACAGAATAATTATGAAACACTTGCTTAACTTGCAAAAGTATCTAGTTTTTTTGAGTATCTAACTAAATAAATAAAGTTTACTGATACAATAGATGCATCTAATGCATGATTAGCATTTCTTGGACCCCTGAACACAGAAGCTCAAGGTACTTAGCCTGCTAAAAGGGCAAGTGGGAATGAAGTCAGAGACTTTTTGAGCAAAGGTGCCTTTTGTAATGGATGAAATAAATGTGTTGTAAGCTCAGAATGCTTAACCAACTGGAATCTAATAGTTTCTGCAAGGTGTTACAGTTCTTGGTACTTTTACCTTGTAGCAAGAAGATCTTAGAATATAATCCTGGCCTGAAGTCTTTTTAGATAGAGTTCGCATGTTCTCCAAGTGCATATATGGGTTCTTTCTGGGAACGTTTGCTTCCTTGAACAGTCCAAAAACATGCATGCTATGTTAACTGGTAACTCTAAGGTGTTCTGAGGAATAGGTTAATGTGCATGGTCTGTGTCCCTGTGTTGTACTGTTATGGACTGGCGAGCTGTCTAAGGTGTACTCCATGGATGGATGGATGGATGGATGGATGGCATTTCCAGCTGCCTGTTCAAGCTGCCTGATTTTGATAGATGTGTAGCATTGGAATTTTTAATGGGCAACTGAAGCATTGACTTGTTCTTAATCAAAATACACCATTGTATACACAATGATGTGGGCACAGTGAAAAAGTGATGTGCTATGATTTAAGATGCTGTTCTTGTGTTTCTTATCTTACCATGTTGGTGTGCATATCTAAAAATGTTTTAAGGGGATCTAAAAATAAAGAGATTAAAGTATGTACAGTACAGACCAAAAGTTTGGACACACCATCTCATTCAAAGAGTTGTCTTTATTTTCATAACTATGAATATTGTAGCTTCACACACTGAAGGCAACAAAACTATGAATTAACACATGTGGAATTATATACTGAAAAAAAACTTGTGAAACAACTGAAAATATGTCTTATATTCTAGGTTCTTCAAAGTAGCCACCTTTTGCTTTGATTACTGCTCCACACACTCTTGGCATTCTGTTGATGAGCTTCAAGAGGTAGTCACCTGAAATGGTTTTCACTTCACAGGTGTGCCCTGTCAGGTTTAATAAGTGGGATTTCAAGCCTTATAAATGGGGTTGGGACAATCAGTTGTGTTGTGCAGGAGGTGGATACAGTACAAGGCTGATAGTCCTACTGACTAGACTGTTAGAATTTGTATTATGGCAAGAAAAAAGCAGCTAAGTAAAGAAAAATGAGTGGCCATCATTACTTTAAGAAATGAAGGTCGGTCAGTCCGAACAATTGGGAAATCTTTGAAAGTGTCCCCAAGTGCAGTCGCAAAAATCATCAAGCGCTTACATGAGGACCGCCCCTGGAAAGGAAGACAAAGAGTCACCTCTGTTGTGGATGATAAGTTCATCCGAGTCACCAGCCTCAGAAATCGCAGGTTAACAGCAGCTCAGATTAGAGAACAGGTCAATGCCACACAGAGTTCTAGCAGCAGACACATCTCTAGAACAACTGTTAAGAGGAGACTGTGTGAATCAGGCCTTCATGTCAAAATAGCTGCTAGGAAACCACTGCTGAGGGCAGGCAACAAGCACAAGAGACTTGTTTGGGCTAAAGAACACAAGGAATGGACATTAGACCAGTGGAAATCTGTGCTTTGGTCTGATGAGTCCAAGTTTGGGATCTTTGGTTCCAACCACCATGTCTTTGTGTGGCGCAGAAGAGGTGAACGAATGGACTCTACATGCCTGGTTCCCACCGTGAAGCATGGAGGAGGAGGTGTTGATGGTGTGGGGGTGCTTTGCTGGTGACACTGTTGGGGATTTACTCAAAATTTAAGGCATACTGAAACAGCATGGCCACCACGGCATCTTGCAGCGGCATGCTATTCCATCCGGTTTGCGTTTAGTTGGACCATCATTTATTTTACAACAGGACAATGACCCCAAACACATCTCCAGGCTGTGTAAGGGCTATTTGACCAAGACGTAGAGTGATGGGGTGCTGCGCCAGATGACCTGGCCTCCACAGTCACCGGACCTGAACCCAATCGAGATGGTTTGGGGTGAGCTGGACCGCAGAGTGAAGGCAAAAGGGCCAACAAGCGCTAAGCATCTCTGGGAATTCCTTCAAGACTGTTGGAAAACCATTTCAGGGGACTACCTCTTGAAGCTCATCAACAGAATGCCAAGAGTGTGCGGAGCAGTTATCAAAGCAAAAGGTGGCTACTTTGAAGAACCTAGAATATAAAACATATTTTCAGTTGTTTCACACTTTTTTGTTCAGTATATAATTCCACGTGTTAATTCATAGTTTTGATGCCTTCGGTGGGAAGCTACAATATTCAGTCATGAAAATAATAACTCTTTGAATGAGAAGGTGTGTCCAAACTTTTGGTATGTACTTTACACACATTATATATTTGATCACTTATTTTTTGACATTTTAGGGGAAGCTGAGCTTCCTTTGGAGTCTTAGAGCAATCGCGACTGCTTGAGATGTGTACTGTATGTTTCTTATGATGTGTCCCCATTTTGAGTTGTATGAGAGCATTGGAATGTAGGGTGTAGAATGCACAGTTTCCAGAGTAAGGTACTTGTGTTGTGACATGCCCATTTATTTATTTATTTATTTATTTCAATTTAATCATTGATTCTTGACCATCTAGTGATAAAAGCTCAAAACACTATTAACAGTCTATGAGTAAAACAGTATGGGTATTAATCAGAAAATGGATCAGACTGCTATAATTTTAGAGCTACTTCAAGCATTCGGCACGGTGAGGTGAGTGAATCCTTATCCGTCCAGATGGGGTATTTGCAAAGCACCTGGTGAGATTAAGTAACAATGTCATTAGGTCCTTGATATTCGAGTAGGACTTGCATAAATTCTGTACATACATATGTACGTCATGAATATGGTATAAGTCAAAAAAACTAATTTCATGGACATTTTTACCAAAAAACATTCACAGTCTGGCTTAGCTGAAGATTATACTCTGAATACCACAGCATCAGATGCCTAGGTAGGGAATGCTGGAGAACTATTCAGGGCGTCATATCTTCATATGTTATTGAAAAGCCACGCATGTGCAATAGTGTGACAAGAAAATAAAGATCAATATTTTAATTTGTCAATGCATGAAATAATTTTTTTTTATTTATTATCTGATCTAGCATCTGTTTCTTTGAATTGATAAGAGTGCATAAGAAAAGTTGAAAAATTGTAGAACAGTTAAGAAAAGACTGCAAAGATGTGAAAAAAAATAAGCTGTTTATTAGAGGATGATAAGTTGTGCTGCAGCAGTCAAATCCCAGAGGTTTGAAGAGAGGAGAGTTTAGTGTATTTCTGCTAGACTGTATTTAGGGATATTTTTGCTGTTATCATTCATAAGATCACTATGTATGAAACAGCATTGTGATACTGGGAAATGATTTAGACCTAAGTGAAAGTGTCAGAAGTTATGTTGGTATTCCAGGTAGAGAGGGACCGTCAAATTGTGGCTAGATTGACAATTTCTTTCAAGGTTAATCATAGTACTCTAAAACAGAAATTGAATCAGTTGGATCTTAGAATTGATAAAAGAAGAAAAGTGTTCACTCTGTCAAAGGAATAAGACATTGGGCTTTGTTTACTGAAAAAAAAATCACTTGATCACAAAATTATTTAATATAAAAAGAAATGAAAAGATTTGGAAAGGTTTCTGAGACAAGCGTGGCCTCAAAGTGGAACAAACAGTGCAGGCTGGGGCACAAAAGCTGTATAATGATTGTATAAGAGTAGTCTCTGTACAAAAAATGAAATAGGGTCAATCTGTAACTAGATATTTACGAAATCTATTGTTTGTAAAACAATATAAAACAATCTGATTTCAAGTATAACAATATCCCTTCACAAAAACAGAAATAAATTGCATTTTCTCTGCTATTAGACCGATGTTTTTGGTCTTTCTTAACCACAGAGGTATTATACTGGACGTCAGAAAGTTGCCTCTAAATGCTTTAAAAGATAACCATGAAGGTAGGTGCAGAAATTCTTAAATAGTTAATGTAAGCCTAACATAAGCCTGTACATTTGGATATGCAACAATATATATTTTTTCCTTCTTTCAAATGATAAAACCTTTTTGAACACTGACCAGATTGCTAATTTAAAATCTTCAGTGATTGAGGCATGTTTTGAATCCTAATGTTCCAGTAGGACAGGTCCTTTCTGTCCTAATGCACAAAGGTCTCTTTCACAAGCATCTTTTGTACCTGCTGCCATCTGGAGTAGACATTTGAGAGCGTGGGCATGCTGCACAGGTCAGGTCTGGCCTAATTAGTATTTCATCATAATTACAGTGAGACTGTGGAGGGACGGCTTCATTTAAACCAGTGTAATGTGTCAGGTAGTTGCTGGCTGAATAGCAACATCAGTCTATAATAGAGTGAAATATGACTTATTATGGCGAAAAGACAAAAAGCAATGGACAATTTGAAAGCTGTTACTGTGAATAGGAAAGAGTGTAAAAAAAGAAAATTCAGAGGAAATTGTAAGTTCTACAATCTGTAAGATGTAATATTTGTGAATCTCTGAAAAACAGATCCCATGTGTCCTAAAACAGTTTCTTCTTCTATTATTCTTATTCTTTATGTGCCCAACATTGATGCAAACTTACACAATAACTGATGACACTGAAAAAAAAAAAAAAAATATCTGCATACTGTGGTACCATAGATCAGGGATAATATTTCAAGTTTTTTAAAATTATTGTGTTGTACTTTACCAGAGATCACCCATTTCTCATTCATTGTTCTTGTAGTGTAGGACTGAAGCAGAGGCAATTTGCAGGTAGTATCATGATTATGTTGAATTTAATAAAGTCCAAAGACTTACAAAAAAGAAAAATAGAGTCTACGGGTGTCAACTAGAAATGGGATTAATGGCTCCTTGATGACAGTTGGACCTTATAAATCCACTCCTTTCAAAGAGCCATGTATTTTTTTTTATCCGCCAGGGGTAACTGATTTTACAGAAAATAATCACTGAATGATAGAGTAAGATTTGGATCTGAATTATTTACAACTTAAAAAAAACCCACCAACATCTGTTCTGTTGGTGGGATAAAAGAGTGTGGACTATTCTGAAAAAACATCTCATTTTACATGTGTAGGCTAGATTTGAATGTCTGCCATTTTAAAAAGGTACTAGTAATACAGGTCCTTCTCAAAATATTAGCATATTGTGATAAAGTTAATTATTTTCCATAATGTAATGATGAAAATATAACATTCATATATTTTAGATTCATTGCACACTAACTGAAATATTTCAGGTCTTTTATTGTCTTAATACGGATGATTTTGGCATACAGCTCATGAAAACCCAAAATTCCTATCTCACAAAATTAGCATATTTCATCCGACCAATAAAAGAAAAGTGTTTTTAATACAAAAAACGTCAACCTTCAAATAATCATGTACAGTTATGCACTCAATACTTGGTCGGGAATCCTTTTGCAGAAATGACTGCTTCAATGCGGCGTGGCATGGAGGCAATCAGCCTGTGGCACTGCTGAGGTCTTATGGAGGCCCAGGATGCTTCGATAGCGGCCTTTAGCTCATCCAGAGTGTTGGGTCTTGAGTCTCTCAAAGTTCTCTTCACAATATCCCACAGATTCTCTATGGGGTTCAGGTCAGGAGAGTTGGCAGGCCAATTGAGCAAAGTGATACCATGGTCAGTAAACCATTTACCGGTGGTTTTGGCACTGTGAGCAGGTGCCAGGTTGTGCTGAAAAATGAAATCTTCATCTCCATAAAGCTTTTCAGCAGATGGAAGCATGAAGTGCTCCAAAATCTCCTGATAGCTAGCTGCATTGACCCTGCCCTTGATAAAACACAGTGGACCAACACCAGCAGCTGACATGGCACCCCAGACCATCACTGACTGTGGGTACTTGACACTGGACTTCTGGCATTTTGGCATTTCCTTCTCCCCAGTCTTCCTCCAGACTCTGGCACCTTGATTTCCGAATGACATGCAGAATTTGCTTTCATCTGAAAAAAGTACTTTGGACCACTGAGCAACAGTCCAGTGCTGCTTCTTTGTAGCCCAGGTCAGGCGCTTCTGCCGCTGTTTCTGGTTCAAAAGTGGCTTGACCTGGGGAATGCGGCACCTGTAGCCCATTTCCTGCACACGCCTGTGCACGGTGGCTCTGGATGTTTCTACTCCAGACTCAGTCCACTGCTTCCGCAGGTCCCCCAAGGTCTGGAATCGGCCCTTCTCCACAATCTTCCTCAAGGTCCGGTCACCTCTTCTCGTTGTGCAGCGTTTTCTGCCACACTTTTTCCTTCCCACAGACTTCCCACTGAGGTGCCTTGATACAGCACTCTGGGAACAGCCTATTCGTTCAGAAATTTCTTTCTGTGTCTTACCCTCTTGCTTGAGGGTGTCAATAGTGGCCTTCTGGACAGCAGTCAGGTCGGCAGTCTTACCCATGATTGGGGTTTTGAGTGATGAACCAGGCTGGGAGTTTTAAAGGCCTCAGGAATCTTTTGCAGGTGTTTAGAGTTAACTCGTTGATTCAGATGATTAGGTTCATAGCTCGTTTAGAGACTCTTTTAATGATATGCTAATTTTGTGAGATAGGAATTTTGGGTTTTCATGAGCTGTATGCCAAAATCATCCGTATTAAGACAATAAAACACCTGAAATATTTCAGTTAGTGTGCAATGAATCTAAAATATATGAATATTAAATTTTCATCATGACATTATGGAAAATAATTAACTTTATCACAATATGCTAATATTTTGAGAAGGACCTGTATTTTGTTGACTTGGACCCAACTGAGATTTTTCCATTGGGAAATAATTCGAGTTGCTTTACTGTTTGTCATTGGTAAAATGCTTCTATAAAATACATGTTTTCTTTGGCCTAGACTAGTCAGCACTATTCATGCCTTGTGCAAACATTCACCCTATATTACCCATTAGTGTCTAGAGAGCACCAAATACAGGTGTAAACACCCTCAAGATGCATTCTGGGAGGTTTTCTTCAGACTGCTTTAAGAGGCAGCCTGGGACACTAGGATCTGCATTAACAGTCTAAATGAAATCCATTTTGAGACATATTCAAGAAGCCCCCACCAACATAACATGACTACTTACAGCAATGATTCCTGGATAGCTGTGGGTAAAAAAAAAAAAAAGAGAAAGATTTCAGTTAACAGTAAATAACAAATTTGTGCTGCTGTCAGCAAATCAAAAACAATTAACAGCTAAATGGAATTCATTAAAAACATTTTTAAATGGTCAAAAATAAATTTCACTCAGAATCCCCCTCAGTAATCAGTGTGGATTGGATACAAGTCTGGATTGTAACGATGACTGGACATTAGGATGTGTACAGGTGAGTGAATTTCTCTCAGTGTAGATTAGTTTTACTGTTTTTGGAGGATGTTGAACCCACTGTGGTGAAGTTCATATAGAATAACTCATGCAGTGCAAGTTCTCCCTATATGTGCTATGTCCACTGTCATTTTTGTAGCACTTGAACATAAACTGATAACGTTGTCCAACACAGTAACCAGCTGTTTTACAATGATGCGGTTTTGTAAACGTGCCCCGATGATAATCTTTATAGATTCCAACAATATTCTCAGTTTCTTTTCTCATATTGGATCTGTTATGCAACACAATTAAGCTTCTAAATATTTAAATGAATAAATCTCAGAATGTCAGACATGTGGAACATCAGGAAACTTGTTGGTTGCTCAACCAACTGGCCAGTCTGTAATAAAGCTACAATTTTTTAACATTGCATGGTCTAAAAGATTAACAAAATTCTGGTCTGTTTCAGCATAATCCTTCTTCAGAGTCAAACAGATTCCACCGAATCATTAGACATTTTAAAGAGATAATATATTGGTGTAAGTACTCCACCTGTAGTCAATCCTCCATCAAGAAGACCCCACCCCTAAACTTCTAACACCTAAGTACCTTGTTAGCAAAAAACAGCAGACAGTTTATTTTAGTCTACAGCTGTAGCCAAAGCCAAGTCAGAGTGAACATAACCACTGGAAAAAAGATATGACAAAAAGTAAAGATAAAACAATCAAATAGAACAGGCCTTGAAAGATATTGGCTTATAGTTTATAAATCCAAAAGATTTATTTTGTTTTAATTTTCTTTGTCTGTCTGCTTTTCTAATGGACAGAATATGTTAAATCCCAAATTCTTTTACACCAGTCACTGTCATGGTGATCTAAAAAGTGTTTGACAATGGATAATAACTGATCTGTGTGAGGCTGTGTGTGTGTGTCCTCAAAAAAATCTCTAAGAAACTAAGCATTATAGAACCAAATTAACTCAAACTCCCATCATGGGCATGCAACTTTGTGGAAAAAAAACAACAACTAACATCTAACATATACAACCATCATTATTTTATGGTTCTTGATTTGGGTGAGGAAACATTTAGTCATACATCTCAGTTATTTAATTTTAATTTAGCGCAAGTGTCGCATCCTATGGCTCTGAAGTGTTCACATACAGGGTTTGGACAATGAAACTGAAACACCTGGTGTTAGACCACAATAATTTATTAGTATGGTGTAGGGCCTCCTTTTGTGGCCAATACAGCGTCAATTCGTCTTGGGATTGACATATACAAGTCCTGCACAGTGGTCAGAGGGATCTTAAGCCATTCTTCTTGCAGGATAGTGGCCAGGTCACTACGTGATACTGGTGGAGGAAAACATTTCCTGACTTACTCCTCCAAAACACCCCAAAGTGGCTCAATAATATTTAGATCTGGTGACTGTGCAGGCCATGGGAGATGTTCAACTTCACTTTCATGTTCATCAAACCAATCTTTCACCAGTCTTGCTGTGTGTATTGGTGCATTGTCATCTTGATAGGCACCGCCTTCAGGATACAATATTTGAACCATTGGATGCACATGGTCCTCAAGAATGGTTCGGTAGTCCTTGGCAGTGACGCGCCCATCTAGCACAATTATTGGGCCAAAGGAATGCCATGATATGGCAGCCCAAACCATCACTGATCCACCTCCATGCTTCACTCTGGGCATGCAACAGTCTGGGTGGTACGCTTCTTTGGGGCTTCTCCACACCGTAACTCACCCAGATGTGGGGAAAACAGTAAAGATGGACTCATCAGAGAACAATACATGTTTCACAGGCCAATATCTGCGCTCCTTGCCCCATTTAAACTGATGTTTGGCATTGGCATGAGTGACCAAAGGTTTGGCTATAGCAGTTGTGGAGCTCCCGACGGACAGTTCTGGTGGAAACAGGAGAGTTGAGGTGCACATTTAATTCTGCCATGATTTGGGCAGCCGTGGTTTTATTTTTTTTGGATACAATCCGGGTTAGCATCCGAACATCCCTTTCAGACAGCTTCCTCTTGCATCCACATCCTGTTGGATGTGGTTCATCCTTCTTGGTGGTATGCTGACATTACCCTGGATACCGTGGCTCTCGA
Source organism: Girardinichthys multiradiatus (assembly GCF_021462225.1). Classification (NCBI taxonomy): domain Eukaryota; kingdom Metazoa; phylum Chordata; class Actinopteri; order Cyprinodontiformes; family Goodeidae; genus Girardinichthys; species Girardinichthys multiradiatus. The sequence continues at coordinate 35,451,854 of NC_061795.1, read as the reverse complement.
TACATCACAAAGACTTGCTGTCTTGGTCACAGATGCGCCAACAAGACGTGCACCAACAATTTGTCCTCTTTTGAACTCTGGTATGTCACCCATAATGTTGTGTGCATTTCAATATTTTAAGCAAAACTGTGCTCTTACCCTGCTAATTTAATCTTCACACTCGGCTCTTACTGGTGCAATGTGCAATCAATGAAGACTGGCTACCAGGCTGGTCCAATTTAGCCATGAAACCTCCCACACTAAAATGACAGGTGTTTCAGTTTCATTGTCCAACCCCTGTATATAAATGTGTCAGTCACATAGCAGACAGTGTGTAGAATATTTATAGAAAATATGACAAGTGCACATGGCCTTCTAATTTTAGGAACAGAAGGTAAGTACAGAACAGTTCTGGCATAGAGAGGCTAGATCTTGACAAGGGAATGATGCCAGTTGAATACATTTTTAGTGGGAGGAATATATTAGCAGCATATAAGGTTTTGGCTGGCTTTCATAATGTCTAATCACATTAGGTCTTCCCATCCTCCCTTAGAAACAGCTGACAGCTTCATAATGGGCAAGATGCAGAGTCCTGACCAGTATTTAGTCAAAGCATTTTCTAGAATTTAGCAGAACTGATGCAAAACAGTGCTTAACCCTTTGGCATGAGTGATATTATTTGGCTCTGCTTTGGAACCGATATGCTCCAAGTTTTCTGATGTGATAAGTGGGTAGCTTTTTGCCTGAAATCCATAAAAGAAAACCTAAAGAAAGTCCTTATGTAGTTGAAACCAGACATTTACATAAGCTGTAAAAAAAGACAGATGACCTTTTTTTTGACTCTGACAAAAAAAAAACCATCTAAATAAATGTTTACTCTTGACATCAGGTACAATAATCAAAATCATTTATATTTGCTAAATTCCAGACCAATGCAAAATATATATTTTGAAACATTTTTCAGAACATTCTTCAAAATAAGAGGTTTATACACACGCCTTTAAACAATGTAGTAAAGCCCAGATGAAGATCTTATAGTGTTTCAAGCTTCTGATAAGGTAATTCTAAACATCTGAGCTATTGAAGGCACATGTATTTTTATGCAGCACCTTCAATGCGCTGCTTCTATGTGTGACATCATGAAAATAAATTAAAAACACAAACAATCAAGATATCAGGAAGAGAACTGGGAGTCCCCACAAGTCTGGATACAGTTTCAACAAAGTTGCCACGTTCATTTGTTCAAATATATGCAAGTATAAACAGCCATGAGATACTCAGCCATCACACAGTTAAGGAAGTAGCCTTGTTCTCTGTCTCAAAGAACATGTTTTAATGAAACGTGTACATATTGACACTAAAACAAAACTGGCTAAAGCTATGTTTGCTGTGAAACAGGTGCTGTACAAACTTGAGCCAAAAGGCCACTTAGAGAAAAGAAAGCATTACTCTGAAAGCAATGTAAAAAGCAAGATTACATTTTTAAATGTCTGTGAAAAAATCTTATTTTTTGCAGACATTTCATGGGGTCTGATCAAAATAAAACAAAAGTGCTTGACCATAATGTCCATCGCTACATTTTTACAACAAATTAGAAAAGCTTACAACACTGTTCCTGCATCCCAACTGTGGAGTACAGGGGTGGCAGCATCATGTTGTGTGGGTGCCTTGCTACAGGAGGGATCAAAGCACTTTATAAAATAGATATGTCAAATTATTGAAGCAACATCCCAAGACAATAGCAAAAGAATTAGAGTGTGGGCAAAATTTAATCTTTCAAATAATAAACTACCCTAAACATACTGCATAACTAGGTACAAAGCCACTTAAGAACAAGTAACTTTTTGGAGTGGCCATCACAAGTCTTGATCTTAGTCTTATTAAAATTTTGTGGGCAGAGCAAAAAAGGTGTGTGTGACCAAGGTGGCCTACAAACCAGACTCATTAATATTCAAATTAATAGTAAACTGTTTTGAGAAGTTCGTGGAATTATACCTTAAATATTTGACCCAAGATTTAGTTTAAAATGCAGTTTTCTTGCTCATTACTGTGGTATTTAATAAGAAAGCAAAATTTTGCTAATTCTAGCTGACCTAAAAGAGGAAATATTTAATCAGTGAAGACATTATATCTGATTTCAATGGTAAACATAATCTTTTTGAAAAGATGTTTTATATGTTTTCGCTTTCAGTCAATTGCATTTCAGTCATGCTTTTCATTCTTTTCTTCCCACATCTACATGTCTAGGTAGACAATACCGTTTAAAGATTCTGTAATATGTTTCTGGTGCTATTTTTTTGTTCAGAGCTTTATAATACATTAGATTTAGTGAACCCTAGCTTAAAACTAGATAAATATACCAAGACAAAATTATCTGAGACTGTATTCTAGCACTGTTTGATGAGTTAACAGATGATCTCGAGCCGAATTGGATAAAGTGGTGTCATGCCATTGCAGTATTTCTAAAACCCCTGGCAGCCTGTCATTTTCTGGCATTTGGCACATACTCTGGATGACTAAAGCCAGCTTCCTAAACAGCAATGTAATGAAATGACAGTATAGATTAGCTGTAATTAATTGGCCTAATAGACAAAATTGTTTTTCAGCTGTGAAAAAGACACTGCGGACCAGAACAAATCAGGATATCCAAGTAAAAATACTGCATGTTATTTTTCACAGCAAACAAGCAAACAGATCCCTTCACACAAATATTGTGTAAAGGGATTGCACAGGCACTTCAGGATAACAATTTTCGACAATGCAATATTCGTTTTACATCAAGCAGAATGTCACGTTCTGTTTTGTGCATAAGGGTCAGACAGGAGGCCAACATCCACATGTAAGTACTGTAAGATATTGTAATGAGGCTTAGAAAGTCATTCATTTCTCAGTAGAGGACCACTAACAGCTTGAAACATATGGGGGGAAAATCGGAAACCAGTGTTGCTGGCACTTCAGCGGTGATTATTAAGGAACACCTGTTTGGCTGGCTGGCACGGCGACTCGGGGTCCCGCTGAATAGCAGCAGGCTAATGAAGGTCTTCTCAGCTTAATTGTTTGGGCTATAAATAGTGACGGAGAGAGGGGTGGAGAGCAGCGCCATGCTCCCCCCCATACATCCAGTGAATGAGCTATTAGAAGGTTTTTGTTGTTTATTGGATAATGAATAGAACAGAGAAGGTACTCATGTAATTGCCAACATTATCAATTACAAAACAGTCATCAACAGCAAACTGTAAGATATTACTTTGACACATGTATAGTGGGAGAGGTGGTGTAAAAAATATGAAGAAGCATAATAATCTCCCCTAATCTTCCTATGTGTTAGGTGTGTTAAAGTGCTATTAAAATTGCCAAAACTGTGTAGCCATTTAAAGTTGAACAGAATCTTTTAGTCTGCATGCAAATTGTGAGTAAAGGTCTTTCTCATAAGCAATTCAAATCACAACCAAAGTAATTTTTTCCTTTTGGTGGCCTGCACTAATGCAAGTGCTCATAGTGCTTCTCTTCTGTCAGACCCCCATTTTAGGGTAAATTAAATGCAAAATGCATGGCTAATTGTAGCATTAACCAAAAAGCTTTTCCTGATGACTTTTTGACAGAAGACACAATGAGGATTAAGTAGAATCATCAGATTCTTTTTTTTTTTTTTTTGTTAAATTCTGTTTGAAGCATCAGTAGTGCGGTGTCTGCCCTGCTGTTCAGGGGTCACCTTCATTGATGTCCAAATGAGTTTTGCTGGCTGTGTTTTCCAGGTTAAACCCCTTCAAAGGGAGGTGCAAGACTTTGATAAGCTGTCTGCAGGTATAAACAAGTTTAAAGTTAAAAGTAAAATTTTCAAATTAGTGTTCATACAGATTCATGAAAACAAGTGATTATGCTTTGTTTTATAATATAATTATAATGATCAGACAGACAGACATACATCTTTATTGTCCCATAAAGAGATTGATTGAAAATTTTTTCCACAAGTGGACATGCAAATTTGGAAATCCACAACATGCATATAAGCATTCAACACAATTAACAATCACAAGACAAGTGCACAAGAAATGGAAAAATAAATGAATGAGGCAGCTTGTTTAGAACAGCAATGGCTGAAGGAACAAAACTCCTTTTAAAACCGACTCTTCTATATTTAAGTGTTCGATATCTGCGTTCAGAAAGTAGGAGCTGAAAGAGGTTATGGGGCGGGTGCTCAGTGTCCGAAACAATTGACTTGGCGAGTTCTGTGATGTTTGGTGTGGGGGAACAGATTATGTCCGATCCGATGTGAGTGATTTTGAAGAGATTATTTCTATTTGCGACTGATAGCATGTGTAAAAACAGGTACAACAGTACAGCAGAACGGACTAAACAATACTCTGGTACAGTAGCAGCAGAAGATGAGGGGCAACATGAAGGGCACTGAGTATGAAGCACATGCAATCTTTGTTGAGAGCGTTTATGGACGTCTGTGATATGTTGTTCAAAGCTAAAATTACTGTCCAGGGTGAGTCCAAGATATTTGAATGTGGTTACCTACTCATTTATGTTGCCACTGGTGCAATCATTTCCTTTGTTTTGTCATTTTGTCATTTTGTGAGTTATTGTCGATATAATTGTTTTTACATCACTGTGTGATGTGCATGAATAAGCTCTGATAGTCTATGACAGATTGCAGAGTACTGAGGAGAGCCAGAACTGCAGAAGCATCTGACTATTTATAAAACATTGTGATGTCTGTAGAGCTTATACAGTCATTGGTGTACAATGTGTAGAGGAAAGGACCAAGGACACAACCTTGAAGAGCCCCAGTGTTGGTAATCATGAGGTCAGATATGTTAGCGCCTATCCTCACAGCCTGTGGTCTGCTGCTCAGAAAACTATGGATCAGGTGGATGATATTGGAAGAAATATTTAATTGTGTTGAATGCAGAACTCAAATCTACAAAAAGAGCTGCTGCAAAGTTACCAGGTGTTTCCAAATGTTAAAGGAAAGCATGGAGGAGACCATTCTCCATGCTTTGCTTGGCCTTGTAAACAAACTGACTTTTGTCCAGCTATGGATCGACAGTTGGCAAGGTAGTATGTAAAATCAATTTTTCGTAACATTTGCTCACTATTGGTTAGTGCAACATGTCTGTAGTGATTCGGCTCTGAAGGGCATAATTTCTTCGCCAGAAGGATGATTATTGATGTTCTCCAAAGTGTAGACCACCATGCAATACTGTAAGATTCTAGCATGATGGCAAACAATAGCTAAGAAATTCATCTTTAAAAGTGTCTTTATAAGACATTGTAAACTACTCAACAATGAGTATTGTGTTGAAACCTAAAAAAGGCAAACATTGTAACTACGAGAAAAAAAACTAAATATGGGACAATAAATTATGCATGTCCTTGTATTAAAAAAATAATCAGCTTTTGAAATGTTTAAAATCTCTTCAACAGCAGTTTTTGTCCACTGAGGTGTATTTTTTTTTCAGCAACACTCTGCAAAGAAAAAAAAGTTTAAAACATTTTTTTGAATAGGGTAATATATTCACCTTAAAATTGTGCCCTAAAATAGTGGAACAGTGTGCCTCTCTATGCTACTAAAAGATTTATTTAAATCTAATCAAATAGAGACTGAGACTTTATGATATGAATGCATTTTGTTGTGTTTCCCATTTTACTGTTGTTTTAGTATTGCTTTGTGATGTTTTATTTGATTATTGGATTATGTTCTATTGTTTTGTTTTGATGGACTCCAAAGTACATTGTGTTAAATTGTTTTTAATTACCCTTCATAAATAAAATCATGGTTTACGTATACTTTTGCCTTTACAACCAGCATATCAGTTGACTTTCCTTTATGGAAATACAAAAGTCCCAGAAAGGAAAAATGAAAAGTATTCTAAAAAATCTACAATGAATTAATGAATTCAACATTTTAAGTAGCTAACAGAAGTATTAATAAATAGTTAATTATTTTGTTGCTGTATCAGTTGATGAAATAAGAAGTGTTTTTACTAAGTATGTTGAGTGTACATTACTGACCACATGACCTGACTGATCTGAACACAACTGTTGGATGGGTAGGTCTTTATGCTTTTTGCTTGATTAAGAGTACACTGGTCAATAAAAATTAACATTAGAATTGAAAAAATGCTAATTCTCTCCAACAATTCCCAATGTCACTTGGAGCTGCCAGAGTTCACTTTGGTTTTAAACGGAAAGGTTTCCAAACAAACCAGTTATCAAATGTATTATTAAACTTATGAAATGAGACTGTTGAAGCATAATCAGTATGTTTTGTTTGGCATCAAACAGCTATGATCTTCCTGTATGGTATATCTCTTCAGAAGTCTGGAACAAATCAGTCATCATGAATGCTGAAAGGAAATGTGAAAAATATTGGTAAGACTGACATTGAGTGATTGGCTTTATTTATTTTACAATTGAATTAGCATCGATCCAATACAAACTTTAAAAACAGGTATGAAATGTTCAAGAATGTACCTTAAAATTTTTTCTTCAACTTATTTACTTCATGCAAGCTTCTGTTACTGTGTAGTAGAGGGATGAAAAGCATGTGAACTGACGATATGCTCATAGTTATTGACAGAAGCTAGTAGGATGCTATCCATCCTCTTTTGTATTTTACTCTTAGTGCATGATGCTATATTTGAATCTGTGTGTGTGTACTTTCGCTGTTGCCGTACACATTAAAACAGATACTGGCAGGCAGTGGGAGTAACACTCAGATTTAACAAATAAAACATATTTGTCAAATACAACAGTTTGCAAATGTATCACAAAGAAGAGGAAGTTAAATATCACCAGTGTCTGTGTGGGAGCAGGTAAATACATGGCCAATTGCAAAGAGTGCCACTGGGTATTTTCTGTCACTACCGGAGGAGTATATGATGTTACGCAAAATGCCTTGGAAAACTCAAGTTGTGACACATGGAGAAAATTCTTATTCAAAAATCTGACTGTATGAGGGAATGGGATAGTTTACCTATATTTCATACATATGCTATAACATTAGATTACGTAAAACGGGCCAAAAGGACATTCATTTTACCTTTTTTTAGTCACTGTGTTAAAAAATAATTATGCATCAAATTATCTTATTTTGAATAGCACTATCTAAAACTCTTTCTTTACAACCTTTTGATAAACGTACCTGCCTCTCTATTTTTATGGTAATTAAAATGCCAAATTTTGCCAAAATGTGTAGGAGGGAGAGCATTGTAAATGGTTGTGTGATGTAATACAGATTACCGGATTCTGTAAATCAAATCAAACAGAGTGGTGTAAAGGTTTGTTTGGATTAGATTTAATTATATATTAATAAAAAACAGCATTCTTTCTTTGAGGGTCTCTGCCAGAAACCATTTCAGAACAATATGGTACAGCATGCAAATGCCAGCACAGTACACCCTGTAGCCTCTGTACACATCCATTCCGGGTTGAATGTATACATGCTTATTTTAGTAGAGAAACAAAGCAGCAGATAAGGGGACAAGAACACGTACGGTACAATTCTACAAAAAGCCTGACTTATTAAGCCTTAATATGCATCCATCATACAGAATTTAGAGGCAAGATTTCTCAAGGGAAACCAGTGAGTTTCACTTAGTCAAAAATGGTCCTCTTGTTTTATTACAAAGAATCTAAGGTTCCAGCAAGGAACAGCTTGCTTGTTTTAAGTGTTAATTTAGTGTTCTTTATCAAGCCATTTTATTAATAGTAAGCTGGAGTTTCAGACACTAAATAATTGGAGGTTTTATTGCCATCTGCAAATACAATGATGCTGACATGTGTGCATCTTATTATTTTATTATTTAATGGAACTTGCAGTCAACAAATAAAGAAAAACACAGGGTCCTGATCAAGTCGTTTTAAATGACTGGTAATTGAATTCCTGACCAAACTCAGCTTTTGATATCTATGATATCAATTGTTGGTGTAGTTTTATTTTAGGCTAAACTGTGTTAGACTGGGTGAATCAGTTTACTGATCTAACAATTTGGGTTTTCCCTAAAAAGCTATATTGCAGTTTAAATGTATTTTGACACCTCATAGATTTTTTTTTTTTTCATTTCTTTTTTTTTTTTTTACTGAAGCATTGATTTCCTTTAGTTAACATTTTCCCTACTGTTCATCCCTCTAAATCTTGACTGAACTCCTCTTTGACATTTGGAGGACCTAAGAGTAAGTCAACTCAGGCATTATAGAGATTGCCGACTGTTTGTTGTTTCTACACTTTTTTTTTTAAGCCACACAGTTTATGAGTGATCTTGACATCCGGCTGTACGTGTTGCTGCCTGTGTAAAAGACCTCAAGTCAAAGTGATGACAGGTTACTTAAACTTTGGCTGCCACACTAACTTGATACTTGTGATACAAAATCAATTTCTTTTAGCTAATGTGGAACTCAATGACACAGTGACCTGCATTGCCTTTTTTCATTAATTTATGTAATATTCGAGATATAATAATTAAACAATAAATTTGTTGTCCCATGTTGCTTTCCTTCCCTCAAGACAGCAATTACAACTTAAGTGCAAAAGAAAACAAGACAACAGGTGGTCTTTCAGGAAGCCATGGAGCAATGTCTGACCTTTTGTAAAATATTAAATAAATACCAAATCTGAAGATTACCTAAACAAACAAGCAATGAAGCTTGTGTTAGTTAACAATAAATGTGAAATAACTGTGAGATGTCTTCAGGAATTCAAGTGTTTTTAGAGCCTCCAGGCTAGCAATGGGCCCTAAACACTTGCAAAATTATGCGTTAGGCCAGTTCTGTTCAATTCAATTCAAATTCAAAAATACTTTATTAATCCCAAAGGGAAATTAAATGTTGTTATAGCTCATATTATGAAGGTTTCCTCAAAGAGTCGTTGTAGATGCTGATGGCTGTGGGCAGGAAGGATCTCCTGTAGCGCTCCGTCTTACAGCAGATCTGAAGAAGCCTCTGACTGAAGACACTCTGTTGTTGTAGGACAGTCTGATGAAGAGGATGCTCAGGGTTCTTCATAATGTTCTTCATTTTATGAAGAATCCTTCTTTCCACAATGATCTCCAGAGGTTCCAGAGGAGTCCCCAGAACAGAGCCAGCCTTCTTTATCAGCTTGTTGAGTTTTTTTAAGTCCCTGGCTCTGATGCTGCTTCCCCAGCAGATGATGGTAGAAGAGATCACACTTTCCACAACAGACTTATAGAAGATATGCAGCATCTTGCTGCAAACACCAAAGGACCTAAGCTTCCTCAAGAAGTACAGTCTGCTCTGTCCCTTCTTGTAGATGGCTTCACAGTTGCATCTCCACTCTAGTCTGTTGTCCAGGTGAACACTGAGGTATTTATACTCCTCCACCACCTCCACTTCTTCTCCCATGATAGAAATAGTTTTTGACTTATTCCTGTTTCTCTTCAAATCTACAATCATCTCCTTTGTTTTAGTCATGTTCAAAATGAGATGATTGTTTCCACACCATGCCACAAAGCGGTCCACCACCTTCCTGTACTCAGCTTCTTGTCCATCTCTGATGCCCTCAGTTGCACTGCTATGTTTTTCTAGCATTAGTTAATTATTGATGCATAAACTATTGCTGACATGTTAACAACTTTATTAGTTCTGTGAGTTTATTGAAAATTAGTGTCAAAAACATATTTACAACTTTGAAAGCATTTCAGCACAACCTGCATTGGGAAAGCATATAAAAACATTGCTTTTTGGATTTACACATTCATTCATCTACTGACAAAATGAAAATCCTCTAACTATAGAAAAAAAACAACTCATAGATATGACTCTGCAGAACTGAGTCAGTATCAGTCTCTTGTCTCCTTTGAGAAAAACATTGCTCGGTCATATAAGCTGCTTTCTGTGTGTTGTGCACTGTTCATTATTTAGTTTATCACTTGTGTACAGAGGAATTCACAATTTGAAAACACCCAGATCACTTTAAACACATATGCTCCAGTTCATACTAAATTTTGAATGAAAACAAAATAGAGCTCACACTGGCAAAGAGATGTCATACATTTTGCATATAACTTTGGCAAGCTAAAACTACTGTTGTTTAGGCATCTCCCTTTTCCAAATCAGATTTAAACTCCATAACTGGGAGAATGTCACAAAAGTCTTCACTGGCCATATGTGTTTTGCATGCAAGCATACAACTGCAATTTATTTAAACTAGTTGTGACAAACTTTTGTGTTTCTTGTAACAATTGTTTAAATTAATTTGAGACACAGAGCATCACACTTTTATTTCAGTCATTCAGTCACTGTGAAATTGCACATGTGCATGGTAGAATTATTTGCAAAACAAATTGAAAAGCATTTAGAAGCTTTTGACTTTTTTCATCCCCAAGACCAGAGTCTCAGTAAAGACCTTAACGGGATTGTCAGGACGAAAATCGGAGGGAAGAAGGAAAAGGTACCTTTTCCTTCATGGCTTTTTTAAACAAGTGTCGTAATATTTTACAATAATATAGAACAGCAGCATATTTACGTTGGTAATATTAGTGATCGACTCCCTATATTGGTCTGCTGCACTTCCGTTTTGTAAAGCGAGTATGCAGCTTTTTTTTAACCTGCTGTAGTTTTTGTTATTTGTTGTTGTTTTCGTATTTGCACCATTTTCCCTTTTGCTTCTGTTTATGTTTTGCGATTGCAGCATTTTTCTTTTGCAGCGTTTTCAGGTTTCATTGGTTGTTTGATTTTCTGTGTTTTAGAGTTTGCATCATTCATGTGTTTGCAGTGCGTTTCGCCGTTTGCTGTGTATTTGCGCGTGTCAGCCACTATAATTTAAATTAAGTAAGCCACAGACTACAGCTCTGACAGAGGTTCGTGTTTCTTGTAGGCACATGGATGCCTCTCAAAGTGAATTTTGAATGAGTTGACCGTGGTCATTTCAAGACAATATAAATTTTACGGGTCATCTGACATCTTAATCTCTCACAAAGCACTAACTCCATTTTGTATTCAGAAATGTAACATTCTCTCTCATCCAGTCAGTACAATGAGCCTGGATCACCATTTTGTATTTAATCATGAAACATGCGCGATATGTAACTAAATATTAATTTGTGACAACCTTTCCTAATTTTTATGAAGATTTACACACAGTGCGGAGAACAACACTGCCGATTTTGCAGGTTTTCCCACTTGCAAAGCATGTAGGCACTCTTCAACTGTGAGTGATGGAACCTAAAACAAAAATCTAGAAAATCACATTGTGTGATTTTTAAGTTATTAATTTGCATTTTATTGCATGACATGAGTATTTGATATATCATAAAAACAAAACTGCTCAGACTTTTCCTGTTTCTTGATGACAACTATAGGAAATTCTGTATGGAGAAATTCTCCTCCATACAGATCTTCTCCAGATCCTTCAGGTTTCGGGGTTGTCACTGGGCAATAAGGACTTGCAGCTCCCTCCAAAGATTTTTAATTGTGTTTAGGTCTGGAGAGTGGCTATGACACTCCAGGACCTTGAGATGCTTCTTAAGGAGCCACTCCTTAATTGCCCTGGCCGTGTGCTTTGGGTTGTGAAGCTGGGAAGACCCAGGCACGAACCATCTTCAATGCCCTTACTGAGGGAAGGAGGTTGTTGACAAAGATCTCCCGATACATGGCCCCATCCATCCTCCCCTTAATAAGGGGCAGTCGTCTTGTCCCCTTTGCAGAAGAGCATCCCCAAAGAAAGATGTTTCCACCTTCATGCTTCATGGTAGGGATGGTGTTTTTGGGGTTGTACTCATCATTCTTCTTCCTCTAAACACACCAAGTGCAGTTTAGACCAAAAAGCTCTATTTTTGTCTCATCAGACCACATGACCTTCTTTCTTCATTCCTCCTCTGGGTCATCCAGATGGTCATTGGCACACTTCAGAAAAGCCTGGACATGCGCTGGTTTGAGCAGGGGGACCTTGTGTGCGCTGCAGGATTTTAATCCATGGCGGCGTAGTGTGTTACTAATGGTCTTGTGGTCAGGTCATGACATGTAGTTCTCAACTCACAGTTGAAAAGAACCTATGATAAAATTGAAGACTTCTACACGCTTTGCAAGTGGGCAAAGCTGTAAATTTGGCAGTGTATCAAATACTTGTTCTCCCCACTGTATTTGTAATTTTAGTGACACAAATATGCCTCATTAGTCTTCAACATATTTCAGAGCATGTTATGATTTTCCATGCTGAAATGAATGTTATCATGTCACATGTTCATGTAAAAAAGTAGGCATCAGGATAATGATTTAGCACATATATTTAATGTATCTTTGGGATTAATAAAATATTTTTAATTGAATTTGAACTAAATTCCTAACCCACAGCAAATTAGAGCTGAAGTTCAAAAACATGATCACCAATCCCACTGACCTGCATGTTTTAGAACGGCCCCTATTTCAGCACACCTAACTTAAATAATTACGTTACCAACTCAGCATGTCCCTAAGCTATGCAGAAACCTGTTAATGACCCATTCTTTGAAAAAAATGTCTCATTACCTGGCCCCTGAAGCATTTGATGACATGCTGAATAAGCAATTCAGCCAGGTGATGCAGGTGTGCTGGAGCAGGAATGCACTTAGAAGCTGTAAGACACTAGAAGGAAAGATTCATCCAGTCATTAGGCGAGAGGCGGAGTACATCTTGGATAGGTCTGGATGGCAAAAGTTTGAAAAACAAAATAGTATGTAACTGAGAATTTAGTAAATATTTAATCATAAAACTAAAGCTTTCAAAGAAACCGTGGTACAAAGAAAGCCACATAAAATAATTAATGTGAATCCTTAACCTGTTTTCATTTTATACAGAAAATGACTTTAAATTAAACTGTTTATAGCTGGTACTTTTCAGTTTTTACAGTTCTAGTATCATTCTACAAAGGCAGAAATTGATAATAAAAACACAGCAACTGAAACTGAAGAGCCTCCTCTCACACTGACAGTGTTACGATCCTTAGGTTTTTGTGTTTTGATCTCCTTCTTGATGTTTTTTTTTTTGTTCTTAAGGTCTTTCATATTAGTTAATTCCTTTGTCTTTATTTTAGTTTTAGTTTTTTATTGTATTCTGTTCTTTGTGCATTTGGATTTGTTTCTCTTTTTTCAAGTCTTTTTCCCTGGGTTGTTAATAATTGTGCTTTCTTTTTCTTACCTTTCTTCGTCTTGCTATGATGTGGTCATAATATTGCCAGCTCCTAACAACTTATTCAGACACTGGCATCTAATATTATTTATGTAAACAGTGTGCTGCTGTGTGACCTCTGCATTTTTCTTCTGCGCATGCAGGTCACTTTGGTGTCATGAACCGTTCAGACTAAAGTCTGATAGTGGTCGCATTTAATTAGTACGACCAGTTTGAACGACCACAAACAAAAATCTGATTTCAGCCAAAAAATGGAATTGAACATCAAGACCTGCAGTGTGAACATAGCCTTAGTTCTGCTCCCTCTGTGTTAGTCTCCCTCCCTCTGTTTCCCTGCTTTCATTCTGCCACAGCTGTTCCACATCTCTACCAATTAGCTCCTCACGTCACCTTTGTCATTCTTCACTCTTCACTCAAGCTATTCAAGGTTGAAAAAGATGGCTTTTCTTATTTGACCTTTTATGGGAACAGTTTAAAAAGCTAAAAGGAAAAATATAATTGATCATTCCTAATTAGTTAATCAAAATTAATGTTTTCTACAACAGAGAGAGAGTAAATAATTCTTACTGTTTATTCATTTGCCTGATCACCTGTGTATTTTACATTCTGAAAAATTTTTATCTACTTTTGTGCTTACTTTGTTTTGCATTTCTCATTGAATTATATTGGCTCATAAATATTTAAATTAGTTAATGTGCATTGTTGGTTAATTCCAGACTTATAATAATAAATGGAATAAATTTAGTCTAATTATTTAATTTAAATTCTCTCCAGCGTCTGTTTAATAAAGCATGATATTTACAACTTTTATCAGTCAAATCTCACCAGCATCTAACCTTCAAAAACATGCAAATTTATGCTTATATAAAGTATTGAGTTAAGCAAATTCAAAGCACATAACAGCATTAACTGATGTTGGAGATATTTAATCAGCTGGAGTTTAATAACTTAACATTTTATTTGAGAATATGTAATTAGTTACAACATGTGACATCTCTCTTTTGCTCTCTTCCTATTTTTATTTCAGCAACATGTTCACTGCTAATACATGTCACATATGTAGTGATGTTTTGCAAGACTTTTAATAAGTAGATTTCTCATGCCTGATGTTGCAGCTAGTGCAGACTGACAGGAGTGGTTAACCAGTGGGAGATGTTTGGACAATACAACAGTAATATCCAGCTGAAAGAAATGTCAGCAATAGGGTGGAACACAACACTCCAGCATAGTGTCTCTGTTCCCAGAAGGGAATGTAATAGGGCTGTGACATTTAAGTAAAGCAAACCAAAAAAAAAAGTAATAAAATAAAGTAAAGTCTGATGAAACTGAACAACCGAGATGTACAGGTTTGATCAAACATGTAAGAGCAGCCACACTACTTACCAAGTAAAGTCATGTAATTACGGCTGTCATGCACTTGTCCTAATTTAAAAAATAGATTTTAGCTGATAAAATTCCAGTCAAACGTTTACCTACAGTTAACACCGACATTACTGCTATATGAAGGCGCCATCCCCTCAGAGACAAGTTTAGGTGTAGGTTTTAAGGTTATGACACATCTCAAGCAGTGGCGATTGCTCTAAGACTCCAAAGGAAGCTCAGCTTCCCCTAAAATGTCAGAAAATAAGTGATCAAATATATAATGTGTGTAAAGTACATACCAAAGGTTTGGACACACCTTCTCATTCAAAGAGTTTTCTTTATTTTCATGACTATGAATTTTGTAGCTTCACACTGAAGGCATCAAAACTATGAATTAACATGTGGAATTATATACTGAACAAAAAAGTGTGAAACAACTGAAAATATGTCTTATATTCTAGGTTCTTCAAAGTAGCCACCTTTTGCTTTGATAACTGCTCCACACACTCTTGGCATTCTGTTGATGAGCTTCAAGAGGTAGTCACCTGAAATGGTTTTCCAACAGTCTCGAAGGAATTCCCAGAGATGCTTAGCCTGAAATGGTTTTCACTTCACAGATGGGGGTCTTTGTACTGTTGAAAAATAAATGATGGTCCAACTAAAATGCAAACCGGATGGAATAGCATGCCGCTACAAGATGCTGTGGTAGCCATGCTGGTTCATTATGTCTTCAATTTTGAATAAATCCCCAACAGTGTCACCAGCAAAGCACCCGGACACCATCAACACCTCCTCCTCCATGCTTCACGGTGGGAACCAGGCATGTAGAGTCTATCCATTCACCTCTTCTGCGGTGCACAAAGACATGGTGGTTGGAACCAAAGATCCCAAACTTGGACTCATCAGACCAAAGCACAGATTTCCACTGGTCTAATGTCCATTCCTTGTGTTCTTTAGCCCAAACAAGTCTCTTCTGCTTGTTGCCTGTCCTCAGCAGTGGTTTCCTAGCAGCTATTTTACCATGAAGGCCTGATTCACACAGTCTCCTCTTAACAGTTGTTCTAGAGATGTGTCTGCTGCTAGAACTCTGTGTGGCATTGACCTGTTCTCTAATCTGAGCTGCTGTTAACCTGCAATTTCTGAGGCTGGTGACTCGGATGAACTTATCGTCCGCAGCAGAGGTGACTCTTGGTTTTCCTTTCCTGGGGCAGTCCTCATGTGAGCCAATTCCTTTGTAGCGCTTGATGGTTTTTGCGACTGCACTTGGGGACACTTACAAAGTTTTCCCAATTGTTCGGACTGACTGACCTTCATTTCTTAAAGTAATGATGGCCACTCGTTTTTCTTTACTTAGCTGCTTTTTTTTGCCATAATACAAATTCTATCAGTCTATTCAGTAGGACTATCAGCTGTGTACTGTATCCACCTCCTGCACAACACAACTGATTGTCCCAACCCCATTTATAAGGCTTGAAATCCCACTTATTAAACCTGACAGGGCACACCTGTGAAGTGAAAACCATTTCAGGTGACTACCTCTTGAAGCTCATTAACAGAATGCCAAGAGTGTGCATAGCAGTAATCAAAGCAAAAGGTGGCTACTTTGAAGAACCTAGAATATAAGACACATTTTCAGGTGTTTCACACTTTTTGTTCAATATATAATTCCACATGTGTTAATTCATAGTTTTGATGCCTTCTGTGTGAAGCTACAATATTCATAGTCATGAAAATAAAGACAACTCTTTGACTGAAAAGGTGTGTCCAAACCTTTGGTCTGTACTGTACATGTCATTGACTAAATATGCGCTAGAATGCACACAACATTTGTTCAGAATCAGCTTCTTACCACTGGTAACGAAGGGGCTTTCCTCTCACTCATTCCCGCAACTTCCCAGTGCTTTAAACAGTGAGTTCAATAGTGAAGCAAAAGTGCTGGGCTTTGTCCCGCCCATCGGACGCTCAGCGTCTCTTGGGGTCTATGCGGCAGTGGGCTGGCCCGGACGCTCAGCTTCTGCATGATGATTGGATGATCTATCTGAGGCTGAATCCCTTTTTGATTGACAGCGAAATGAGTGAATCAGTGATCTTGAAATTGACCTTCCCCTCCTTGAAAGACCAGCATCTGCCACTGATCTCAAGGTGATTGAAATGTGTAGATATTTACAAGTAAGATCTTTGCCAGGAAACCAACCGAATTAAATTTACTCTACCAATTCTACCAAGTAGATTGGTTAAATATCAAGCCAGTTATGCCGGAAGCTGGAAAATAAGATGTGGTTGAGTGGCAAAAAAAATAAACGTTGTTGGATTATTATTCCAACCAAAATAACCTTTCTAACAAATCATTTGAATACCAATATTTTCCAAAATTAAAGAGATATTAAGTGATCATTTTCCACCTGTAGGTTTCATGTCAACAAAATTTTACTATAACACTGAGACTGTAAATATTTAAAATTAAGAAAATGCTATATTTCTTTTATGGGAGAAACAAAGAGAAGAAATGATAGCAACAAAACCTGCAGTTACCATTAGTGGCTATGCTTTTCCTGCCAATGTTATTGATGGCGGACTGAATGTCTTCAAGGCCTCATGCGCCCATGTGTGACAGAATGAGAGAATTTGGATTGTCAGTGAGAAAATATTTGTGTTTATCAGTCAGCACAGCTAGCCTCAATAAAAGACATTGTGTTACATACTGTAGCTAAATGGCATGCCGCAATGCCTCCTACGTTCTGATTGCTTCCCCTTGTACTGTCCCCTGTTGTCCCTTTTGACAGAGAGGCTTGACGGATAGATCACAAAGATGCACAATCATTGCATGGTAGAGACTCGGATGGAGTGCACCCATTATTCTAAAGCAAAGCTGTCTGCCGTAGCAAGGCCTGCAAGCCACATGGTGCCATGATAGATGGGGACCATTAATCAAGGCAGGATGGAGCCCTGAGATTGATGTGCAGAAATTCAAATGCTCAAGCAGCATTTGGAAGATTAAGGTTGTGTGGGCAAGCACGAGAAGCAAACTTTCGTTTGCAGAAAAATAACTAGGTGAGATTGTGAATTAACTGTATAGTGGAGACGTAGGATTTTTGCTTAATTGTTTGTAGTTTCAATCACAATATCAACAATATATATAATGAAATAAGAGTGAGTATTTTTGTCTAGTGTGTTTCAGAGAAGTCATTACACTCCAGGCATGTCAAAGAACAGAAACCCCTTAGTTCCACATTATTATGCATTTTGTTTTACTTTTTACATAAACTGAAAATGGTATACATGGCCTCGATGCCACATAAGGCCAAGGAATACTCTGTCTCGCAATGCATTGTACAATATAAAAGCAGTCATCAAAGCTTTCACTTAACCCTAAGTTTCAGTTTTTTTTATTGCATAAAAAGTTGCATCAATGGGAACCAAGAAAAAAAAACATGTAGTCTAGGTCTTCAAGATGTTTTCTTGGTCACTAAATTTCACAGCCTTGAGTATAATTAAGCATTGGTTGGCATCTGATGCAAGCCTTGTAATGATTCCTTATGCAGTGCTATTAAATTATTTGCAGATTTTTACAAATTTTGTTTTTGCATTTTTGTCACACAAATTCCCCCTAACACTTTCATTTGTTAGGGGGACTAAAAGCTATCCTAACAAACCCTATGTAAAAAAGTAATTACCCCCACTAAACATTGCTGACAACATGGAGTAGGCTATAAAGTCCAAAAGCAAGACATCTTGCCCCAACCTAAAGAAATTCAAGAACAGGCTATAAAAAAAAAAGTCAGACATCTATCAATTTGAAAAGGGTTAGGAATACTATTCTAAGGCTTTGGAGCTCCAGAGAACCACAGTTAGTGCCATTATTCTCAAATGGAGAAGACGTGGAACAGTGGTGAACCTTCCCAGGAGTAGCCACTCTACCAAATTTATTCCAAGAGCACATTAATGACTCACCAAGGAGGTCACAAAATAACTCAGAAAGACATCTAAAACATGTACTACTGACCACACTAAAAATATCCAAACACTGTTGACAACATGTAAGGTTGAGAAAGTGTGTTACACTAAATCAGAGTAGTTGGTCTGGATTGAGTGAATTTAAAGATCTTTACAATTCTGTTTGGTTTGCACACCGATTAGTGTTTATTTTGGATAAATTGGATAAATAGCAGTGTGCAAAGATAGAATCTTGCAAGTGCCTGCTTGTGTATGTGGGTCATCTGTAACAAAAGTGTTATTGGCAAGAATGGAAATAGAAACATGTTCAGAATTATTTTGTACATATTTACAGGGGTTGGACAATGAAACTGAAACACCTGTCATTTTAGTGTGGGAGGTTTCATGGCTAAATTGGACCAGCCTGGTAGCCAGTGTTCATTGATTGCACATTGCACCAGTAAGAGCAGAGTGTGAAGGTTCAATTAGCAGGGTAAGAACACAGTTTTGCTCAAAATATTGAAATGCACACAACATTAAGGGTGACATACCAGAGTTCAAAAGAGGACAAATTGTTGGTGCACGTCTTGCTGGCGCATCTGTGACCAAGATAGCAAGTCTTTATGATGTATCGAGAGCCACGGTATCCAGGGTAATGTCAGCATACCACCAAGAAGGATGAACCACATCCAACAGGGTTAACCGTGGATGCAAGAGGAAGCTGTCTGAAAGGGATGTTCGGGTGCTAACCCGGATTGTATCCAAAAAACATAAAACCACGGCTGCCCAAATCATGGCAGAATTAAATGTGCTCCTCAACTCTCCTGTTTCCACCAGAACTGCCCGTTGGAAGCTCCACAGGGTCAAAATACACGGCCGGGCTGCTATAGCTAAACCTTTGGTCACTCATGCCAATGCCAAACGTCGGTTTCAATGGTTCAAGGAGTGCAAATCTTGGGCTGTGGACAATGTGAAACATGTATTGTTCTCTGATGAGTCCACCTTTACTGTTTTCCCCACATCTGGGAGAGTTACGGTGTGGAGAAGCCCCAAAGAAGCTTACCACCCAGACTGTTGCATGCCCAGAGTGAAGCATGGGGGTGGATCAGTGATGGTTTGGGTTGCCATATCATGGCATTCCCTTGGCCCAATACTTGTGCTAGATGGGCGCGTCACTGCCAAGGACTACTGAACCATTCTTGAGGACCATGTGCATCCAATATTTCAAATATTGTATCTTGAAGGCGGTGCTGTGTATCAGGATGACAATGCACCAATACACACAGCAAGACTGGTGAAAGATTGGTTTGATGAACATGAAAGTGAAGTTGAACATCTCCCATGGCCTGCACAGTCACCAGATCTAAATATTATTGAGCCACTTTGGGGTGTTTTGGAGGAGCGAGTCAGGAAACGTTTTCCTCCACCAGTATCACGTAGTGACCTGGCCACTATCCTGCAAGAAGAATGGCTTAAAATACCTCTGACCACTGTGCAGGACTTGTATATGTCATTCCCAAGACGAATTGACGCTGTATTGGCTGCAAAAGGAGGCCCTACACCATACTAATAAATTGTTGTGGTCTAAAACCAGGTGTTTCAGTTTCATTGTCCAACCCCGGGGGTTGGACAATGAAAACACCTGTCATTTTAGTGTGGGAGGTTTCATGGCTAAATTGGACCAGCCTGGTAGCCAGTCTTCATTGATTGCACATTGCACCAGTAAAAGCAGAGTGTGAAAGTTCAATTAGCAGGGTAAGAGCACAGTTTTGCTCAAAATATTGAAATGCACACAACATTATGGGTGACATACCAGAGGACAAAGGTGTTTCAGTTTCATTGTCCAACCCCTGTATGTATACACATGTACATTTATAAAGTATGTACAAAATAATTTAAGTTTTGCTTTAATATAAGAATATTAAACTGAAAATGATTTATATCAATATTAATGAAATATTTTGTGCTCTTGTGCAGCAATAGGTTTGGTTTGGTTTGGCCATGCATAACTATTAATAAATGTCAAAGGTAATTATTAACAAAGTTTTTAATTTTGATCAAAAATACCAATTTGAAGAACCACCTGATTATCAGGAATTAAATGCCAAAAAGCTTTCAGTCTCTGACACCTATTGTTTTATGAATACCTGTCTGGTGACGTGTGGTATTATAGAACAACAGATAAAGGAGTGAATTTGCATACTGGCGTTTTCAAACAGCAAGCTCTGCACACATATACAGAATTAACCCAAAAAACTTCTCTCCAAATATAAGCATTTTTTTGTCAAAATAATTCATCTTCAAGTTGAAATACTTTAGTCAATAAAATAATAAAACTGAAACCATTAACCAATAGAAAGAAGCAGTTATAGCACAGCTCAGTGTGAATGAGCATTTTTTTTATGTGTAAGACCCAAGGTTTGTTTTGAGTAATTGTTATTAAGCAAATTACCTCAGCAATTGGTATGTGTTTCAGCAACCAGTTCACAATGCTATTGGACCACTTGTTTGCTGAATATTGGACCATTTGCGCGTTGCTGGACACCACTATGCCTTTCTAACGTCATCGGCCATTTTGTACCGCAGGATAGTCTGTTCCTACAAATCCCAGCGGGCACCATGGCTGATAGGACGGGGGCGTCGCAGCCCTGAGGCCACCGTCAACTATATATCAGAGTATGAGACGGCCCACCATTTGCTTTCAGCTTGGGACCTAGCACGCAACTGAAGCAGCATTCTGGAGAAGAGGTCCCAAGTGGATTTCATTCATTCTCCTTCGTTGGCCAATGAGAAAACTAAGCGAATTAGGCTTACAGGAATAAGAAGGCTTGTAAGTTTTCAACTTTACCGATTGAAGACCTGAGTTTAACACGTAACCAAAAAAAATCACGGAGTTTTCAAGGAGACGCAATTTTTCCTCTATGTTTTTGTACCAGTCGACTAGTGACAGTCCATCATAATTTTTCTACCTTTCTGCCACGGAAGCCACCAAGGAAGAAAACGGACTGCTTTGCTGAGTATGCGCGGACGCGTGGAACTCTTCACCAACCCTCTCTCTCTCCCTCTGCTCAGAGGAGACAACGACAAGTAAAATCCACCTTTTATTTTTATTTCTTTATTAGGAATAGCTTGGGCAGAGTAGAAGAGGTTTTAGTGCGATGTAGAATCACCACTTATAGTCTAATGTGTTCTGAATTGTATGTGCATGCAACCTTTTTTTGAAACTTGACTGCTGTTGAATTTCAGAGGCCGCCGAGTCTCGCAAGTTGTGTTTTATTGTGCGAACACCTGAGCGCCGGTGCGCTGAGAAACTGGACTGCTATAATAACCTTATGGTGAAAATCAACCATTTTCTTTGTCTTCAACTTCATGTTTTACTGGTTTGCTGCCAAAAAGGTTTATGATCCTTTGTGTGGGCTGAGTTTACAACTTTGCTTGGGGTTTTTATGACCACCTGTGTCCCGCTGAGCTACACTTTGGGAAGGGCGCTCCCAAAGATTCGTTCAACCATATTCCCTTTTTATTTTGGCATAACTGCCATGACTTCTGGTTTGATCTCATACACACTCACTGCTGTTTTTATTTTGTTTAGTTAGATATTTTACCCTTTTTTTTCTGTGTAGAACTTTGCATGTTCGATTAGGTGAAGATTATTGAATCAACATAGCGAGGTGGATCGGGCTGTTGATTTAATAAATATTCACGTAGATAAAGAGAAGTCGTTTGTGTTTATTTTGTGCAAGAGTGATTCGTCAGTCAAAAAGTAGTTCCCCACGTTTCGGCAGAAACGACTGATTAAACAGTGACATCTAGTAATAGTTATCAATTATTACTGACTATTTAACGGCTGTAATTATCAAGGGCTTTAGGCTACAATTACAACACCAGAGGACATCTCTGGCTTTGATTCATAAATAAGGATTTTTGGTTAATGAATAAATTTTCTCAAATTATGATTTTAAATTACAATTCTTGATAAATATTAATTAATCAATAATCATAATCCTAACAATGCCTAGCAGAATGGAAAATTAAAGTGGAACTAAACCCCATGTAAAATTATTACTGTGCCCCCAGACAAATTTTGAAAAATGCCTCCAAAGTGGGCAGTTCCAAGTTTGGGGATGAGCAGAGAGGGTTAAGCGGGGCTTTGGTCAAGAGGACGATGGAGAGTGGAAGCTAGTTTAATTTGGTATATTGGAACATGGAAAGTGAGGAGAGCGATGCTGGTAGTTTCTTCGTGGATAGGTATTTGGGGTGGAGGATATTTCGCCCCCTTCATCGGAGGTTAAGAGAGGCTTTATGGAGCCCAGCAGGCCTGAGCCTTATCAGTTCAAACCGCTGGCTCAAGGCGCTGACTCGGCGATGCCTGAAGCTGGCACTGCCGAGGCAGTGCAGGAGCAATTCCAACTCCTGACTCGCTATGGGGGAGTGTGTCTGAGTGAGATGGTTTTATAACTAAACGCGGTGCTGTGACCTAGACATGTACCAAGCTGTGCCGTTTGAACCAATAAGAAAATGTAACTGCAGTAACCACTGTTAAACCCAAAAGGGCAGCACTAAGATGGTTTTAGGACAGATATTACATAATG
This sequence comes from Girardinichthys multiradiatus, assembly GCF_021462225.1. NCBI lineage: Eukaryota > Metazoa > Chordata > Actinopteri > Cyprinodontiformes > Goodeidae > Girardinichthys > Girardinichthys multiradiatus. The sequence goes on along the minus strand of NC_061795.1, from coordinate 35,428,857 downwards.
AAACAAGTTTGCATTTACAATTTTAAAAAATAGCACAGTAACATAAGGATAGCATATTTAAGGCCCAGTTTATATCCTTTATCTGCAAAAAAAGTTGATTTGTGGTTTTTTTTAATGTTGTTTCAACTAGCTATCCGTGATGGCCTACTAAAATGGAAACTTAAAGCACATATAGGCTCTGTCCAAATTCAGGGGCTGCATCCTTTGAATGAGGTATTTTAGGCTGATTACATCACAGCGATGCAATGAAGCCTGTCCATATTCGAAAGCTCGTCCAAATGGGGCCAACAAATGCGTCCTTTACCCCAGATTTGAAGGATGGGTCTGTTGTATCCTTCGTGACCCACCCTATCCCATTATTCATGGGAGGTTGAAGCAGATTGTTGAAACAGAAGTAGCAAAGGCTGGAGGGGAGAGAAAAGCTGTGAATAAAGTTGGAAATATTGCGCTTTTTGTTAAACAAAATTAACTTCTACAATGTTTTTAGGCCAGAATGTAGCTGTGTAAACCTGAAATATGGGTGAAAGTTAAACACAGATATAATTCAGTCAGATTAAATTGAAAGGTTAATGTTTGGTTTATTTATTATTATATTATTATTATTATTATTATTATTATTATTATTATTATTATTATTATTATTATTATTATTATTATTATGCTCTACAAACAAATTTATTTAAACTTTTATAGAAAGTTAATATGTTGGTGTTTAAGTTGTCAAAGGTTTTACTAATAAATTAAAGTAAATGATTTTTGTCATCAGTATACTTTATTCACAGTGTACTTTTCTTTTTCTATGAACATTAAATATTTTGAATGACTGGTTAATGAATGAAAATAAAATAAGAAGATAATAAAACATTTTAAAGAAAACAAGCTTATAAGAAATAAGGAATATATACAGTATGAAAGAGTAAATAAAAACCATTTTCTGTTATTTACATTGTAGACAGCAGGGTTAACCTTCAAACTAATTTTTTATGGCTTCACAGCTCAGTGCCTCACACTGCCGCGGTTGCTAGGCGACAGAAATCACGCTGAGGCAAGGGCGGGACCAGCTGGTGAAGGCTGGAACCTGGTGAAGGCTAGAACCTGGTGAAGGCCTTCGTGGTTTTTGTGCCAATTGAAGGACCCGGCCTTTGTAGACCAGTCCTTCGAAGGATGCAGCCCCTGAATTTGGACACAGATATAGAATCACATCTTGGCAGTGGGGTGGCGGGTGTGACGATGTCACATCCATAATTAACAGCTCACCATGACAGCAAAGGAAAATAGCAGCAGTGGCGCAATTTAGCAACCACTTTGAGTCCCACATGTACTTTTAAATATCATTAATACAAATGTGTGTATAAACAGAGGCGGCATTCCTCATTAACCGAATTAACTGTGTAGTAAACCCAGCAGAAATAATGGTGGCTATCATCTTAGCATTAGCAAAGTTTTAGCTTTAGCATTAGCAGCTGAGCAGACACAATTTAATTCATTTTGAAGGACTATGCGGACATAATTTCTGCAAGTTAGTGAGAGGAGATTAACACTAGAACTCCCAGAGCCGTCAATTTGACGGTTTTGAAAGTTTGACATGCCATAACTCTGGTTTATTAAAACTCTTATCTTCCCGGCATCCTCACTTTTTCTAAACCTGTGTCTTTTGTATTCCTATGTCTCTTTTTTTTAAAATAACAAAGCAAATAAAATATATAATTATTTCTACCTCTAACTTCCACAGCCGCTATTTTGATGGCCCTATTATTTACGTTGATATTTTTTTCCCGCGGCTGAGTATACCTGCGAGCGTTGCTTAGCAACCGCCACTCTAGAACTTAGTCAGATTGTTGGCATCCTACAAATGGCTTCTAGAAGTATATTTTCTGCTCAAGAGACATTGGAAATGCTTCAAAAATTGCATGATTGTGATTCTGGGGTCGAGGGATTCTGACAGCTCTTGGTCAGCATTCAGTTCCAGTGACAGCGGGTCAGAGAGTGAGCGTCCCCCGGTTAAAAAACACCAGTTGTCCCATTAGCAGGAGGTTGCGATACATTATTTCAAGGTAGTAAAAGACTAGCCGATGTAACAATTTTATCATTTTAGGCTATAGTTTACAGATTGGTAAACTAATAATATATAAACTATAGAAACAGTGCCACAATCAGCGCAGGTTCAGAGACAGGGAGACAAGCTAGTGCCCAGCTATAAACCCAGCAATCCAGCTCACTGGCAGGAGAGAAACTGCAAATCAATGTACTGATAATGAACAAAGAAATAAACAATAAGTTAGGTCATAGATATAGTAGCCCCGTAACAACAACCTATTCTGCGCTTTACTGGGTTTTCATCGCAAGATGGGCGCACACCTTGGAAAGAGGAGGAAATAGGAAAGGATGATATGGTGTGGACAGTGTTAGGGGAGGAAGAAAGTAGAGGGAGGCGTCAGAGCCAGAACGCGTTGACAGAGCGCCAGATCCAAGATGCCCAGACCGCATTCCTCTGCTTGGTGGATGCCGAAATGCTTATCCACGTTCAGGGCTGCAGTGTGGCTGAGGCCCGCAGAGTTTTAGGAGATGATTCCTCCTTGGACATGAGTGTGGTTGAGCTGAAGGCATTTTTAGTGCTAGTTTATGTCTGCGAAGTGAAAGGGGGGCGTAACATATTAATTCTTGTCAAAAACAACATTTTATATCGTCAATGTGATGACGTCATCACCGCCCTCACATCCAGAATGCTCGCTGTCAAATTGACGGGCTTGGGAGTTCTAGTAGTGTTAGAATCCTGGGAGTCCTAGTGTTAAGTGAAACACAGATAAACGAAACATTAGCTTCACTAACCCATATTTTAACCCGTATGTTCTATCTACAATATTAACCTTGCTAATGCTAAACTGCTAAACAGATAAGAAAAATAGTGGAGGCCAACGCTAACTGCTAACCATTAAGACAACTGACAGTCTGTGTCACACATCTTCGTCTCCTTCCAGTTGAAGAATGGTAGGACTGACGCAAAGCTGTTGTTGTTAGTTTGATTCTACTGGTTTGGTTTTAAGGTGGGCAGGGTCATTTGTGGCAATTCGGGAACTACAATATGTGACACACACACATAAGGTGCATGACCCACACCTGCAGCACGTTTGAGTGAAGAATGTTTTTTTTATTTGTGATAGGTTGCATAATACTTTAAGTTTTACACAGCAGAGAAAGTATTTGAGTTGAATTATAAAGATTTTTGGAGCATAAAATCCCTTTCTAGTTTGTAGTAATGCCCCTCTGTGCTCAGCATATGAAGACAACAAAAAAATACCCGCTTTGAGTAGGGGCTGGAACACGTTCAGTGCCAGTACAGTAATGATACAATTGTTTAAAAATGTTTGGAAAGTTTTTCAAAGTTTTGTAAAATAGGAACTTGAAAACTTTGTTTTCACCATCAATAATTTGAAGAATAACTTAACCATTTGTAACTGCAATTCAAAACTGCCTTCAGGTAGCTGCTGCTGTCTCACACCAGCCACGTTTACATGGACATAAGTAATCGAAATAAATGGCCGATCGGACTAAAAATGTGTCATGTAAACATGTCAGACGGAATATTCTGATCAGATTCATCACGATCAGAATGAAATTGTAGTCCAATTGAGTGGGGTGGTTTATGCCAAATGACAATTTGATTGACATGCATGTAAACGCTCAAGTTGTTCTGAATTAGGCAAACTGACCTGAGTGTGTATGTGCACCTGCGTCAATGTGACATATTTCCACCTTGAGTAGCTAGTCGCTCTGGCTAGATACTAACAGAATATTCCGATTGGCTAGTTGGCAAATAGTTTCCAAAGTGAGATTAAGACATTCATGCACGTGTCCCCTCAATGCAACCTATCAAGGTTGACGGCCAAAAGAATGAGCTGTGGCTTTGGTATAGAGTTTTATACACTTATGACATCACAGGGCTTCCAGCTGTTAAACTCCTCCTGCCTGGGAGCTGTGCATAAAAAGAGTTAAATCTGTGTATTCTGGGATTCAGAGTTTTTACCAGTCTCTATTGTTCTGTGTAGTTCAGCCTCTTTTGTTCCCCGCATAGCTAGGCCCAACAGTTGCAAATATCATTTTATTTATTTTATTTTTATGACGGCTTCAAATCTAAATTCTTAAAACATATTGCAAAACATTCTCAACTGTTTTCAGGAAAAGGATGTAAAATTTTTTCCTAAAAAATTAAATAACATTTCAAAACTTGTCATTGTTGGGTCCAGCCATGGATTACAACATTTAAAGGACAGTTTGATCTTTTCTGGAATTTTCAGAATAAATCACAGTAACCTATTCCTAACTCAACCCAGGAACAGAAGGTGTAACAGTAGACATTCCTTGACGTCACTGTTTGAATAAAAACCTCGTGTTCCAACAAACTGATCTCTTTCTATGCGGAAAGCCCTTCTCCACAGCTACGGAGGTTAACCGCAAGCTGTCCCTTTGTTTAGCCACACGTGAATGCGGGCCGGCTGGGTGACGGTACGTAGAAAGCATAGTCCTAGATCCCAGCCCACAGGTCACCACCAACCCGTCTGCTTTTCTAACAGATTGTCCCTGCTCAGTGACACACCCGCTGAGAAACCAACTCTGGTAATTGGCAGCTCCATAGTCAGAAACGTGGCACTAGAGACACCAGCGACCATAGTCAAATGTCTGCCAGGGGCCAGAACAGGCGACATCAAATCCTACCTGAAACTGCTGGCTAAGGATAAGCGTAAATACAGTAACATTGTTATTCACGCTGGCGGTAATGACACCTGGTTACATCAATCGGAGGTCACCAAAGTTAGTGTTGCTTCGGTGTGTAAGTTTGCCAAAACAATGTCGGACTCCGTAATTTTCTATGGTCCCCTCCCTGATCTCCCTGATCATTATAGTAGGTCATTATCAGAAAATGCTGTAACAACCTTTAAATAATCTGTTCCACTTTTAATTTCCTCATTATCACAGAAAAACACAGTGGAGGGCAATAATTATGTTTCTTCCCCTTCACAAATTGATTCTCTTGTTCATAGTGTTACTTCATCATTGCGTGGTGCATTGAACAATGCAGCCCCTTTGAAAAATAAGGTAATTATTCATAGGAGGCGGGCTCCCTGGTTTAATTCAGAGCTGCGTACTTTAAAGCACAATGTTAGAAAATTGGAGAGAAAATGGCGTTCTACACACCTAGAGGATTCCTACTTAATCTGGAAAAATAGCTTACTGTTGTATAGAAAGACACTTCACCAAGCCAGAACAGCTTATTTCTCATCATTAATAGAAGAGAACAAGAATAATCTTAGGTTTCTCTTTAGTACAGTTGCTAAACTTACACAGTCATAGCTCTGTAGAGTCATCAATTCCCTTAGCTCTCAGCAGTCATGACTTTATGGGATTCTTCATAAATAAAATTGATTCTATTAAAAATAAAATATTTGACATACTTTCGAAGATGATTACTTCATCATCAGCAAGTGAGACAACTGTAGAACTTTATCCATGTTCGGACTGTTTGATCCTGTGGAGCTTCCTGAGTTATCAGAAATATTAGCTTCATCTAAACCTTCAACTTGTATGTTAGACCCAATACCGGCCAAATTATTTAAGGAAGTGTTCCCTCTGATTACCAGCCCAATTATACATATGATTAATCTATCCTTAGTAAATGGATATGTACCACAAGCTTTTAAGGTAGCTGTCATTAAAATGTTGCTTAGGAAACCTTCGCTTGATCGAGATGACTTAAAAATTTACAGACCTATATCCAATCTTCCATTCTTATCTAAAATTCTTGAGAAAATAGTTGCTAATCAAATGTGTGAGCACTTACACAGCAATGAACTGTTTGAAGAGTTTCAGTCAGGCTTCAGAGCTCATCATAGCACTGAAACAGCTCTGCTGAAAGTCACTAATGATATTCTTATGGCCTCAGATAATTGACTTGTGTCTGTACTGGTTCTGTTAGATGTCCGTGCTGCATTTGATACGTCAATCAAAATGTTCTCTTAGAAAGGCTGAAATATTCGGTAGGTATCAGGGGAATAGCGTTAGGCTGGTTTAAATCCTATTTGTCTGACAGATTCCAGTTTGTTCATGTAAATGATAAATCATCTTTAAACTCAAGGGTTAATTGTGGAGTAACGCAGGGTTCAGTACTTGGGCCAATTCTCTTTACTATATATATGCTTCCAATAGGTAAAATTATCAGGCAGCATAGGATACATTTTCACTGTTACGCTGATGATACTCAGCTTTACTTATCCATAAATCCTGATGAGCCCAAGCAGTTAGATGGACTACAAGCATGTCTTGAAGACATATAAACTTGGATGACTTTAAATTTTCTGTTTCTAAATTCAGACAAGACAGAAGCTGTCATTTTTGGAGTGGAGTCTTTAAAAAAGAAACTGCTTAGTCAATCACTTAACCTGTGTGGCATTAAATTTACCTGTAGTAATAAAGTGAAAAACCTTGGTGTTATTTTTGACCAGGACATGTCATTTAAATCCCATATAAAACAGGTTTCTAGGATTTCCTTCTTTCACCTCCAGAACATTGCCAAAATTAGAAATATCCTGTCCAGGAGTGACGCTGAAAAACTAGTCAATGCATTTGTTACTTCAAGGCTGGACTATAGTAATTCTTTACTATCAGGATGTCCACAAAATGCAGTTAAAAGCCTTCAGCTGATTCAAAATGCTGCAGCAAGAGTTCTGATGAAAATTAAAAAGAGAGCTCATATTTCTCCTACTTTAGCTTCCCTTCATTGGTTCCCTGTTAAATCCAGAATATAATTAAAAATGATCTTCCTCACATATAAAGCCCTTAATGATCCAGCTCCATAAAACATCAGATATCTGATTGTTCCATATGTTCCTAACAGAGCACTTCATTCTCAGACTGCAGATTTACTGGTGGTTCCTAGAGTCTCTAGAAGTAGAATGGGAGGCAAATCCTTTAGTTATCAGGCTCCTCTCCTGTGGAACCAGCTCCCAGTTGTAGTCTGTGAGGCAGACACCCTGTCTACTTTTTAAGGCTAAGCTTAAAACTTTCCTTTTTGATAAAGCTAATAGTTAGAGTGGCTTAGGTTATCCTGAGCTATCTCTGTAGTTATGTTGCAATAGGCTTAGGCTGCTGGAGGACATAATGACCACTTTCACCCTCTTCGCTACATTCTCACACTACTCTCCAATTTTGCATTATTTGCTGTTATTTCAGTTTCTAACTTTATGTTCGTCTTTTCTCTTCCTAGAAGCTACACCTGGCCTGTCTCTGTGTCTACCTGTGACACCTTTCTGAAGGAGGGCATCATCTAAGCTTCTGCAACAACTTAATGCTTACCCTCTGCCGATGATCCACAAGGCCCTGTCTTTTAGCGTTTAACCCTTTCTCTCTCCGAGACATAGCTACTGACTGAGCTTCTACTGTGACTAACTCTATGTGCTCTCTTTCAGACTCTAACGTTGAAAACTGGCTCAGAGTGTATCTGTTCTTTCTTTCGAGATGAAACGACTAAAGGAGCTACATCCATTAACATTTACTTTTCCTTCCCATAGAAAGTACTCCTAGATCAGTGCTTCTGTGTTCTTTTTGTGTCTCTGCTCTGTTCTCTGAAACCCCCAGTCGGTCGTGGCAGATGGTCACGCACACTGAGCCTGGTTCTGCTGGTTTCTTCCTGTTAAAAGGGAGTTTTTCCTCTTCGTTATCGCTACATGCATGCTCAGTATGAGGGATTGCTGCAAAGTCAACGCCAGTGACTGTCCACTGTCTCTACATGCTCATCCAGGAGGAGTGACTGCTACAAGTCTCTGACTCGATGCAATCTGCTGGGATTCCTTAGATAGAAAAGCTTTTTATCCAATTTGAATAAATAACTAAATCTGACTCTACTGTTCAATGGTTAGGATGTATGTACCTGACATTTGTGAAGTGCCTTGAGACAACATGTGTTGTGAATTGGCGCTATATAAATAAACAGAATTGAATTGAATGTTTTCCTTAATGGCCATGACAACTCCTCCTCAGCACGGTTCACGTAAGAGGTAGTGTTTGGGCAGAGAAGATTAGTTTAGAGTTAAATAATCGAAATAATGTTTGTTTAATGACATTTGTTTTTGTTTGTGTTGAGAAACTCAGCTACAGTAAGTGCTTGCAGACTAACACTCAGTTAGTTCTGTGTTGTGTTTTTAAAGTTAAGACTAATTTTATTTATAGGGTGGTTTTAAACACAGAAGATCGGCCATAACGCACCGTCTTTGCTTATGCATTTCAACACTTTTATTAGTGGTATTTTGTGTTTGTGTTTGATTCTGATGACAAGCTATGACCTTCTTTTGTTAGCTCCAACCGCTAATGGCTAAGAACACGTGCTTGCAGTATTTATGAGTCAGGAAGGTTGTTAGATTCCAATCTAGGAAATAATTTTTCCCTAAATATTATTTTATAAAACGTGATAACTAACTAAACACCACTAATGATCATTACCCAGAAAGGTTGCTGGTCCTCATTCAAAATAATATTTTCTAAAACATTTCCAAGGCAGCTAATTAAACACTGTTGAGAATTAGTCATACAGGTTGGTTTTATTCAGCGAATCATTATTTAAAATGTTAATTTATTTAAATAATGTTTTGGCAGATATTGCATTGTGAATTGTTGTTTGAAGGTATACCAATTATTGTCTAAGTTGATTCCAAGATTCAGTTAACTTCATTTCCAGATTCTTCAAGATAATCCTTGGTTCTCAAACATAAATAACATCGCATGGTAATGTTGCATCACTCTTTTTGTCATGATTTTCAACCATCTTTGATTCCCTTGTTTATATTGTACATAGCCCATTAGTCAGGATTCCCTGCCACTGAAAATGGTAGTCATGGAAAACATTTTATGAGTCAACTGTTTAAATACATATTGCTAAGATATGAAAAATGATGCCTTCCTGGTGATAAAGTATATATGCTTTACCTTAGCCCTAGAGAGTACTGACCCAATTTAATTTCCTTACTTATCAGAACCAGCATTAGGAATCTGCACTGAGATGTAGCAGGCATGAATTTCCCTGATATTTTACATTTGCAATCATTTAATTCCATTTATTTATGTTACATCAAAAAACAAGTCTCTGTGTTCAACTACTCTTAATGATATTGTGCAGAATCTTTAAAGCACATATGAACTTAATGCAACATAATAATCTGACAAATTGGTGAGTTAGAATCAATTCTCAAAAAATCATTTACTGAAGCTCATTAAAATTTTAGAATCAAAGTGTCCCTAATGGTGACAATTAGCCTTTAAGTAACTGTAGATTGGTGCCAAATAGAAACTGACTTGATAATTATTCAGATTCCATAAATCTTATCTAATGAACATTACCAAGAAGCAGCGAAGCAGGTTCAGTTCTTCTCTTCACACAATGATAATTTATGCTGGAAAACTAACTTGAGGAGGCCAGATTTCCAATAGACATCAAGACCATGAACCCAAAGCCACTGAAGCAATCAGTGGCCTGACAAAAATATTTTAAAAAAAAGGATCGCAGTGCATTGACACACAGCTCATTAGTGTCATCGTTTTTTCTAGCTGCTTTGACCCACATGCAGAAATACATTCAGGAAAACAGGAACATTTTTAACAAGTTTATTAAGAAATATTTTGTTTGCTGGAGAAACAGGAACTTGCCATTGTATGGAGAAGGGATCAATGGTAAGTGACAGGTAATATTCTGGGTTGTTGATCTTGATATATTTTTGCTTACAGAGGGTGATTAGGAGATCCGCCAGGGGGCAGGAGAAGTGAGTTGATGGAAAACTCCGGGAGCGTGTCGGGTAAGTGAAAGGTCCAGGTAGTTCTGTTTTACTTGCACTTGAGGTGGAGGTGGCACCAGGTGGATGATCTTGGAGGGGAGCATGGTGGAGGGTTAGCCAGGTTTGTTCACAGGAAGCCTGAGGGGACTTGAAACCTGAATGCAGCCATTTGAGAAGATAATCCGTGAAGTTCTCTTGCATAGAGAGAGTCTGGATCTTCTGCATATGCAGACTGGATAAGAAGCTCAGAACTGGAGGTAACCTGGGAAGGAGGACATGAGAAGGTAAGTACTCAGAAAATAATCCCAGGAGACTTGTCTTGGCCAGCTAGTTACCATTGCAGGTCAACACTCAGGCGCTGGAGTGTTGGCAACGTTGGGTACTTAAGCTGATGAGGTTGATGGTGAACACCTGTGGACTCAGCTTCGACCGTGCGTCTGGTGCCATCTAGAGGTTGGATGGGGATAGTAGAACGTAAAACAGGTGAACAGCAAGAAACTCACAGAACTTCGACAATTAGCTGCTTTTTTCTACTCAACAAATGAAACAATTTTTTACAGTATATCCATCATAAAATCTTTGGGAATTTTTGTGAATATTATGGATTAATCTGAAGTTTAGTTCTTTTAGAAACTGAACGTAAGAAATAAGAGGTAAATAAAAGGTAACTATCTCTTCATTATAATCCTAACTTCTCACAAGAAATGTAATTTTTTGAAGGGTGAACACAGTGCATTATATTTTCTAAACTGCTACATATTGTACTTGTACATTTACATTTGTGAATACGAACACTCTTTCACCCATACTTTGGATGTTCTTCCTCTGAATTTCTATATGTCACTAATGTAAATGGTAGTGCTGTATTTTAGCTGTATAGATTAAGATAAATGTCTGCATTTGTGTTACAAATGGAGACAAAACTATTTGTTTACAAAAAATATCTCAACCAATTTAGCAGGGGCAAAAACCATGCTTATGCATTAGAAAATAAATCAGACATGACAGAAATCAGAAAGCTCTTGCAACTGTCAAAAAATACAGTATAAAACAATTATCAAACCTAACCAGATGGGTTTGTACAATCAATTGCATAGCACGACAAAGTAAAACCCACAGTAGAAATGTGTAAAGATACATTAATACCCAAAGTTATAAGTGTAGTGAGCACTAAGTATTATCATGTTATTTTTATTTTTTTAACAAATGAAAGGGCATGCAGTTGTGTTCATACTTCTTGAGGTTTCTCACATTTTGTCACCTTATTATTACAAATTTGAAATATAGTTTCAGCAGTATGTTTAACAATGTATTTTGTTATGGTTATGGTAAGATTCCAACATGTATAATTTAAAAATTAATAAAAGGGAATACAACCCCCCTTCCATGACAAAACAGTTTGTAGCATAAAATATATTAGTATGCTTTACCTGCGGTTTGGGTGCTCCAATTACTGTATGTTGCAGAACTGGTTAGACAGTTTTCAGTACATTTTCTTAAGGCAAAATGAGTCATCTGAACAACACCTACGGCATTTTATATTCCTGCAAATGTAGTTGTAGGAGACTTTGTTTTTCTTTTTTTTTTTTGTTATTTCCATCTGCTGCACTATTTTTAGTTTGTGATTATATAAGAAATAAGGTGTTGCTAGAGGATTATGCCCGTGCTTCATGAACATTTTTGTCAGAATCTATTTGCTAAGCAGAATTTAAATTAGCCTTCTCAGAATGTCTGAAAATGAGTTCATAGAAGCATTATCAGATGAAAAAAAAATCTGTTAAAGAGGGAGAGATACGAGTATTATTTGAATCTGATTTCATAAATTTAAATGCATATGTGACTTATACCATGAGTAATAACAGAATCTTATCACAATGCAAAGTAAAAAACTAAATATAAAAATGTTTATTCTGTTTTTAACAAAACTGCTGGTAATATTCTATGTTCCATTTCAATAGATTCATATTTTTATCAATGAAATTTAAAGCTAACAGAATAATGAAGCTCATGGCACATTTATTAAATTGATGAGGTGTGGTATTATAGAACAATGAATGAAAGAGTGAGTTTGCGCACTGGCGTTCTTAAACAGCAAGTACTACACACATTTACAGAATAAGGAAAACTAATAAACTATGAAAAAGGGAAACCAAAGTAACAAACCGAAACCAACAATTCGATGCATTGATATCACAGTTCATTATGAATATTTAGGTATGTTTAAAAACAAAGGTTTGTTTTGAAGAATTTACATTGAGGCCAAATTAGCAATTTTTACATGTCCTGGAGTACCACTTAGAATTGTGGTCTGAGTGCGAAGAAGAAGCCCAACAGATTTACTTTGACAAGTGGAGCATAATGGCTAATGCTATTGCAATGCTCTGCTTGATATACACTGCTCAAAAAAATAAAGGGAACACTGAAATAACACTGAATGAATAAAATATTCTCATTGAATACTTTGTTCTGTACAAAGTTGAATGTGCTGACAACAAAATCATACAAAAATCATCAATGGAAATCAAATTTATTAACCAAGTCTGAGGTGCAACGTGACATTGGTTGATGGAGCGAGACATGATGTCCCAGATGTGCATAATCGGATTCAGGTCTGGGGAACGGGCGGGCCAGTCCATAGCTTCTACGTCTTCATCTTGCAGGAACTGCTGACCCATTCCAGGCACATTAGGTGTAGCATTTTCCTGCATTAGGAGGAACCTAGGGCCAACCGCACCAGCATATGGTCTCACAAGGGGCCTGAGGATCTCATCTCGGTACCTAATGGCAGACAGGCTACCTCTGGCGAGCACATGGAGGGCCATGCAGCCCTCCAAAGAAATGCCACCCCACACCATTACTGACCCACTGCCAAACCGGTCATGCTGAAGGATGTTGCAGGCAGCCAGTTGCTCTCTACAGTGTCTCCAGACTCTGTCATATCTGTCAAATGTGCTCAGTGTGAACCTGCTTTCATCTGTGAAGAGCACAGGGCGTCAGTGGCTAATTTGCCAATCCTGGTGTTCTCTGGCAAATGCCAAGCTTCCTGCACGGTGCTGGGCTGTGAGCACAACCCCCATTTGTGGATGTCAGGCCCTCATACCATCCTCATGGAGTTGGTTTCTAAGCCTTTGTGCAGAAACATGCACATTTGTAGCCTGCTGGAGGTCATTTTGCAGGGCTCTGGCAGTGCTCCTCCTGTTCCTCCTTGCACAAAGGTAGAGGTAGCGGTCCTGCTGCTGGGTTGTTGCCCTCCTACGGCCTCCTCCACGTCTCCTGGTGTACTGGCCTGTCTCCTGGTAGCGCCTCCAGACTCTGGACACTACGCTAACAGACACACAAAACCTTCTTGCCACAGCTCGCATTGATGTGCCATCCTGGATGAGCTGCACTACCTGAGCCACTTGTGTGGGTTGTAGAGTCCATCTCATGCTACCACGAGTGCACCACCAACATTCAAAAGTGACCAAAACAACAGCCAGAAAGCATAGGTACTGAGAAGTGGTCTGTGGTCCCCACTCCTTTATTGAGTGTGTCTTGGTAATCGCCAAAGATTTCCCCCTGTTGTCTATTCCATTTGCACAACGGCATATGAAATTGATTGTCAATCAGTGTTGCTTCCTAAGTGGACAGTTTGATTTCACAGAACTTTGATTTACTTGGAGTTATATTGTGTTGTTTAAGTGTTCCCTTTATTTTTTTGAGCAGTGTATATATATATATATATACACAACATTTTTAAAAACTTTTTTTAGAAACTGATATTGGATTTTGTTCAATTGCAAGGCACAGGGAGATGGCAACAAAAAGGAAAAAAAGACGCAAGAAAGAGAGAGGTCAGACAAAAAGGAAAAAGGGAGAGAAGGAGAAAAGTATAGAGGAGAGAAAGAATGATGGTGAGAATACAAGATAACACCCTAGAAGACTGCTTCTACACCTGCAGAAGTGCATATAAAACAACAACAGTGTTAACGAAAAGTGCACAGTACTAATGAATGCAAGGTGTATTTAGTGGTAACTGCAGCACAATATACAGATACATCTGTGTATCTGTTAACACCTGACTCCAAACACCCTAGCTTTAAAACTATAAAGAACATTTTTTATGTGTACAAACAACCAGTTTTTAATGCAAATCAGGAGGGTAAATAAAATATTATTTTTAACAAAATATTTTAAGAATACTTTGCCGAATTAGAAATCAATAACCTTTTGGACAATGGATTTTTTTCTCTTTTTTTTTTTTTGGTGGATCCTGATTAAATGAAATCACAATTCCTTGACACATCACACCACATTAGAGAAGTAGGAATTTACATCGCACTTTGTAGTTACCATATGTGGTAAGGGAAAAACATCCAATGAAAAATGTAATAATAAAATGTTTTTTTTTAAAATATCTTTGTCTAAACTCATGAATAATTTTGGTACATGTTAATTTTATTCATTCCGCTTCAGTTGCAGTGTCTGTTATCTTACTCAGTAACAGCATACACACTGAAGAGTGTTGTTGTCAGCACCCTTACATGCGATGCGCTCACCAATTTTGGAATTTTTAATTTCTGCTTAATGGATTTTTAATGCTTTTGTGTGTTTTGAACACTTTATTGTTTGTCGTCGTCGTCTTCTGCTTTATCTGGGACCGGGTCACGGGGGCTGCAGGCTCAGCAGAGACACCCAGACATCCCTCTCCCTCCAGCTCCTCCGGGGGGAGCCCAAGGCGCTCCCAGGGCAGCCGAGAGACATAGTCCCTCCAGCGTGTCCTGGGCCTCCTCCCGGTGGGACGTGCCTGGAACACCTCCGGAGGAAGACGTCCAGGAGGCATCCGGTATAGATGCCCAAGCCACCTTAACTGGCTCCTCTCGATGTGGAGGAGCAGCAGCCCAGCTCCTCACCCTATCTCTAAGGGGTTGCACCCTACAGAGCTTCCTCTGTAGGGTGGCCGGGCCGGGTAGAAAACCATTGCCTCGGACTTGGAGGAGTTGATCTTCATCCCAGCTGCTTCACACTCGGCTGCGATCCGCCCCAGCGCATGCTGTAGGTGTTGACTAGATGGAGCAAACAGGACCACGTCATCTGCAAAAAGAAGAGACAACATCCACTGGTCCCCAAACCGGACCCCCTCCACCCCTTGGCCGCGCCTGGAAAGCCTGTACAGGACCAGTGACAAAGTGCAGCCCTGCCAGAGTCCAACATGCACCAGGAACAGGTCCGACGTAGTGCCGGCAATGCAGACCAAACTCCTGCTCTGCTTGTACAGAGACAGGATGGCCCATAATAAAGGGCTACGGATTCCATAGTCCTGGAGCAGCCCCCACAGGGCACCACGAGGGACACAGAAAGCCTTCTTCAGGTCCACAAAACAAATGTGGACAGGTTGGGCAAACTTCCATGAACCCTCAAATACCCTGCAGAGGATAAAGAGCTGGTCCAGTGCTCCATGGCCGGGATGAAAACCACACTGCTCCTCTTGAAGCCGAGGTTCGACTATCGGCCGGACTCTCCTCTCCAACCCCGGGCGTAGGCCTTACCAGGGAGGCTGAGGAGTGTGATCCCCATATTGTTGGAACACACCCTCTGGTCACCCTTCTTATGAAGGGGGACCGCCACCCCAGTCTGCCAGTCCAGAGGCACTGTCCTCGACTGCCATGCAATGTTGAAGAGGCGTGTCAACCATGACAGCCCCACGACATCCAAAGACTTGAGGTACTCAGGGCGGACCTAATCCACCCCCGAAGCCCTGACACCGTGGAGCTTTTTATCTACCTCGGTGACTTCAGACTGGGTGATGAAAGAGTCTAGTCCCAAGCCTCTCCTTCCACCAGGGAATGCGTCATGGCAGGATTAAGGAGATACTCGAAGTACTCCTTCCACCGCCCAATAATGTCCCAAGTCGAGGTCAGCAGCTCCCCACCCCCACTGCAGAAAGTGTTGGCAAAGCACTGCTTCCCCTCCTGAGGCGCCGGGCGGTTTGCCAGAATATCTTTGACTCTATGTCTCCAACATCCCCCGGAATCTGGTCAAAGCTCTCCCAGAGGTGTTAGTTGAATACATCCCTGGCCGAGGGCTCTGCCAGACGATCCCAACAGACCCTCGCTATGCGCTTGGGCCTGCCAAGTCCAGCTTTCTCCTCTTCCAGTGGATCAAACTCACCACCAGGTGGTGATCAGTTAACAGTTCAGCCCCTCTCTTCACCCCAGTATCCAAAACATGCAGCCGAAGATCTGACGACACGACAACAAAGTCGATCATCGACCTCCTGCCTGATGCCAAGTGCACTGATGAACACCCTTATGCTTGATCATGGTGTTCATTATGGACAATCCGTGGCTAGCGCAGAAGTCCAATAATGAAACACCACTCAGATTCAGATCTGGGAGGCCATTCTTCTCGATCATGCCTCTCCAGGTGTCACTGTCGTTTTCCACGTGGGCGTTGAAGTCCCCCAGCAGAATAATGGAGTCCCCGGGTGGGGCACTATCCAGAACCCCCGACAGGGACACCAAGAAGGCCGGGTACTCCACACTACCGCTCGGCTCGTAGGCCAAAACGACAGTCAGAGACCTGTCCCCAACCCGAAGGCGAAGGGATGCAACCCTCTCATCCATTGGGGTAAACCCCAACAGGAAACGGCTGAGCTGGGGGGCAACAAGCAAATCCATCCAAGCCCGCTGCCTCTTCCCGCGGGCCAACCCAGAGTAGAAGAGAGTCCAGCCCCTCTTGAGGAGATGGGTTCCAGAGCTTACACTGTGCATGGAGGCGAGTCCGACTATTTCTAGTCAATACCTCTCGACCTCCCGCACAAGCTCAGGCTCCTTCCCCCCCAGCGAGGTGATATTCCACGTCCCTAGAGCCAGCCTAAGCATCCGGAGATCGGGCCGCCGAGGTCTCCACCTTCGCCTGCCGCCCAATCCTCTTTGCACCGGTCCCTCATGGTTCCTCCTGCAGGTGGTGGGCCCACTGGGGGATGGCCTCGCGTCTCTCATTCGGGCTTGGCCTGGCCGGGTCCCACAAGGAGCAACCGAGCCACCGGGTGCTCTCCGACTAGTCCCGACCCCAGGCTCCAGGGTGTTACCCTGGCTCCACCATACCGGGCGACGTCACATGCCTCGATTTTATGGTCCTCATGAAGGTTTCTTGAATTGCTCTTTGTCTGACCTTTTACCCAGAGCCTGTTTGCCATGGGAGACCCTACCAGGGGCATTTAAGCCCCAGACAATATATCCTCTAGGATCATTCGAGTGCTCAAACCCCTCCACCATGTTAAAGTGGCGGTTCAAGGAAGGGACACTTTATTGTTAACAAAGCTAACATTTTAGTTAGTGGGATATGGGTTAGGGAAGCTAAGTTTTTGGTTAGCTGTGCTCACAACTGACCACACTCAGTATGGCCTGCACATATTCCTCATATGTCTATTCCCAAAGTCACAACAGAATGAGGAAAAAAGGAAATTGATCCTGCTATTAAATATGCAGCATATATTTCATCCACCCATGCATCCATCCATCCATCATATAAACCTGCCCTCATAGTGTCTAGAGGAGGCTACTCCCCATCTCCAGTGGTCATTGGTTGAAAGACAGGGTACACCTTGGACTGGATGCCAGTCCATTGCTGGGCAGCATTTATTTAGGGTCCTAAAATTACTTGAAAATTGTTCGTGGAAGGGTAAGTAAATTTTAATGGAACGAGAGAAAGATTTACTTGATAAGGGTCACTGTTTTCATTTTGGTCCTGCCACTCTGTTTTGGTCATATGTAGTTACATTTTTCACTTGCTTATGCTTAATACCAGTGGTATTTGTTTGGTAGTCTATATAGTTATGTGGTTTGTGTGTTGAATGTGATAATGCCTCCATGACCAGGTTTCTATTGAAACAGAGATTTTGAACGCCTTAAGGCATTTTACCTGTTGAAATAGAAGTTACAGGAGTGTGGCGTAGTGATAGAGCACACAACACATATATGGAGGCCTCAGTTCTCAGTGCAGCCATCCAAGGTTGCTCCATGTCTTCTCTCTCTCTAACTTTCTTTCTGTCTGCCTAGTTTTGAAAGATAAAAAAATATTTAAAAGAAGAAAAGAAATTGACAATACAATAATGTATTTGTAAAATATTATGCAAGATATATAATTTAAGGTAATTTGATGAAAAAGAAGGATGCTACAAATGGGATAAACAGGATAATAACTGTCTGGTGTTTGCCAACTTTATAACTGTGGTTTTACTGGACCTCCTTATTTGGGTTTCCATGTTAATGCTGGCAGCAGTAAGTTCACTTCTGTTGTTGTCTTATGGAGCTTGGTAATAAGTCCAGTACATTGCCATCGCAAAGTGGTGGTATTAAGCTATTATTATGAGTTGAACAAGCTAACAGTAAATATTCAAAAATAATTATAGTAATTAGCAAATAGTTTCAGTAGGACATGTGTTGGTAATGACAATAAAAACTGTGTTAGAGACTTCTCTTTAGATATCTAGTTTGTTCCATGAACTCTGATCAATTATTGATCACCATTATCAGCTAGGGATATGTCAAGAATTAGTAAACTTCTCTGATAGACTAGACCCAAATTAAAAAGACAAGAATTTTTTAATACAATGATTGAGGTGGTTAAGAAAAGAGTGTGATACAACTATAGTTTAAAAGAAAATTGGAAAACATTTAAACTGCTCTGGCATCTAATATAGGAAGGACACAGTAGATGCAATATAGAACAAGATAACCAGAGGAGACAGCCTGTGTATACAATTGTAAAATACACAAGTCTTTGTCCAAGCACAAGGCAGTCAGCTGGCTTTGACAAAATGAAATACATCAAGAAACCATGAAAAAAAATATTCTTTATCATTTTTATATTGTTCCCATGACAAGAAAGACCTTCAGCAACTCTAAATCTATCCACATAAGCATTATACTTGGCTATCTATGCCTCAGGGAAAACTTAAGCTATTAGATGAGAGGGGGAAGAAGGACAGATACAGAGGCTAGGTACGTAGTAGAGTAGGAGGTTATAAAATGAAACAAGACTTCAGATGAATATTTCCAATGTGAAAGTGGAAGCAGAGGCAAAAACATCCATCTCTCCAATACAAGCTTTAGTGAATGTGAAGAGTATCCAGCTATAGTCAAAATCAGTCAGTCAGTCATTTTCTACCGCTTATTCCATAGTGGGTCGCGGGGGAGCTGGTGCCTATCTCCAGCAGTCTATGGGCGAGAGGCGGGGTACACCCTGGACAGGTCGCCAGTCCATCGCAGGGCAACACACAAACAACCATGCACACACTCATTCATACACCTAAGGGCAATTTAGAGAGACCAATTAACCTAACAGGCTATAGTCAAAATATGCCATTTTATTTTGTCTATTATGAATTGATGTGACAATCAGATGCAAACAACAATGTACACAGAGAGATACCAGGTGCAGGCAAAGATAAGCAACATCCTTTGCTCTACTACTTAAAAAGCAGAGGTGGTAGTAACTAGTTACATTGACTCAGTTACATTTACTTGTGTAACTTCAAAACAATATGTTTCTATGAGTTTTTACTGCACCATACTTTTACTTTTTCTTGAGTAATATTTTAAAATAACACTACTCTTTCTTGACTACAGTGTCTGACTATTCTACCCACTTTGAGTTACTTCACTGAATAAAGAGCAGATAAGTTTCAATTAAAGAAGCACCAGTTACAGATAAACATACATTATGTAGAAGTGAGACGTTTTGTTTGGTCACAAACTTAAGTTGTGAAAAAGTGTGATTTGGATATGTTGGTTTCTTCTGTCAGAATTTATTTTTTCCATCCATATATTTTCTTAACTTGCTTATCCTCGCAGGGTTGCGGGGGTGCTGGTGCCTATCTCCAGCAGTCCTTGAGCGAGAGGCAGGGTACACCCTGGAGTACAGGGTGTTATGTTAGAATGATGTTATTTATTTTTACTCACTTTTTTTTATTCTTTTAAATACCAGACTTTGTACATAACTTTATCTCTTTTTCAGAAATTACATCACACGTTATGATTAAACAGTTACTCAGTACTTGAGAAGCTTTTTAACCAAATACTTTTTTATTCTTTGGGTGACTACTTTTAATTTCTACTTGAGTAAATATATATTGAAGAAGTGCAACTTTTGTGGACCAGAACTGAAACATGTAAAAGTAGGTTGCTTTGTGGGAGGAAAGAAGTTTACATAAAATAATACATTACAGTGAGCACCTTCAAAAAATACAGGGCTACGCTATTTGGGACTTTGAATGAGCTTAGAATTTCAAAGTCTAGGAATCTGATGAAAACTGTCTCAGAATTGAAAGATATGATTTTTTGGCAGTAACGGAAAGCCCTCTAACATCAGAGTTTTGGATGAACTGGGAGATTTTCAACGTTCACATTGCATTACTGTAGTTACGCTTAGATCTAACAAATACAAGGCAACATTTTTCAGTGCTACAAGAGATAGTTTTTTGATATTGGCAAGAGGCAAATACTTATTAACTGCTGAATAAAAACTAAAAAAAAACAGATGTTGAGAAACAAACTTCAGTTTTCTTACAGTAGTTCTGGAAACCAAGGAAACACTATTACAATAATAAATCTGAAGTTTTTATTACCTAAAACAAAGAAGTCAGTTTTACTTGAATTTCAGTTATTAAATTTATGTTTGTAAATACAAAGGGATTTGTTTTATGAGGTTCTATTGACAAATGAGCACAGGTACTGTCATTGTTCTTCTGGTAATACTGATAAGGACCCATGTATTGAGAAAAGACTGTTGGCCAAAATCCAGAGCTCTGTGAAACATACAACTATTAAAATGCAACTATAAAACATTGTTTGTATGTGCAAACAAGATTTTTCTTATGTTTTAAAGGTTTGCCACGTTAAACGCAAAATTGCATTCCTAACAGTTGTTGGTAAAAGTCTGCCAAGATGTAATTCTTGTGTGTGTCATGCAACCAGTGCGTACCATATGCATATGGTTCCAGTGCAAAGGCTAAAGTAAAGCAGATTATTTAAAAACTGTGACTGCACCTACTGTATTTGATTTGTTAGACATTCTTTGTTGGACCTAAACAATTCATGCAATGGCTGCAGCTGAGACTCAGTAAATGAAGATAAACTGAACTAATTAACCCTGATGGTTGCTCATAAATTAAAAAGAAAGTCATTATACTTATTGGGCTTATTGTAATGCACATTGTATGATGTAAAATAGATTGCTAGCTTCTCTAGATACTGAATGAAACTAGTAGAATTTACTGAAATAGATTGAAGTAAAACTTATGTAATTAGGCAGTGCAGTGTGCAACTGTTATGGTAATGTTTTGGTTCAGTAGTGCTAATATCACATTTCACATAAACCATGGATGCTAATCTCATAGCTATTTGCTTTTATAATGACAGTGCCATTTAAAGGTACACTGGTTCTCTTTTAATGGCAACCTCTGTATGAGAAATTGGACCCCTGAACATCAGACCTTCCTGTGACCTTGTTGGGTTTTCTCAGCAATATTTAGGTAGCTTGCTGTTTCTTCCGTTTACCATTTTCAGTTTGTATACACTGCAGTATTGTAATGACAAATGGCAAGCAAGCAGAGAGGCAAGAGATGCAGCCTCATAGACTGTAACCTTCTTGCTACCTCTCACTATTTTTGTGTGCAAGTGAGAACGAGTGGACTGCCAAGGGGAGAGAGGTACCAAAAATTGCTTCTATTGAATGTAGTTCTATGCCTTTATTGCTTCCTGTAAATGGTTCTCTGACAGGGAACTGGTCTTTGTTGTCCTTTTTTTCTGTTGTTGAAGGATTGTACAGAACAAAATGTGGAGGAAACTACATGTGAGTCATAAATCTGATTTTAACGTAGGAGTTGACAACACTCATTAATGATATTATGGTCAAGGAAAATTTAAATACTAGTAAATATTTTAGCTAGAAGGACATTTGCCAACCCAAACTAAACATGACACATGTGAAAGCTATCTTATATACTGATCTATACAGTCAAAGCTTTTATTGTCATGTTTTGCAAGCATATTCTATATTTTGTATGTATATCTTTCAGAATGCAAATGCCAGAACACATTAATACAATGAACTGACACTCCTGGAAGATGTGTAAGTCATTTGCACCCATTTTGTGTTTATAACTAATGCATTCCTGCTAGATATGAAGGTGGTGTGTTGATTAAACTTAGCAGCAATACCTTGAAGGTTATAGGCTTCATCCCTCGTGAGGGCAGCAGTGCTAATGGCGCATGAATTCACTGCATGATAAATGCAGTGGAACATAAACGCAGACAATGGCATATATTAAATAGCGTATTGTAGTAGAAAATAGGGGTGGAATCCCAATAATTTGTTTCTGTGTGCAGGTTGAAGTAGGTCTTGTGTTGATGTGCATTAATTAGGTTGTTTGAATTGATCCAGCTCACAAGATGAGACAAGACAATACATGAATTTGGCTTCATGAGAATGTGATAAGACTTTTAGCTACATGTTTGATGAAACTAAGATTCTCAATTTCTTTGTTTTTTACAAATAGATTACATGTTTTATAAATTATACATATTGTAAAGTGTCTGTATTTGTGTATACTGTTCCACTTCAGGTTTCATGCTTGTCTTATGCTTAGGTGGTGTTCATTCCTCAAAAAAGCCTTAAAATGTTTCCCTTTGCATACCTTCACTTATGGAAAAAAAGTCTCAGAAGCCTACAATTGTGTTTAAAAGAGTCTATGTTTAATGTATAGTTATTTAGTTTAGATTTGGGAAGTACAACTGTTTTAGATCTTGACATAGAGATGATCAAATGCAGTCAAGACTTATTAAAAACTGTCAAATATCACATTTACTGTTTAATATCAAAGTTTAATGCTGAAAGGAAGCTACAAAGCAGATACTACCTTTAGTCTCCTTAACAGTTTGCCAGTCTCTGTATTCTCACAGTCTTTCATCTTTGTGTCCGTATTTGTTCATCTGCTAAGTATCCAAAATGCTGCCACCCAAACAGTGGTAGGGTTCTTCTATGTTTAAAAAAGAAGTCTTTAGTAGACTCTGTCAACACAACAGAAAAACCCAAAAACTAATTTCTTTCTTATTTCAAAAGAAGAGATTAAAGCATACATACTGTAGATACAACAGCTTAAATCATAAACATTCATATTCAGGGTTCATAATAAGAATTTACATTTATTTTAAATCCACAGATTAGAGATAATGGCAACTACAGCTAGAGAACTAATAGAAAACTGTCTACTGAGATTGCAGGAACTGGTAAATTGTTTCTATATAATGTCTGGAGAATTTGTTTATGTTGCCCTAATGAAATACCTTTTGCATATTAAACTGTCTAGATATTGTATCTGTCTTAGTCAATATTATGATGATTATTCTATTGAAAAAAGCTTGAAAAGGGACTCAACAGCACAGACAGCAACCAAAGCATGATTGATTAAAATATTTCAATATTTCTTATAGCTTTTGGATAAGATGATGCTGTTTTCAAAACAGATATACTGTAAACAATGTACTGTTTTAGATCAGGGACAAAGCATGTCTCCTGATCTAAAACAGTACACAAAATTTAATTAACAAATGATTACGTATTTTAAGGGACTTGCGGTAACCCTAATTAGAAGATTTCTTTTACTGATTGAAGTACATCAAATTTTGCATGTGACAAAAATCCAACTCGTAGTTCTACACTTCTCTCTGCATGTCAATGAAACTGGAGACAGGACTGAGGAGTAAACATGGTAATCAAAACAGTATAACAGTAGGGTTTATTTTGGTGGTTTACATGCTACAGAGATCCATGCAGCATGAATATTAAACAGGAAGTTTCACTCGACAACTTACTGGTAAACTTATCTGACAGGCAGGTGTGAAGGACAGAGAAAAGGTAAGCAGACAAGGCTGGCCGCAATGGCAAGAGAGTCCAATTGACCAGGGAGAACAAGGTAAGTAGCAGGTAAGTATTTCTGACTGACTGGTAAAAAAATCTTCCTGAGTTTTAGAATGCAGCAGGATTGTAACCGAATGGCAGATATAATAATCTTGTGATAAATGGAGAAAAGACTGGGAATAAATTGATTTTGACTATTGGACTGAGTGGAATATTGCATTGACTATTCTCTTGAAAATTTCAGTTGATGTTATCAATTTTCTTATAATAATGCACAGTTGAAAAATGAACTGCAAATCTGAATTCAACCTAACATTTGCAACTAATTGCACTGATCCCCCCTAAGAAACCTAAGGCAACCAATAAAAAAAAAGAAATAAAATGTAAATTAGGTAACTTACATCCATTTTATCCATATTTAAACCATATTCCAATGAAATTGCAATTTAGTTTCTTTTTCCACTGCATTCATATTGCATACAATTCAATTCATTTATGAATAGACAGTTTAATCAGAGTAAATATTTAAATTAATGGTTTACTAAACCGTGCTATGACTATGTGTGCTTGGAGAAGTTAAACAACTATTTACCTCATTAATTTCAGTCTTAGTCAAATATTACTTACTTCAAATCTTATTGCTTGTGAGGTTTTTCTCTCCAGCACTATCTGATAAAACGTCTTCACCAAAAGCACAGCTTCCAAACGTGTTTGTCAGTGACAACAGAAACTGGAATGACAACAGCATCACATAATACACTGCTTTTAAGATTATGTCAATTCTCTCAGGCATTGCCATCCAAGTCTTAAGGTTCTTCTGTCACCTACTCCAAATGTGACATCGAAGGCTTTTAACATGATCTCAAATTAGTTTTCACAATTTCTGGATAACAGCAAATAAAGGCAGCATAATTTATATATCAAGCCATTGTTTCATCCATATGGTTACAAGGTCAACGGGATAAGTTAATTTGCCCTGTAATGACATTTTTAGATAGACTAAAAGAACAGGCAACATAACAAGTGTATATGTACAGTACACCATTATGATGGATAATTTGATTCTGATTGTTTATTTTAAATCTTAACATGGACCACTTCTAAAGATTTAAACATTTACTAGATTCCATCAGCTTCTACATTTGTGGTCTAAAGTATTTTTCCTTTTCTGGGTTACCTGTGCAACTGACTCCTTGGAGCTAGAGGTAAAAGTTAGGGTACTGAAATGGTAGACAGTTCATCAGAAGACACCATGACGCATGACATCAATGATGATACCTGCTCACAGTCAGTTAAAATTCCAAATTAACTCAATGTGCATAACAAAACAGATAAAGTGCATGCATTCACAAGGAGAACATGCAAAGTTGTGGATGCAGTTTTGGCAACTAAACTTGTAACCAAACAAATGCAAACATTTTCATGAATTTTCATAAATTGCAGTACATGCAGTAACAAATCAACAACATAGCCAATTTAAATCAGTTATATAAAGCCTTTCAGTTCAGATCTCAAATACGTTATATGACGTAGAAAGCATATCAAGGATTGTATGGCTGTCTTCCGCTTATCCGGGACCGGGTCGCAGGGGCAGCAGACTCACCCAGACAGAGACACCCAGACGTCCCTCTCCCCAGACACCTCCTCCAGCTCCTCCGGGGGGAGCCCAAGGCGTTCCCAGGCCAGCCGAGAGACATAGTCCCTCCAGCGTGTCCTGGGCAGTCCCCTGGTCCTCCCAGTGGGACGTGCCTAGAACACCTCCCGAGGAAGGCGTCCAGGAGGCATCCGGTATAGATGCCCGAGCCACCTAAACTGGCTCCTCTCGATGTGGAGGAGCGGTGGCTCTACTCCGAGCCACTCCCGGATGGCCGAGCTCCTCACCCTATCTCTAAGGGAGTGCCCGGCCACCCTACGGAGGAAGCTCATTTTAGCAGCTTTTATCCGGGATCTTGTTCTTTCGGTCATGACCCAAAGTTCATGGCCATAGGTAAATCGAGAGCTTCGCTTATCGGCTCAGCTCTTTCTTCACCACAACGGACCGGCACAGTGCCCCCATTACTACCATATATATATATATATATATATATATGTATATAGTACAGACCAATAGTTCGGACACACCTCATTCAAAGAGTTGTCTTTATTTTCATGGCTATGAATATTGTGGCTTCACACTGAAGGCATCAAAACTATGAATTAACACATGTGGAATTATATACTGAACAAAAAAATGTGAAACAACTGAAAATATGTCTTATATTCTAGGTTCTTCAAAGTAGCTACCTGTTGCTTTGATAACTGCTCCACACACTCTTGGCATTCTGTTGATGAGCTTCAAGAGGTAGTCACCTGAAATGGTTTTCCAACAGTCTTGAAGGAGTTCCCAGAGATGCTTAGCACTTGTTGGCCATTTTGCCTTCACTCTGCGGTCCAGCAACCCCAAACCATCTCGATTGGGTTCATGTACGGTGACTGTGGAGGCCAGGTCATCTGGCGCAGCCCCCCATCACTCTACTTATTGGTCAAATAGCCCTTACACAGCCTGGAGGTGTGTTTGGGGTCATTGTCCTGTTGAAAAATAAATGATGGTCCAACTAAACGCAAACCGGATGGAATAGCATGCCGCTGCAAGATGCCGTGGTAGCCATGCTGTTTCAGTATCCCTTCAATTTTGAATAAATCCCCAAGTGTCACCAGCAAAGCACCCCCAAACCATCACACCTCCTCCTCAATGCTTCACGGTGGGAATCAGGCATATAGAGTCCATCCGTTCACCTCTTCTGCGCCTATGTTTTGTGATATGTCCATCTTTTATTTACATTACTGAACAGTACCATTACAAGCTTATTTGGGAAGATGTTTAATATTTTCACACACAATTCCAAGTTACTTTAAGTAAGAAGTGCATATTACTTTATTGTGATACAGTTGATTAAATGTAGGCAGCTTGGTATTCACTGAAAAGTTTAGAATCTTAATACACTTTGAGACAAACCCATTGCTAATAGCATAAACTATATAAAAAGATTGTTTTACTTGATAAAATCATGACCACTGCAAACTGGATAAATACAGTACTTCAGTGTCATATTGTAGTGTTTTTGCCTTTTATCTTTTTTTAAGACACTGTGCCATGTTAAAATGTTGATAATCGACCTTGGTGATAAACATGCAATATAAAATTCGAACACTTTTTTTTATTTTTATTATTATTATAATTTTTTGTGTGTGATACTAACCACAAGAAATTTTGTTTAAATAGTTGATTTTAAATTTAGCATCCCCAGTACCAAGATAACTTCCCATACCTTTTTTTACACCTATCACCTGCGTTTGTCACATCACTGCACATTTCACTTGATGCAGTATGTCTTCAGTTGGTATGGGGGCAGTGGGTCAGGCCTCACAGCTCTGTTTACTGATGTGCACTAAAAAAAAGTTGACAAATGGCTTTTGATCGAGGCAGCATATGCCATGCTAGATTATCCTGCTCCTTCAGTGCCCAGAAGAACATATCTTAAAGTGAGAGCTGTATATTTCTGTCCACAGTATGCAGTCATGTCAACACTTGCAATTGAAAGCTTAAGTATGAACAATAATCAAGTATCTTCAAGAAAAATCTGCTTCCTTCAATTGATTTAGAGAAAATCTTTATTATTTAGACATAGTTCTTTTAGATGTATTCTCTGATAATTGTAATTAGTGGGTTGTTCCAGTTGTTTCTCCAGGATCTGCTCCAAAGGTTTTTGAGAGCTGCAGTCTCCCTATGTCTTCTGCTAGTTAACAAGGGCAAATCTACATCCACCAAATGTGCAGGACTATAAAAAATGCTTAGAGCTGGAAGCTGCAGTTCATTCCCCTGATACAGATTTGTTTTACCCCAAAGCTCCCAAGCACCAATATGTCACATCTTCTTGCAAAGGGTTTAAAACCACCAAGGCCAGAAACACAGAATGTCCTGTAGAGTTAAAGTACATGCACAAAATATCATCATCACACTATAAATGTTTGCAACTTTGCAATTGCAAAAGGCTGCTTAATTGCAGGATATGGTAGCATAATAGATTTCAAATGCCATGCATAGCAGGACTGGATGGATTTTACTGCCCCTTAGTAGCTAAGATATTAAAGTCCATAAAGAATAGTGGTCACATAGTAAAGGTGATGGACGAAAAACAGGAAAAGGAAAAAGTGATTTAATAATAATTCATGTCAGCATCGCAAAATTCAGTAAACGTATTGCCATTGCATTACTTCCTGATGTTGCACAGCCCTATCAGACATAAGTATTTCAATCCCAACAAACATATTTTTCCATTCAAAATGCAGTACAATTTTATGTTTAATAAAAGGAATGTGCTTAGGTTACACATTCTTAATTCACTGTGGACTTTTGTCATATTAACTCTTACATTACTGGTTAATACAGGTCTCCCATAATGGTAAAATGTTTCTTTATCAGTTAATTTGTATCCTGCTTTAGTGATAAATTGGTTTTGAATTAAAACTTCAACATCTCTTTCTGTTTAGTTGTTGCTTAAATTTTAGTTGCTCTTTAAATTTCTTTTTTTAATGTAAATTTATCTGTTCCTTTATTTTGATACGTTTGTTAAATTTACTTGTATATAAAACAAGGCAATATAAATAAATTTGCCTTGCCTTAGCAAAGAATTTAACTGACTAGAAATATTCACAGAAAATAATTATTATCATTTAATTAAAATTTTTTGACATTAATGTTTTTGGAAGTGGAAATTCCTTGGCATTTTGTTATCTGCCATTATCCAATGGACTTTGATTTGTTGTGTTATTCTGTTTGTTTTGTATTTAACTTTGTTGAGTTATTTTGCTCCAGGTATTTTTCCCTGGTCACCTTGCTTCTCTTCTATGTTCATTTTGTGTAATTTTAGCTCCTCCACACTGTCCTTACAGTTGCAGCACATTCAGCTAATAAGACTAATCTCTTCTTTGTTCCACAATCACCCTCCTCTGTATTTATAGTTTTTTTTTTTCAATTTCCTGATTTTTCTGTTCCCTGCTATGACATACCCTTGTTTTTCTTCGATTTTTTTCTCTGCAGCAACCACAGTTTCTATTTTATTCCTTTTGTTTACTAAATTCCACTACAAAATGATATTGATTGCCTCTTGTCTGTGTATGAGTCCTCACAATTCATAACTAGATGATAGTATCATATTATTCGCCAAACACATGTGGGCTTTCTTGTGCAGAGGAAGATGAAAATACATGTTTCGGTCTATAACACGAGGATTTTCCAACTACATCTTCATTTAAATCTTCAAGGAGAGATTAAAGTAAGAAAACATTTGGTAAGGTAGGAATTTCACCTTTGCCCTCCCCTGTCAGATGTGTGCAAGACACAAAGCACATATGAGACAACTAGGAGTATGCTGTTTGGTTGGTACAGATTTTTTCCAGCAGTCCATGGCAAACTACATTTAGTCAGGGGACAAAACCGCAAAGCACGTGATCACTGGAAAAAGAAAGAACCATCCTGGCGTAAAGGATGAATGAAAAAAAACACAAGTGTATTTTACAATTGTGGCTCACCTTCCTCAATATTTGAATAACAGTTGAAATGTCCATGGCAGAGTGATTGTCCCAACAGCTTAAGGAGACTTTTCCATGTATGTTTCTGCCTCATAAAAATTATTTTCACTGACTGAAAAAAAGTTTGCTGAGATTGAGACAATCAGGTTTAAATCTTTCTTTAGTAATACTTTTAAATGGGATATTATTGTGTAGTAATCGCCTTATCTACCATACTAAATAATTCAAATAAAAAAACTGTAAAGAATGTTGAATTATTGTTTTCCCAGAACTGAGAAAAAAAGTATAATATTTTGTGACTTGAGTTACTTTATTTTGACAGCCAAAATCCAACTGTGAACATTCAAAGGTAATACTAGTGTCTCTAACATTTGAACTGTGGCTGAATATAAAAAGAAAACCAAATCCCTCATGCTCACTGGTATTCTTAAACTGATCTCTCTGATTTGCTGTGACACAAAGGTCACAAAGCATTATGCTATCGCCTCAGGTAGTGTTTCCTAAATCTGACACAACTCAAACTACACACACATGCACCAGAAATGTGTTTCTAAAATCCATTCTCTTTAACTTCACATGTTTCACTCTTACTGACTTATTGTCACTTCTGTGCCTTTCTTTTCTTTCCTCTGTCTGGTTTGTCAGCTTAACTCTGAGGTGATTACAGTAAGAGTGACTGATAGAGGTGTAAGGTATCAGCAGTGGTGCTGCTGCTCAGTTTTTTGTGGTTGCACTAAGCATGTGTCATACAGGTGCCTTCCACTTGTTCCTCCTTTTGACTCAATTTTCTTCTCCATAGTAGGTTTTGTAAGTGCAACACAATTTATTTGGTAATATTATATTAAAAACAGAAATTAAACAGAAATCATAAACCTTTTGCAGATTTGGGCAGCTACCTCCTAACACAAATGCATATTTGTTCTTAAAACTTGTACAAAGGCTTCTAAATAATCATTCAGTTAACCATTGTCTATAGGTGATAGGGAAGAAACAGTTACATGTTATATCACTTACCATGGTAATATTTCAGATGATTAGCGTTACTGTTTCAGAAAGAAAATACCAAGCAGATGGCAGTGAAAGTAATGTGACAATATATCAAACAATAGAGAGTACAAAGTATTCATTGTAGCTGGACTTATAAGAGCAGAAAAAGGCATTATGAAGCTATTTGTGTCCTCACTATGGATGGAAAGAAATTATATAACTCAACCTGTGCCCCCAGCAGCCTAGCAGGTAATGCGAAGTAAGTTAGTCAGATGTTTGCGGTCTTTGAAATGGTCAGATATTTTGGTGTAGTGGTATTTTAACTGAGAGTCTGTTAATAATACGAACTTTTTTGCATGATGCTGTTCAATGAAGCCGTGGGCTGCTTCTCTCTTTTGCCACTATCCGCATTGGGTTAACTCATCCCAACCTACCTAAACTATTCTGTATCCATGTGCATCTTTTACTAGTTAGGGCTTTGATGAATTATAGGGATTATCTTTAAAAGGTTGAAATCTCAACTGTAATTTAATATTATTGTATATTCTATTCAGAGGAATTTATAGTACATCCTATTTTCATTGTTTATAGATCATGTTCTTGTTTAAGCCTGAAGACTCTAATGAAATATGACTATGAACCCTGGTCTCACCAAAAGAACTATGAGCAACCTGATGCTGGTATATACAGGTCCTTCTCAAAATATTAGCATATTGTGATAAAGTTAATTATTTTCCATAATGTCATGATGAAAATTTAATATTCATATATTTTAGATTCATTGCACACTGACTGAAATATTTCAGGTCTTTTATTGTCTTAATACGGATGATTTTGGCATACAGCTCATGAAAACCCAAAATTCCTATCTCACAAAATTAGCATATCATTAAAAGGGTCTCTAAACGACCTATGAACCTAATCATCTGAATCAACGAGTTAACTCTGAACACCTGCAAAAGATTCCTGAGGCCTTTAAAACTCCCAGCCTGGTTCATCACTCAAAACCCCAATCATGGGTAAGACTGCCGACCTGACTGCTGTCCAGAAGGCCACTATTGACACCCTCAAGCAAGAGGGTAAGACACAGAAAGAAATTTCTGAACGAATAGGCTGTTCCCAGAGTGCTGTATCAAGGCACCTCAGTGGGAAGTCTGTGGGAAGGAAAAACTGTGGCAGAAAACGCTGCACAACGAGAAGAGGTGACCGGACCTTGAGGAAGATTGTGGAGAAGGGCCGATTCCAGACCTTGGGGGACCTGCGGAAGCAGTGGACTGAGTCTGGAGTAGAAACATCCAGAGCCACCGTGCACAGGCGTGTGCAGGAAATGGGCTACAGGTGCCGCATTCCCCAGGTCAAGCCACTTTTGAACCAGAAACAGCGGCAGAAGCGCCTGACCTGGGCTACAAAGAAGCAGCACTGGACTGTTGCTCAGTGGTCCAAAGTACTTTTTTCAGATGAAAGCAAATTCTGCATGTCATTCGGAAATCAAGGTGCCAGAGTCTGGAGGAAGACTGGGGAGAAGGAAATGCCAAAATGCCAGAAGTCCAGTGTCAAGTACCCACAGTCAGTGATGGTCTGGGGTGCCATGTCAGCTGCTGGTGTTGGTCCACTGTGTTTTATCAAGGGCAGGGTCAATGCAGCTAGCTATCAGGAGATTTTGGAGCACTTCATGCTTCCATCTGCTGAAAAGCTTTATGGAGATGAAGATTTCATTTTTCAGCACAACCTGGCGCCTGCTCACAGTGCCAAAACCACTGGTAAATGGTTTACTGACCATGGTATCACTTTGCTCAATTGGCCTGCCCACTCTCCTGACCTGAACCCCATAGAGAATCTGTGGGATATTGTGAAGAGAACTTTGAGAGACTCAAGACCCAACACTCTGGATGAGCTAAAGGCCGCTATCGAAGCATCCTGGGCCTCCATAAGACCTCAGCAGTGCCACAGGTTGATTGCCTCCATGCCACGCCGCAATGAAGCAGTCATTTCTGCAAAAAGATTCCCGACCAAGTATTGAGTACATAACTGTACATGATTATTTGAAGGTTGACGTTTTTTGTATTAAAAACACTTTTCTTTTATTGGTCGGATGAAATATGCTAATTGTGTGAGATAGGAATTTTGGGTTTTCATGAGCTGTATGCCAAAATAATCCGTATTAAGACAATAAAAGACCTGAAATATTTCAGTTAGTGTGCAATGAATCTAAAATATATGAATGTTATATTTTCATCATGACATTATGGAAAATAATTAACTTTATCACAATATGCTAATATTTTGAGAAGGACCTGTATTTGTTTAATTCACTTAACCACATTCCCTTACAGCAGACTATGAGTAGATCATGAAAAAAAAATAGAAACATTAAAAGTAAGCCTAATTTTTAAGGTGTTGCACTTGATCTGTTGCTAAACAGAGGTCTGTACTTTGAAATCATGAAATAAATTGAATCATTAACAAAAATGGTTCCAACAACCTTGACACCCTATTCTGAGCATGTCCTTCCCATAACATTCTGTGGAAAGTCCAAAGCTTGTGCATTGCAACTACACCAAGCCTCAGGAGATTCACTAGAAGCAGAGGGTATACAATACCTCAGCGTGGCACAGCACAGCAGTGAGAAAGGTGCCAAGCAATGACTTTCATTTGCATTGACATACGTGGCTTTGCCAACCCTGCTCCGTGCATTGAGATAAGCACACATGGCTAAAAACAGCAGGATTAGATATGGCTTTCTTCCACGTAGATGCCAGGCTTTTATTCTGTTTTTGTGTTTGCTTGTAAAGGCTACTTTTTCTTAGCAGCATTGCAAATCAAAGCACCGAGACTAGAGGACAGATGTTCTTTGTGTGAAATAGTTCACAAAGCTTGTTAACCTTATTAGAATATGGCTCCATAAGTCACCTTGTATATCCAAGAGCTCAAATGGAAATCTGTTATTTTTTTTAACCTTAAGCTACAGTTTTGTTTACAATAATTTTAAGCAGAAGTTACTGAGAAATGTAATGCATCATAAAATAAAAAACAAAAATCATACATGCTTTAAGGACTTGTTTTGGAACATAGGTTAAAATATAAACATATAAAGCTTAAATTGAGATACAGTAAAACTATATACAAATATTTCGTGTAACATATGTATACTATTTTGCCAATAATAATTGTCTGTTTGCTTTTACATGTACATGAACTTTGATGACATCCTATTCTTAATCTGTAAGGTACAATCTGTTGATAGACTCACCGTTGCCATCAATAGTAACTTTAACTATTTTGTAAACATCTTTCTCAAGTTTTAGGTTTGTGGTCATAGTTACATGGAAAAAAAACAGAATTGCAGCCTCCGCTCTTATTCATCCCAATGGTTGAGGTAAGAACTCTGTGGTGTGAACCAATAATTTTGCCTATATAGTGCCACTTTATTAAGTTCACCTGTCACATGTTCAAGACAATCTGCTGCAGTTTAAACCGAGCATCAGAATTGGGAAGAAAGGCGATTTAAGTGACTTTGAACGTGGCTTGGTTTTTGGTGCCAGACTGGCTGGTCTGAGTATTTCAGAAACTGCAGATCTACTGGGATTTTCATGCACTACAATCTCTAGGGTTTACAGAAAAGAACATATCTGAATGCACAACACGTCGAACCTTGAAGCAGGTGGGCTACAGCAGGAGATGACCACACCAGGTGCCACTCCTGTCAGCTATGAACAGGAAACTGAGGCTACACTTTGGGCCCCTTAGTACCAATTGAACAATCATGTCAATGCCACAGCCTACCTGACTATTGTTGCTCACCATGTCCATCTCTTTATGACCACAGTGTACCTTTCTCCTGATGGTTACTTCCAGCAGGATAACGCGCCATGTCATAAAGCACAAATCATCTCAGACCTGGTTTCTTGAACATGACAATGAGTTCACTGTACTCAAATGGCCTCCACAGTCACCAGATCTCAATCTAATAGAGCATCTTTGGGATGTGGTGGAATGGGAGATTTGCATCATGGATGTGCAACCAGCATATCTGCAGCATCTGTGAGATGCTATCATGTCAATATGGACCAAACTCTCTGAGGAATGTGTCCAGTACCTTGTTGAATCTATGCCACAAAGGATTAAGGTTGTTCTGAAGGCAAAAGGGGGTCCAACCCGGTACTAGCAAGGTGTATCTAATAAAGTGGCCGGTGAGTGTATATCTCACATGAAACTGACAAAACAAATCATATTTAAAATAGGCTGGGCCCATCAGTTTCCTGTCAAAATGTATTTCTTCACCACCGGCACTTCTCTACTTATTTTTTATGTCCACTTTAACTCCATGGTGCATTCAAATCAAACAGTAAACTAGAATATTTATATTGAAAAATTTACAAAACCCCAAATTTCTATTATTAATTGTCATCAAAGTTCATTCAGTTATAACTAAATCACATCCTTGACCAAATTTCAAATATTTTTACTTTGGTACACTGGTTTTGTCAAATAATAAAATCTGACCAAAACTTTAGTCACGTCTGTAGTGACCACTTTTCAACACAAATCCAACTTAAATATTTTATGCACCAAGTTTACCCTCAAAAAGCTTTTAGAAGGTGGAGGGATCACAAATAGCTCTCGATATAGACTACTGGTGTGGTGTAGAACAGCAGCATAAGTTTGTGCACTTTCTGGAACCAACCTTGTTGTTAGAGGTGATAATGATAATATTTAATTTTTAATTGCAATTGTACATTCCAACTAAATTTGTCATCTGAATGTAACCCATCCTTTTGGGAGCAGTGGGCGGCTGAGCTGCCCTAGGGAGCATTTCAAGGCTAAGGATCTTGCTCAGGAAGCCAGAGTGGCAGGCAGCGGGTACTTGCAGCCTTCTCACAACTCACCTTTCTGGTGTTGTAACTACTGATGAGGGTACAGATAGTTCTGTAATCAAAGAGGTCTGGTCTTTTCTGTTTTATTAAGTCAAACTTAATTAACAAGGTAAACTTAAAAATCACTGAGTGAGAAAGACATGCACATTTATTGAATGTGAACCTTGAGTCATGTCACTCGCCATGATATTTTAATGACAGGATGTGGTTACGGAATACTTTATCTATTGTTTTGTTGTTTTCTCTATTGTGTTATTTTTTAACAACAGGCTTCAAAATATGTTGGGCCCAAGCACTACCAGCTCTATCAGTTCTGCGGATCTTGCATGAAGACAAAAAAAAAAAAAATCTCATTTTGCATATTTACTTTGTTTCAGTGTTTTATTTTAACATTTTATGCAACATGTTCTTGTGCAACTATGTTTTACATGTTTGTACTCAAATGTGAATATTAGTGGATAGTGTGTAGTCTGATTGTATTTTACACAAGTATGACTTTTGTTTGTCATACAGCTATTTAGAAAGACCATTCTTTGGTACACTGGTAGATTCAATAAATATGTTCTACTTTTACTTTTTAAATAGGTAGTAATTAATCAGATTTTTTTTTTCATTTTCTTCTTTGCATTATTCATACAGTTATTTTAATGTTCCATTCTCTTTTTTTTTTTGCTTGGTCATAATTTAGTTTTGTGTCACAATATTTATTTTTCCTCCTGCACCCTTACTTTTAGTTTCATCAGCTCAGCTTTTAATCTGCTTTGTAATTATGGTCTGCTTCTATCGCTGCCTACCTGATTTTTTACTGCGAATTAGGCCTACCAGAAAGACAAAGTTTTATTGTATTTTCCATTACAAAGAATGCTTTTGAAGACCGAAAAGCTGGTCTTTAATTTGCTAGCATAAAAGAAATTTCAGTCAAAACAACCACAAAATAATGAACTATTATGGGGCTTTTGATGGTTATCTTTTATTAAATCTGTGTGGACTTTAAAAGAAAATAGTAGTTAAAATTGTTATGTAACTTAATGTAGTGTAATGCCTCAGGGCTGTTAGTGTTGTTGTTGCTGTCTTGGAATTACAGACTGCTCATTCCTTAAAAGAAATAAAAGCATTTTCTTGCTTGAAAAATAAAGTGCACTGCACATTGACTGGTCTAGGTAGTAAACAAATAAATATATTCCATTCATTGTTTCCCTCCAAATTGTATTACGACCATTTAAATTACAGCAAGGTTGAACCATTTTACCTGAATGCCACTCCCAACGGCTGAAGGTCATGTATTAAAAACAAGCTTTACTTCTGCGATTACAGAAATAGGCAATTAAGTGGCTATCTAGTACTTCACCATATAAATGTTTTGACTGAATATTTTTCTTCTATAAAGTGCTGTTGTTTTACTAAAGTTTTAATTATTTCCAGCAAAGCAATTTCTTTTGCAACTATTTTAAATGTGTATATAAGTGTGTAAATGTGTGTATTTTTGAACATTCATATTTAATTTAATGAATTGACATGAGATACAAATGTCTAAATTTGTCTGATAAGAGAGAATCTAATAAAAAAATAAAATATTTGAAATAATTGAACTTTAATTGAATTGATCTTATCTGTGAAGATAAAAAAAATGATTAGTGGAAGTGATTAGAAATCTACTGAAAAACAGAGATATATTATTTGCATCACTGATACTCCTAGCTGTTGCTGTGGGACATTCCCTCTTTTTTAAACATGCAAACGATCCAAGAAAGAAAAGAAAGAAATCCCATGAAAATCAACAAGTCTCAACAGGGTCTCGCTATGAGGTTTGGACAAAATTCAAGCTTTGACATATAGCACACTCACACTCATCTCACACTCTGGAGATTTTTGCCAGTCAAAGAGATTACCAACCCTTAAGAAGCCTTGCTGCAGGTGTAGTAAAGTACATAAAAAGTGTATTTGGTCTTTTCTTACCCTGCAGGCAGTTCATTTTGCTCTGGTTGGTGCTCTCCATTTGGCTGCTGCTGTTTTTTTTTTCTTCTCACTGCCTAAAAGACTTAATCTTTCCTTGAATTTTAGGTAGTTTCTCTCCCTTGGTGGGTCAGTTGTTGTCAGTTGTACAGGGTATTGTCGTAGTGGTAGTATCATTTATGGAGGACCAATCCTGCCATAATTAGGAATAAATACAGAAATATGTAAATTACACAATAAAATTATTACTGAGCCAAAAAGTAGCTAGAAATATAAATGGGTGTGCCATTAAATGTGACAAAATAATAAAAAGAAGAGATTTATTCATATATTGATCAATTTATCAAAGATTATATATATATATATATATATATATCCTATTGGCTTAGATCAAGCCTTTAGGAAGTAGCTGGTGAGTCTCATTTTGGCTGGCTGGTTCTGAAGATGAGCTAGCAGAAAGGACTTAACTTCTGTCGTGTTGCTAAAGGAGTCAGGAGCATTGTGGATTTTGGCGGTAGATAGCGCTGTTGGTCAGGATAGTTTACTTTATCCTGTTGACACTAACTGAGAGAATACTTCAGTTTGCCGAAGTGCTAAGAGGAAGTCACGTTTACAGACCTGCTTTCAAAAAGAAAAGCATGACTCAGTGATGGACTGTTTTCACAATCTAACCAGAGGAAACATATTTTAAGAACATCAATGTTAAATTTCTGTCTTTAAACGTTTACAATGATACTTTCTGAAAAATGTGAAGATATACATTTTTCAAAAAAGGAAGTCTGATAAATATGGCCAATATTATTCAAAATATTAACCTTTTCAAAGTAAACTGTCATTCAAGGATGAACTCTGTCCTGATTAGGAGTTCAGGAAAAATAAAACAGCAAGAAATTAACTTGTTTTAAATAAACAAAGGAAAAATAAGAGTTCAAGAAAAAAATATATGATATGATAATTAGTGGTTTAAATAAAAATAGTGGATTAAAATAGAAATATATATATTTACAATGCCGGTCAAAAGTTTTAGAAAGCCTTTCTCATTTCATAGTTTTCTTTAAGTTTATGACTGTCTACATTGTACGTAGATTCTCACTGAAGGCCTCAAAATAGTCAATGAACACATATGTAATTATGTAGCAAACAAAAAATTGAAAAATAACTTTAAATATGTCAGTCAGTCAGTCATTTTCTACCGCTTATTCCATAGTGAGTCGCGGGGGAGCTGGTGCCTATCTCCAGCAGTCTATGGGCGAGAGGCAGGGTACACCCTGGACAGATCGCCAGTCCATCGCAGGGCAACAATGTTAAATATGTTTTATTCCTTAAAATAGCCACCCTTTGCTGTGATGAATGAAATATGAACCTTTCACCATCTCTCAATTAACCGCTGGGAAGTTATTTCAAGACTCTTTGGAAAACCGTTCCAGGTGACCACCTCATGAAGCTCATGAGAATGTTTAGGATGCAAAGGAAGAATCAGAGCAAAGGGTGGCTATTTTGAAGAATCTAAAATATGAAGTTGTTTAGAGTTATTTCACTCTTGGCAGGATTGGTCCTCCATACTAATTTGTCCACTGGAGGATCTTTCCCCACTGTGCCTGGAGAAGACTGTTTTTCTAGTAATCTACAACCCTTTTGAACTTCAGTATTTTTATTATTTCTCTCTTTCAAGCTAAACATAATATTTAAGTGTATCATGTTCAGTAGTTTAGGATCTTTAATAGTTTGAGATTTTTGACAATTTTATTTTATAACGTGTTTTTTATTATTCATTGTGAACACTTAAATGGTTATCTTAATGAACATTTAACCCAGACTATTTGTCAAATAGACCACCTCTACAGTGAAACATGCTTGAGATATGAACAAAAACTTTGAAAATTACTATATTGCAATAGCATAACCTCACACCAAAAGTACAATGGGAAAAAAAACTAATGTAAACAAATAATTGTTGGCAAGTTACCACTACCACACACTTGCTACTACCACTGTTGCTTTCCCAAGAAGATACCACTCAGTCATCTATAATGTTTCACAGGGTTGGAGCAGAAAGAGGGATCATTGCCCATATTCCGATTTTATAGAAAACAACTCTTTATTAAAATGGGCTTTTTCCCCCAACTGCATGAATGTACTCAAATTAAATGACTAAATGTCTTTACATTATTTAAAGTGAGTTTTTGCCTTTGGAAAAAAGTTTTTAACTTTATTTCAAAATGTTTTAGTAAGGTCACCAATTAGTGTGGAGACACTGTTGGTATCAAAAAGGTCCCATACAGTTGGTGATAAAAAACTTTAGTTATTCTAAGAAACCTGATATATGCATGTGATAGAAAACTCTAACTCGTGATGATGGTGTGCTCCTAGATCAGAACCTCACATTTCTGTCAAATCAGTCAGATTTATTTATGAGCACATTTAAAAACAGGTGATTGCAGTTTGCAAATAATTTTATGCTGAAGTTGAGTAAAGTCAAAACTTGTGCTTGAAACTCTTCTATTTTTGTTGAATTTTTTTTTTGTCTTCATCCCTCACCCACTGTGGAAAGTCTTGCACTTGAACCTGACACATGTGCAAAGAGGTGACTTTGACAGAGATATCTCAAAGGTTGGGAAGAATATAGGCTGCAGAGAATGAGATGCCAGCTGCAGATTTACACGCCTCCACTGGCTCACTGCACATCGTTAACGCCAGAGAGGCTGCTTGCAGTTGCTTCATCTCTGTCCTATCCCACACAGGCTACATCAGGGCCCTACCCATTGATTTATTCCAGCTGTCTTTCTGAACTGCTTTTCCCGCCACGAGAGAGATGGGTGCTGACGAGATTTACGTGTATATATGATGAAATTCATTTTAGAAAGAGCACATGCTCCTTCGAACCAAAAAGGAACATTGTTTCCCTCTTGTTGCCTTTCTATTCTCCACCATTCCTTCTGCCACAGTCATTGCCATTATTACAAAGCCAGAAATAGTGATGGACATTCATACAGAAAACGTCTCTAAAAAAAAACCTCAATAACGAATTATCTCTTTTGTCTTGGCCTTTCCTGTCTGCGCTAATAAGATTTATTTTCATTAATTAGAGTTGAAAAAAATATATATATTTTTTTGTCGTCTTAATTTGAATTAGAAGCATAAAGTTTCCAGCACTGACCCCCCTTCACCACTGCTTCTTTGTTGCTGTACGCTGCCAGTCAGCAGACTGAAATAAGCATGATACACTTCTCCCTTTCTTGCAGACAATTGAACTGTTTGGAAACACTGTTGCACAACTGACTGGAATATGTCTACCAAGGCAGACTAAAAGGAATAACATTTTGAGCAATAAGCAAATTCACTTTACTACAATGGTCCTTAATGTTAATTTTAAAATACACAATATTGGAGTTATTATGAATCTATTAAACATTGGGCAAGCTTAATAATGCAACCTACTATGCTACTATCCTGAAGAATACTTTTATTTCTTGTATAATATGTAAAAATAGTGCAATCAAATTCCATGGTTTTTTAGTGTTTTCAAGAGTGCGTAGGAACCCTTGAAAACACTTTTGTGTTTATTCTACATGTTTCCTTTAATCTGGGTATCAAAATCTAAACAATAAGTATTCATCCATATAACAATAACAATATACAATGAAAACATATTTTTTTGTCAGGGTGTCTGGATTGATTATAAAAAGAGTCATCCCTTATGAAATTAGTGTTTCTCACCAATTTATGTGAATCTACATCAGATAGTTGTGAGTCCAGTCGTGGGACTGGAATTATGTAAGGAGGAATTTATATGAGAGAAACTTTACAGTTCAATGTGGAGCAATATCAATTACCACCTTAAAGCTACACCAACATTAAGCAAAACGTGTATATGTATAACAAAAAAAAAAGAGAAACATTGCTTTGTACTTCTACATATTTGTTTCATAAGTATATTGAGTAATGGAGCCTTCCC
This sequence comes from Girardinichthys multiradiatus, assembly GCF_021462225.1. NCBI lineage: Eukaryota > Metazoa > Chordata > Actinopteri > Cyprinodontiformes > Goodeidae > Girardinichthys > Girardinichthys multiradiatus. Next base: position 35,387,797 of record NC_061795.1, on the reverse strand, counting down.
AGCCTGTCTGCTCTGACGATTGCAGATTTTGTCTCCTTCACACAGGCTTACACACTTTCTCTCTTGTACTTCTGCATTAGGATTACCACAAGGCTGCTGTCTCTACATTAATTACCCAGATCCTTGATACAGCTGACAAATTACTTTTTTTTCCCCTTACTGCTTGTGACATTCTGTATTCATGGTGGATAACACTGCTCTCAGTGAAGTGTCCCATGAACTCTTTTCTGTCTTTTCAGCCTCTTTTTTGCATCCCTCAATTTCACTTTATCAGCTCAAAGTAAAAATTGGAGCTTACTGGCTTGATGGTAAATTGAAATTCATTGAAGCATTTACATGACATTTAACAATAGACAATTCCTGCATAATGCAGGAATAATAAAACAAGTGTCAAATTGAATAAATATGCTCTCTGTTTTATGCTATCTTATCAAGCCTCTGTGCAACAGTAAGAAATAAGAACATGTAGTGACTTTGTGTGCATTTGCTTGTGCATCAGTGGGTTTTTTCGGAAATACCTGTAGGTGGAGATGTGCTCTAAAAAATGCTGATGTTTCTACATGCAAATTTACAGTAATTGTAGTAAGTGAACATTAACAGTAATTGAAATAACATTGTTGCCTTTTGATAAAATCTGAATCTACACAGAAGCTTTGACAGAGCTCCATAAATATCACTGTTAGTTTCTATAGCACTGATAATGATGACAAATTGGCATCTCCGCTGGTGGTAACTAAGTATGAAAAATCCAAGTATTCACTGATTGATCAGAGAAGACAGATCAAAACAATAAATCCATCCATCCATCCATATTCAGTGGCACTATACAAATGTGTGGTTCCCAACGCAGGAAGGATGCAGAAACATGTTGTAAGGAAAAGAGATTCCCTCCACCTTTCTCATTTCTGTTTCTGCACTCATTTCTGCAGTCATTCTGGTGCTGAAGCATTTCTCAGTAACATTTACGCAGCCACGTTTGACATGAAATAGACCATTTAGGTACTGTTAGGCCTGGGGAACAGCACTACAAGGAGACAAATCACAGCAGTCCTTTATTGCTTAAAATCAAGAGCACAGAATTTGTCGTCTAAAGCACAGACCATATTTAACACATTCCCCTTTTAGTTTTGCTCAGGGAGGGATGTCATGTTAAATCTGTTGCTTTGTTCTCCTCCTTTGTGTGGTTTGCATTCTTTATCTAACTGACTGCAGACACCTGCGTTCAGTTTAATCAAATGCACGTGTGTACAATTGCGGTGTTCTTTTCAAGTTTGTGCTTAAAGCCCTGCAGTTGGCACTTATGCTTTTTTACCTGTCCATGTAAGAGCAGAAAGATTAAAATAAATTTGTAATCCCCTGACATTGGTTTATAGTTTGTTATCATTATTATCCATCTATTTATTGTCTATACCTGCTTACACTTATAAGGTCACAAAGAGGCTATTGTCTATCCCCAGCGGTCATTGGGCAAGAGAGAGGTTACACCCTGCCAGGTCACCAGTCCATCACAAGGCAACACAGAGAAACAAACATGCACACACAATCACACCTATGGTCAGTTTGGAGAGACCAATTACCCTAAACAACATATTTTTGGACTGTGGGATGAAGACACAGTACTCAAAAAGAACATGGATGGGGAGAACATGCAAACTCCATTGTTGTTGTTGGATGATAGTGGGTTTGTAAATCATATCTTATGCATTCATAGCGGAACCACTTTAACAGTATTGTGGTCTTTTTAAATAGAGCACAACTGCCACTTTTGCTGGCACTAAAATAGCTAAAATTAAAATGCAAAACTAAGCAAACACCATAATGTGACGTTAAATGCATAAATGTTCTGTATAACACCATTATGAGACACAGTGATGATCAAAATAAGAAAAGATAAATTTAACTTTTTATTCTTATATAACGAAAACTGTTTACCACAGTCCTTTGTGCTTTTAGTTTTACTTATTGCAATGGGAAATAGAAACCTTACTTTCAGTTATTTTTTTCTTAATTTCAGTAGACATCTTAGCAATGCCTTGCCACATTAAAAAATGATTTTGTTTGCAATATTTATGAGAAACATTTCACCTAGTCTTCAAACAGCCTTTAGAGAATTGTGAGAATTAATCCTTTGCAGTCCAAAAATTGTAAATTTAGTGATTATGCTGGTTACCCTTTATATCATAACATTTTGGTATATTTTTTTATATCCAAAAAAAGAGTAATGCGTATACACATATGAAAGTGCATTAATTCAATTCAATTCAATTCAGTTTTATTTATATAGCACCAATTCACAGCACATGTTGTCTCAAGGCTCTTCACAACAGTCAGGTACATACATTCCAATTAATCCTAACCATTGAACAGTGCAGTCGGAGTTAGTTATTTATTCAAATTGGATAAAAGGTTTTTACATCTAAGGACACCCAGCAGATTGCATCAAGTCAGTGACTTGCAGCATTCCCTCCTTCCGGATGAGCATGTAGAGACAGTGGACAGTGACTGGCGTTGACTTTGCAGCAATCTCTCATACTGAGCATGCATGTAGCGACAGTGGAGAGGAAAATCTCCCTTTTAACAGGAAGAAACCTCCAGCAGAACCAGGCTCAGTGTGAGCGGCCATCTGCCACGACCGACTGGGGGTTTGAGAGAACAGAGCAGAGACACAAAAAGAACACAGAAGCACTGATCCAGGAGTATTTTCTATGGGAAGGAAAAGTAAATGTTGATGGATGTAGCTCCTTTAGTCTTTTCACCTAGAAATAAAGAACAGAAAAACTCTGAGCCAGTTTTCAAGGTTAGAGTCTGAAAGAGAGCACATAGAGTTAGTCACAGTAAAAGCTCAGTCAATCGCCATGTCTAGGAGAGAGAAAGGGTTAAACGCTAAAAGACAGGGCTATGAGGATCATCGGTAGAGGGTGAGCATTAAGTTGTTGCCAGCAGAAGCTCGGACGATTCCACTCTCCAGAAAGGTATCACAGGTAGACGCAGAGCCAAGCCATGTGTAGCTTCTAGGAAGATAATTGAGAGAACAAGGTTAAAAGCTGAAATAACAGCAAATAATGCAAAATTGGAGAGTAGAGTGAGAATGTAGCGAAGAGGGTGAAAGTGGTCATTATGTCCTCCAGCAGCCTAAGCCTATAGCAGCATAACTACAGAGATAGTTTCAGTTCAGATTATTTAGTTAAACGGCGCTTATTTACAACAATGTCATCTCAAGGCACCCCACAAAGGGTCCCACTGATGGCCATTGTTATACTAAAAGCCACAAGGATTGGGATACTTCTCTCTGTCAGACTGATCACAACCATCGGAAAAGACAAGGGGTCATACAGGTAGCAGAAATGGAGGGTGTGTTTGCACCTCAACCATAACTGAGCCGGTTTAGGCTAAACCTGACTCCCCCTTACTCCAACCAATAATAAACTGATAAACTAAGCCACTCTAACTATGAGCTTTATCAAAAAGGAAAGTTTTAAGCCTAGCCTTAAAAGTAGACAGGGTGTCTGCCTCACGGACTAAAACTGGGAGCTGGTACCACAGGAGAGGAGCCTGATAACTAAAGGATCTGCCTCCCATTCTACTTCTAGAGACTCTAGGAACCACCAGTAAACCTGCAGTCTGAGAACGAAGTGCTCTGTTAGGAACATATGGAACAATCAGATCTCTGATGTATGATGGAGCTAGATCATTAAGGGCTTTATATGTCAGGAGGAGAATTTTAAATTCTATTCTAAATTTAACAGGGAGCCAATGAAGGGAAGCTAAAATAGGAGAAATAGGATCTCTCTTTTTAATTTTCATCAGAACTCTTGCTGCAGCATTTTGAATCAGCTGAAGGCTTTTAACTGCATTTTGTGGACATCCTGATAGTAAAGAATTATAATAGTCCAGCCTTGAAGTAACAAATGCATGGACTAGTTTTTCAGCGTCACTCCTGGATAGGATATTTCTAATTTTGGCAATGTTCCGGAGGTGAAAGAAGGAAATCCTAGAAACCTGTTTAATATAAGATTTAAGTGACATGTCCTGGTCAAAAATAACACCAAGGAAGATCAGAAAGATAAAAAGGCATAAAATGTGTAAAAAAATCTTTAAAGCTATTTTGAAATGTTTTGCAAGCTGTCTAAAGTCGTTTGAAAGGATTAAAAACACTTGATATATTGATGGCAAAATAAAAGGTTCTAAGCAGCACCACCCAGTTGTACAACAAGCAGATTGTCAGATTGTTATGTTCTTATCTGTACAGGATTATGCTGTATCAAACACATCATTTAAAATGTAAGATATAAATGCATAATTAAGCAAAATTAAAATAAAATTTGATGTTGAAATAGACTGATATAATGTCACTGAGGGATACAGAGAAATATTTACATGTTGCATCTTAGAAATTATATTTAATGAATTCCACCATTTCGTGTGAAGTTGCAGAAGATTCCAATCTTGAAAATCTAATGTTACGAGTGCATTGCTTTATGAACTAAGTTCGTTTGGCATACTTCAAATATGCTTTACACTATTTAGGCCTGACAAGAGTTTAGTATCAGATTTTCCATTTTCAAATTGTTAAATTTGTGAAATTAGCAACAAGTAACAAATTGATTATTTTTCATTTCAATTGAGCATTTATTTTGTCTGGAAGATTTCAATGAAGTGCCATCTTTCTTTAGATGTAGAAGCTCAAACAGCACCTGTGAGAGGAGCACTACTGGTAAACTCTCTTGAGGGCTACACAGCAGGGGGACTTGCAAAAGAAATCTCTACAACTCTCCAGGAATGTCTCCACCAACCTACGTCTTCCATGGTGATCCACAGCTGCACTAGCAAATGGGGGTCGGTTGTCTTCCTTACTTGCATTATAACATCAAGCTAGTTCAGAGATGCAGCACAAGCACAGTATGGAGGTCTATGCAGAAGACCTACGCCAGCACAGGCACAGAAGGCTATTAGCTGGCAGTCCGCTCCTATGTTCCGTTGAATTCAGAAACATTGCTCTGGAGTAATTTAAACACAAAACACAACTGTCTGAGAGTACCTCAATGCATCCAGAGCAAAAAACATAAGTCCTAAAAGATAAGCCAATCTTATTAGTAGCCAATTTGCCTTAAATATTTTTTTGACTTCATGCTGTTCTGCCTACATTTTCTCTTCAGCCTTGACCATTTTTGTAACATAACCCAGTTTACAAATATCTATGTGTTTTTATGTCCTGCTGGTTATTACTGCACAGGTTCATGGAGCATGTTGTACCACTCGCAGTTAATATTTTGGAAACTTTTTACACAAACTCAATGTTTGGCAAACTATAAGCAACAAAGAAAAGAGCAGAATACAAAATAATATAGTTTAGGCAATTAAAAGCTAGGATTTTCTCAATGAGGCAGATGATTCTGCAGTTGTATTGGGTTGTGTTGTGTTGTGTGGTGTATTGCGTTGTGTTGATCAGAGATGGACAAGAAGCTGAGTACAAAAAGGTGGTGGACCGCTTTGTGGCATGGTGTGGAAACAATCACCTCATTTTGAACGTGACTAAAACAAAGCAGACGATTGTAGATTTTAAGAGAAACAAGAATAAGTCAAAAACTATTTCCATCATGGGAGAAGGAGTGGAGGTGGTGGGAGTATAAATACCTCGGTGTTCACCTGGACAACAGACTAGAGTGGAGATGCAACTGTGAAGCCATCATCTTCGAACAGTGTTTATGTGTGAAGACCATCTCAGGTCCTCAGAGATTGTGGTTCCTAGGAACCTGAAGTGGTCCACAGCTGCTATGGTGTTGTTGAGGATGGTGAAGGGGGTGTGTAGGGGTGGTGTTCTCCGAAGGTCCACCACCATTTCCACAGTCTTGAGTGGGTTGAGTTCCAGGTAGTTCTGACAACAGCAGTGTACCAGCCGGTCCACCTCCTGTCTGTATGCAGATTCATCACCGTCCTGGATCAGACCAATGACAGTGGTGTTGTCTGCAAACTTCAGGAGTTTCACGGACATGTCCGCTGAGGTGCAGTCATTTGTGTACAGGGAGAAGAAGAGTGTGGATAGAACACACCCCTAGGAGGCACCAGTACTCATAGATCTGCTGCGGGAGAAAATGCTCCCCAGTCTCACCTGCTGCTGTCGGTCCATCAGGAAACTGTTGATCCACTGACAAGTGGAGATTGGGACGTTGAGCTGGGTGAGCTTCTGGTGGAGGATGTCTGGTATGATTGTGTTGAAGGCCAACCTGAAGTCTATAAACAGGATCCTGGCGTATGTCCATGGGCGGTCGAGGTGTTGCAGGATGAAGTGTAGACCTAACTTGACAACATCATCTGCTGACCTATTTGCTCAGTAAGCAAACTGGAGGGGGTCCAGCAGAGGGCCTGTGATGTCTTTCAGGTGCTTCAACGCCAGCCGCTCAAAGGATTTCATGACCACAGATGTCAGGGCTACAGGCCTATAGTCATTTAATCCTAGGATGATAGGTTTCTTGGGCACCGGGATGATGGTGGATTGTTTGAGGCAAGAGGGGACCTCACACGTCTCCAGTGACTTGTTGAAGATCCGGGTGAAGATCAGAGCGAGCTGATTTGCACAGGCTTTCAGGCATGATGGGGAGACGTTATCAGGTCCTCCAGATTTCTTTGTTTTCATGCGCTGAAAGAGCCTATTTCCATCTTCCTCGGAGATCTTTAGTGCAGGCGGAGGATCTGAAGGTAGGGGGTTGGTAGCTTTGTGGAAAGAACTTGTTCCTGAATGGAATATGGAGGAGATGATTTGAGGCGTGAAGGGCTTCCTGTCATGTCTGCATGTCTTACTTCTGATGTTATGTTTTTTCTATTGGTACATATGTACCAATAGAAAAAGGGGTCTGTGTTTCAAGCTCCGACTGCTGGAAGTAGGCGTATTCGTCACTTCCTGTTTTCGCTGTTGCACTCGGTGGATTGTTTGGTGTCTGAAGGCTCTCTCATTTGATCTGATTTCTCTCTACTGTGATATCTCTGATTTGTTCTAATACATAAGCACGTTAAAGCACATACTTTCTGTTGCTACTTTTAACGTTTTGGGACTCTCCGTGTCTTACACGGTTTTTCTAGTAATGGTAAGGGGTCGCTAGCTTAGCGTTAGCTTTAGCTCCACCATGGCTACCCGTTCTGCTGTTTATCACTCTGAGTCTGCCCTTCTCTCCTGCTCTCTGTGTCAGATGTTCAGTTACTCCTCTGCCTCCGTTAGTGACAATGGTACGTTTAATAAATGTAGCCTTGTTGTAGCTTTGGAGGCAAGGGTGTCGGAATTGGAGGCCCGGCTATGGGGAGCCACCTGCTATGGGGAGCCATCGAAGGGAACTCCCCATAGCAGTCCTTCAGCGGAGCCTGCGCAGCCGGGGCCTCAGGCCAGCTGGGTGATGGTACGTAGAAATTATAGTCCTAGATCCCAGCCCACAGGTCAACACCAACCCATCTGCGTTTCTAACAGATTTTCCCCGCTCAGCAACACACCCGCTGAGGAGCCAACTCTGGTAATTGGCAGCTCCATAGTCAGAAACGTGGCACTAGAGACACCAGCGACCATAGTCAAATGTCTGCCAGTGGCCAGAACGGGAGACATCAAATCCTACCTGAAACTGCTGGCTAAGGATAAGCGTAAATACAGTAAGATTGTTATTCACGCTGGCTGTAAAGACACCCGGTTACGTCAATCGGAGGTCACTAAAGTTAGTGTTGCTTCGGTGTGTAAGTTTGCCAAAACAATGTCGGACTCCATAATTTTCTCTGGTCCCCTCCCTGATCTGACCAGTGATGACATGTTTAGCCGCATGCTGTCATTCAACTGCTGGCTGTCTAGGCAGTGTCCAGAAAACGATGTGGGCTACATTGATAATTGGCGAACATTTTGGGGAAAACCTGGTCTGATCTGGAGAGACGGCATCCATCCCACTTTGGATGGAGCAGCTCTTCTTTCTAGGAATCTGGCCGAATTTATTAGTTCTCCAAAACTCTGACAACCCAGGGTTCAGACCAGGAAGCAGGGTCGTAGTTTAACACTCCTCTCTGCAGCTTCTGTACTATTTTGTAATTATGAATCTGAGAATATTATTTAATATTTAATATGAATATTTTCATATTTTATCAAATAATATTTCGGTCTGTTAAGGGTTGTCCAGAAATGTCCGTACCGGAGTTTAATGTTGAAATCCATGGCTGTGGGTCCCAACAACTGCTACCCACCTATTACCCTATTAAGACAGTGTCTCGCCCACGCCCAAAATTGAATATATTAAAAAATAATCTAAAAAGAGGAAATCAGGAAAATCTCATAAAAATAAACACAACTCAGACTAAAAAGAAAAATAAAACAATTAAATGTGGCTTACTGAACATAAGAGCTCTCTCTTCAAAGACTTTGCTAGTTAGTGACCTGATTTGTGACAATCAGATTGATTTATTTTGCTTCACATAAACCTGGCTGCAGCAAGAGGATTACGTTACTATAAATGAGTCAATTCCTACTAATTGTTTAAATTTTCACATTCCTCGAAATACTGGGCGAGGAGGAGTAGCAACAACCATCTTTCAGTCCGATTTATTGATTAGTCCCAGACCAATCAATAGCTACAACTCTTTTGAGTATTTAATCCTTAGTTTTCCTCGTCCAAATTGCAAAGCACTAAAACCACTTCTGCTTGTTGTCTAGTACCATCCACCAGGTCCTTACTATCAATTTTTAGATCAGTTTTCAGACCTTTTATCTGATTTAGTGTTAAATACAGATAAAGTTATTATAGTGGGGGATTTTAACATTCATGTTGACACTAAACGTGATAGCCTAAATATAGCATTTAATGCTATCTTAGACACAATTGGATTTGCACAAAGCATTAACAAACCTACCCACCTTTGTCTTCATTCTCTGGACCTTGTGCTGACATATGGCATTGAGTGTAAAGACATAACAATATTTTCTCATAACCCTGTCCTCTCTGACCATGTCTTAATAAACCTTTGAGTTTAATTTAACAGAGTACTATACACCTGAAAGAAAATTTCATTATAGTAGATCATTATCAGACAATGCTGTAACAACCTTTAAAGAATCTGTTCCCCTTTTGATTTCCTCATTATCACAGAAAAGCACAGTGGAGGGCAATAATTTTGTTTCTGCCCCTTCACAAATTGATTCTCTTGTTCATAATGTTAGTTCATCATTGCGTGGTGCATTAGACAATGCTGCCCCCCTGAAAAAGAAGGTAATTATTCACAGGAGGCTAGCTCCTTGGTTTAATTTAGATCTGCGTACTTTAAAGCACAATGTTAGAAAATGTGAGAGAAAATGGTACTCTACACATCTAGAGGATTCCTACTTAATCTGGAAAAACAGCCTACTGTTGTATAGAAAGACACTTCGCAAAGCCAGAACAGCTTATTTCTCATCATTAATAGAAGAGAAAAAGAATAATCTTACGTTTCTCTTTAGTACAGTTGCTAAACTTACACAGAGTCATAGCTCTGTTGAGCCATCATTCCCTTAGCTCTCAGCAGTCATGACTTTATGGGATTCTTCATGAATAAAATTGATTCTATTAAAAAGAAAATCTTTGACATATTCCCGAAGATGATTACTTAATCCCCATCAAGTGAGACAACATTGGAAATAACTGCAGAACCTGATTTGTGTTTGGACTGTTTTGATCCTGTGGAGCTTCCTGAGTTATCAGAAATATTAGCTTCATCTAAACCTTCAACTGGTTTAAGGAAGTGTTCCCTCTGATTATCAGCCCCATTTTAGGTATGATTAACATATCCTTAGTAAATGGATATGTACCACAAGCTTTTAAGGGAGCTGTAAATAAAACTTTACTTAAGAAACCTTCCTTTGATCGAGATGACTTGAAAAATTTCATGCCTATATCCAATCTTCCATTCTTATCTAAAATTCTTGAGAAAATAGTTGCTAATCACATGTGTGAGCATTTAAACAGCAATGACCTGTCTGAAAAGTTTCAGTCAGGCTTCAGAGCTCATCTTAGCACTGAAACAGCTCTGCTGAAAGTCACTAATGGTATTCTTATGGCCTCAGATAATGGACTTGTGTCTGTACTTTTCCTCTTAGATCTCAGTGCTGCATTTGATAGAGCCAATCATAATATTCTCTTAGAAAGGCTGGGATATGCTGTAGGGATCAGGGGAACAGCGCTAGGCTGGTTTAAATCTTATTTGACTGACAGATTCCAGTTTGTTCATGTAAATGATAAATCATCTTTAAACTTCAGGGTTAATTGTGGAGTACCACAGGGTTCAGTACTTGGGCCATTTCTCTTTACTATATATATGCTTCCAATAGGTCAAATTATCAGGCAGCATAGGATACATTTTCACTGTTACGCTGATGATACTCAGCTTTACTTATCCATGAATCCTGATGAGCCCAACCAGTTAGACAGACTACAAGCATGTCTTGAAGACATATAAATTTGGATCACTTTAAATTATTTGCTTCTAAATTCAGACAAGACAGAAGTTGTTATCTTTGGACTGGAGTCTTTAAAAAAGAAACTGTTTAGTCAATCACTTAACCTGGATGGCATTAAATTGACCTCCGGTAATAAAGTAAAAAACCTTGGTGTTATTTTTGACCAGGATATGTAGTTTAAATCCCATATTAAACAGGTTTCTAGGATTTCCTTCTTTCACCTCCGGAACATTGCCAAAATTAGAAATATCCTATCCAGGAGTGACACTGAAAAACTAGTCCATTCATTTGTTATTTCAAGGCTGGACTATTGTAATTCTTTAATATCAGGATGTCCACAAAATGCAGTTAAAAGCCTTCAGTTCATTCAAAATGCTGCAACAAGAGTTCTGATGAAAATTAAAAAGATAGATCATATTTCTCCTACTTTAGCTTCCCTTCATTGGCTCCCTGTTAAATCCAGAATAGAATTTAAAATTCTCCTCCTCATATATAAAGCCCTTAATGATCTAGCTCCATCATACATCAGAGATCTTATTGTTGCATATGTTCCTAACAGAGCACTTCGTTCTCAGACTGCAGGTTTACTGGTGGTTCCTAGAGTCTCTAGAAGTAGAATGGGAGGCAGATCCTTTAGTTATCGAGCTCCTCTCCTGTGGAACCAGCTCCCGGCTTTGGGCCGTAAGGCAGACACCCTGTCTACTTTTAAGGCTAGGCATAAAACTTTCATTTTTGATAAAGCTTATAGTTAGAGTGGCTTAGGCTATCTTCCTTATTTTTTACCATCTCTCCCTCCCTTACTCCATCATGTTGGATGGAGTTAGGTTTAGCCTAAATCGGCTCAGTTATGTTTGAGGTGCAAACACACCCTCCATTTCTGCTACCTGTATGGCCCCTTCTCTTTTCCAATGGCTATAATCAGTCAGACAGAGAGAGGTATCCCGATCCTTGTGGTTTTTAGTATAATAATGGCCATCAGTGGGCTCTAGATGGACAAACTTTATCAGTTTATTATTTTACTTAGTGCCCCTACACGTGGCCTATTCTGGGGTGACCGGGCTCTGGCACTCGGTGGTTTGGTCTGGCCTCCCCGGCGGCCCTGCGCCGTTCTGGACCCTGTTTGCCTTGTGACAACATTGTTGTAAATAAGCGCTATATAAATAAATAAACTGAAACTATCTCTGTCGTTATGCTGCTATAGGCTTAGGCTGCTGGAGGACATAATGACCACTTTCACCCTCTTCGCTACATTCTCAAACTACTCTCCAATTTTGCAATATTTGCTATTTTTTCAGTTTTTCACTTTATGTTCTCTTTCTTTTCTCTTCCTAGAAGCTACACCTGGCCTGATTCTGTGTCTACCTGTGACACCTTACTCGAGAGGGGCATCGTCCAAGCTTCCGCTGGCAACAACTTAATGCTCACCCTCTTCCGATGACCCACATGGCCCTGTCTTTCAATGTTTATCCCTTTCTCTCTCCTAGACATGGCAGTTGACTGAGCTTTTACTATGACTAATTCTATGTGCTATCTTTCAGACTCTATCCTTGAAAACTGGCTCAAAGTTTATCTGTTCTTTATTTCTAGATGAAACGACTAAAGGAGCTACATCCACTAACATTTACTTTTCCTTCCCATATAAAATACTCCTGGTTCAGTGCTTCTGTACTCTTTGTGTCTCTGCTCTGTTCTCTCAAACCCCCAGTCGGTCGTGGCAGATGGTCGCTCACACTGAGCCTGGTTCTGCTGGAGGTTTCTTCCTGTTAACAAGGAGTTTTTCCTCTCTACTGTCGCTACATACATGTTCAGTATGAGGGATTGCTGCAAAGTCAATGCCAGTTACTGTCCACTGTCTCTACATGCTCATCCAGGAGGAGTGAATGCTACAAATCTCTGACTTGATGCAATCTGCTGGGTTTCCTTAGATAGAAAAATGTTTTATCCAATTTGAATAAATAACTGAATCTGACTGCACTGTTCAATGATTAGGATTAATTGGAATGTATGTACCTGACTTCTGTGAAGTGCCTTGAGACAACATGTGTTGTGAACTGGCGCTATATAAATAAACTGAATTGAATTGAATCAATTAGTTTCACCTTGCAGACAAAAAAGCTGTACAATTTACTTTGAGAAAGATACTTACAAATTATGGAATAAATGAGAGCCTTAGTTAATTTTCCCATCAAATACTAATTTGTATATTATACTATTTGCATATTTTTTTATTTGACACCAAAAATGTACTTTATATTATTTTTGCACCTATATATCAGAAGTTCATAATTTTCTAAATAAAACCTTATTGTTTACAACATATGCATGAGAGGATCCAGGTGTTTGGTGTGGGTGCTTTTGTGTATTTGTGATTGCCTGTGTGTGTGAGTGGAAACCCCATCCGTTGCAGCTGGCTTGCTCCTGTATGCTTCTCTACACTGAGGCTGTTGGACAGACCCCTTCAGCATTAATTACTGTGGCCATTAATCAGACCAGCACAGATAGCTGCGTAATCCCTCTATAAAGCAGTTTTCTGGATGGGGCCACCAGTGTTAATTGGATTTGATTGGATACTGGTATGATGCTGCACACAGAACATCTTAAGGTAATAATTAGAAGATAGATCAATTGGTGCTTTGTGACATTAATTCTATAGTTTCGGCTGCACTGCAGTTCCAAGGACTGTTTAAATGAGGAGAATAATTTTGCCCTTAACTCTGTTGGAGGGCTATTAAAGATACCATGATAATAAAATGCAATTAATTAAGGTGTCTTTGTCTCAGAATGTATTATATACAAACAAATTATTAGAAGCAGCTAAATTCACAGAAATAGGACAAAGTGAATGTAACATCCTTTTTTCTTGAAGGTATTTTTTCATTATTTTATATTCAGTAATATTTGGCAGATTCCCCTACTACAACAGGTATGTTGAAAAATTTTTTTCAATTTAACCACAAATGTGGCACCAATAGCATTACCTTTTTGCTACATGGAATGTTTCATGTTCATATCCATCTTCATTGCCAGTTATCACAAAAATCATTGATCATATGTCTCTGTGTAAAATAAATATAAAAGCTGAGAAAGTACCTTTTCCAATCCTTTTAGATGCAATGTGTAAGCTCATGTTCTTACTGCATATCCCCTCTGGCATGAAAGCAAACTAGAATAAAGGGTAAGTTTTGTGGATTACTTTTTGTACCTTGTAATAACATCTCAAAAGTCAGATGCAGATAGCAGATGAAACAGTAAAAACATACATAAAAATAGAGTAATTATCTGTTCAACACTGCAAGTTTCTCACCAGCTTGTGGGATTCAGGCAAGGCTGTGGAATCGTCAGGCCATCTGGACAAAAGAGTTACTATGAAGGCCAGTGAGGTATATTTCTGTGGCAGACTGTAATATTTGCATGCAGGGTCATGTACCTGTTTGTCAAAATTTTTAAGTGATGCTTTTTTATGATAAATTTCTACTATTTGGTGAATGATGTCTTAGTGTCAAACTTGAGTTGCAATTACATCCCAAAAACACAACATTTTAGACCTGTTGTCTGGGACTCAAGTTTTGTGAACAATCTTTATCTCAGAAATCAGTAATAAAAGCAAGCTGGTATGTAAGCTAAAGATGACAACTCAAAAAGGCGTTGCACTGATGTGCATATTGCGGTTTAGTTTTTACCCATTTATGTCTGTTCACCTGTTAATTGCTCATAAGTTGTTTATGTTTGCTGTAACTTAATAATGTTTGCCACATGGAAACCTTTGTGATTAAGTGCTGAATTAAATTATATATTTGCTGCTGTTAAACCAAGTCATACAAAAACATTACATCTTATACAAAATAAAAGCACCTTCTTTTCTGTTCACTGAGACAGAAAGTCCTATATTGTAATATATAGTGAAGGAGTGGACAAAATGAACGCAGAGATTAGCAGGTATTAACTAAGCCATAAAATAATAAAATACTAAATAAAACAAGCATATTTCAGAAGTTCAACATTAAAAGGTGTGAATTTATTTAAAGTTTTTTTTTCTGTAAACAAATGCATATTCATATTTCAACTGGGGTAAACATATTTAATCAGTTTTTTAAATAATTTAAGTTGGCTTACAAGTTTTATTGTTGTTGAATTAAATGTTAAACGATTTAAAACTAGTTCTTTATACATATTTAAAGGATATCAAGTGTTCCTTTTGTAATTAAGGCACAAGAGAAAAAGCAAGAAAGAGAACGATGGGGCAAAAAGGAAAAAGGGAGAGGAGAATAGAAGAAAGGAGAGAAAGAAAGGTGAAGAGAAAACAATGTAACACCCTAGAAGACTGTTTTTACACCTGCAGAAACATACTGTGCCTTGCAAAGGTACATGGCCCCCTTGAACTGGTCAACCTCTTGCCACATTTCAGGCTTCAAACATAAAGATATAAAATTCAAATTTTTTGTGAAGAATCAACAACAAGTGGGACACAATCATGAAGTGGAATGAAATTTATTGGATGTGTCAAACTTTTTTAACAAATAAAAAACTGAAAAGTGGGACGTGCAATATTATTGGGCCTCTTACTTTCAGTGCAGCAAACTCACTCCAGAAGTTCAGTGAGGATCTCTGAATGATCCAATGTTGTCCCAAATGACTGATGATGATAAATAGAATCCACCTGTGTGTAATCAAGTCTCCATATAAATGCACCTGCTCTGTGATAGTCTCGGGATTCTGTTCAAAGCGCAGAGAGCATCATGAAGACCAAGGAACACACCAGGCAGGTCCGAGATACTGTTGTGGAGAAGTTTAAAGCTGGATTTGGATACAAAAAGATTTCCCAAGCTTTAAACATCCCAAGGAGCACTGTGCAAGCAATCATATTGAAAGGGAAGGAGTATCAGACCACTGCAAATCTACCAAGACCCGGCCGTCCCTCTAAACTTTCATCTCGAACAAGGAGAAGACTGATTAGAGATGCAACCAAGAGGCCGATGATCACTCCGGAACTGCAGAGATCTACAGCTGAGGTGGGAGAGTCTGTCCATAGGACAACAATCAGTCGTACACTGCACAAATGTGGCCTTTATGGAAGAGTGGCAAGTAGAAAGCCATTTCTCAAAGATATCCATAAAACGTCTCGTTTAAAGTTTGCCACAAGTCATCTGGGAGACACACCAAACATGTGGAAGAAGGTGCTCTGGTCAGATGAAACCAAAATTGAACTGTTTGGCGTAAAAGCAACACAGCTCATCACCCTGAACACACCATCCACACTGTCAAACATGGTGGTGGCAGCATCATGGTTTGGGCCTGCTTTTTGTCATGAAGGACATGGAAGATGGTCAAAATTGATGGGAAGATAATTACAACAAAGCATGCTAATGTGGTGACTCATGTTTACAAGATTAAGATAGTGTTTGTTTGAAACATAAGCAGTTATATGTAGAACACATATTTCATGAGGAATCTCATTAAGATGCAGAATTTGGAGTTTAATAAGGAAATTTAAAGGAAAAACTTTCTGAAACGTTGTGTCTTGGTTTGGCTCAGTTACAATATTTATAGCATGCGTTTAAATCATTAAGTTAACACTTACCAAGGGGTAGTATGTTGACTGTAAACATATCAGTCAGCTCCACGGAGTAAGCCTTATTAGACTGAAAGGAGGAGGTTGAGCAGCCGCTTCCTCTGGTTTAGTATGAGGAGTTTTACTTCTGCATGGCTGACACAATAACTAGTATGAGCTGAATGTTGTCCATAAGTTCATGTCAATTAAGAATCAATTGAGAACAGATTTCACCCTGAGAACCACCATGTAGGCTTGTAAATGTGTTCAATTAAATGACACTTTTACAGCAGTGTATGGAGACAGTTTATCAAGATGGCAGCGTATCTGGAGGGTGACTGCTATTGATAGATTGTATTGTACTCTGAATTTTTTCACATTTATCATTAAATGCAAACTTCAAAAATGAAAACACGATTGTGTTTTTATACAAACCTGTCAACAGTGTTTATAAACATTTTAAATAGTCAGTTGTAAATGCTGCTTGTTGCAGTGTGTTGGCCAGTATTCATCCGTATAATGCATACTCACACTAAATGAAAAAAACTGGTTTTAAGTTAGACAATGGCTTTGAACCATCTGGCTAGTTTGTAGCTTGAAGCATAATGGACAACAGTTTCAATTAAAGGGAGCACTAAGCATAAACCTCTTTAACAAAACAGTTCTGTCAGAAACCTGCACAGATGATCCCTATGTGGAATAGTCATTTAGGTGACTGCAGACTGTTTTGTAAAACTGGCCATTGCTGTAGCTTTCAAGTTCAGCTGTCTCTCCTGTTTTGCCTTGTTGTCTTTTAAAAGATTAGTCGGTTCTATCAGGAAGCAATTTGTATTTTAGCAGACATATCAAATTCAAAAACACCTTTTCAGAAAGGTTCCCCCTGACGAAGTGGGCCAATCGGTGTCAGGGTATCCTGGATGGAGAGGGTAACCAGGGTACATTTCTCCTGTCCAGTAAATAGGTAGTCACCCCCAAAGCAAGTATTCCCCTAAATCAGTTCTGTTCAGCAGCAAGTAAAGGTTCAAGGCCTTGTATCAAGTTAATTTACAATCTAAGTTGCAAACGACATCATCTATAAATAAATAACTCAGAAGCACACAGGAAGTTATAATTTCTATTCATGAAGTTATTAGAATTGATTAAATAGTTGAACACTCCTTTAACCCTTCATGCAATTTATTCCACAATGTCCCACATTCACACAAGTAGACATTTGTTTGTTGATTATTCACACAGTTTTACTTTAGAAATCCTTCTCCCCTCTGTGATTTTTGATTTTGTGACCTTATTTCAAATTTACCAGGACATGCTCCTTCAAGCTTTAACCCAACAAATATAATTTTTATTGTTTAGTTCTTTATCACGTTCCCTCTGTCCACATAATTGTATTTTGTTAGTTGAAAGCAAAAAGATGAGCTAATCTTACCTTATGACATTATGGTTACTGGAATAAATTAATTCAACTCCACAAGCACATTTTTGATATGTTAGCTGGAAATGAAATGTTAAGTTAAAAAATATCCAATCAAACCTATTTGTGTGTTCTTCTTTAGGTGCTTTCTGATTTCTCTGAGGTTTCCTTTGGAGGATGCCTCTCCCTTCCTGCAATATGATCTGCTTACCTTAGTTTTGCCCTCATCCAGAGTTCCATTTGTTTCTCCTATTGGTTCTTTGGTTGGAGCCTCCTGTGAGTTATGAGACAAAAACTTCACAGCAGATAAAAAATTTTTAACATGTCAGTTGCTCTCTTTGAATCCAGACTGGGTTCACACCCCGACTGAAGAGATGAGGTGAAAGGACAATGCATGGTTCTTCCTATCAGCAGCTCATGGGGAGTTAAACCCATGAGCTCAGTGGGTGATGATCTTATGTAAAACATCACCAAGGGCAGCGCATCCAGCCACTTGATTTTTGTATCAGCACAAATTTTAGCCAATTGTTTTTTGATTGTGTGATTAGCTCTCTCAGCCGACCTGGTGAAAGTGTCAAGCACATCTCTACATTCTTTCACTCTGTTGTCAGTGCCCATAAAATCAATAACAATTTCCTTTAGGGCTGGTTGGGAACAGGAAATGCTCCAATACCTGTTTTTATGAAAATCTTATATGTAGATAATATGACATTTTCTCACCTTTAACCAAAAATCAAATTTATATTGTAACCCAGTTAGTTGCTAATTTATTGTCCATTAACTAGTAGCCAATGTTAGATATGTTCAAACCTTAATTTTCCATAATAATTTTTGAAATCATCCCCAGAACAAAGTATTTGCATCATTTACCATGAAGTTGTCTAGTGTTTTGGAAAACCTATCTTTCAAGCACGTTGATATTTTGATTATATCTACCTAAATTAGACCTTTAGGGTCCTTCCCCGTAACTTCTAACCCCAATACTAGATAAAAGTCATTTGCATATTCTGTACACTCTTAATCATACCATTATTTAGTTATTCATTCCTGTTAAATACGTAATCACAATAAACAGTCTTTTTTTTTATATCCATTTCCATTTTTCCATCCTATGATTATAATTTATTTTTCTTTTCTCTGAAGTCTAAAGGTTAGTCAGACAAACATTTGAGACAAACATTGGGGGGGCCTCAGGCCGGCTGGGTGATGGTACGTAGAAAGCATAGTCCTAGATCCCATCACACAGGTCACCACCAACCCGTCTGCGTTTCTAACAGATTTTCCCCGGTCAACGACACACCCGCTGAGGAGCCAACTCTGGTAATTGGCAGCTCCATAGTCAGAAACGTGGCACTAGAGACACCAGCGACCATAGTCAAATGTCTGCCAGTGGCCAGAACGGGAGACATCAAATCCTACCTGAAACTGCTGGCTAAGGAAAAGCATAAATACAGTAAGATTGTTATTCACGCTGGCTGTAAAGACACCCGGTTACGTCAATCGGAGGTCACTAAAGTTAGTGTTGCTTCGGTGTGTAAGTTTGCCAAAACAATGTCGGACTCCGTAATTTTCTCTGGTCCCCTCCCTGATCTGACCAGTGATGACATGTTTAGCCGCATGCTGTCATTCAACCGCTGGCTGTCTAGGCGGTGTCCAGAAAACGATGTGGGCTACATTGATAATTGGCGAGCATTTTGGGGAAAACCTGGTCTGATCCGGAGAGACGGCATCCATCCCACTTTGGATGGAGCAGCTCTTCTTTCTAGGAATCTGGCCGAATTTATTAGTTCTCCAAAACTCTGACAACCCAGGGTTCAAACCGGAAGCAGGGTCGTAGTTTAACAGTCCTCTCTGGAGCTTCTGTACTGCTACCCACCCATTACCCTATTAAGACAGGGTCTCACCCATGGCCAAAATTGAATAGATTAAAAAATAATCTAAAAAGAGGAAATCAGGAAAATCTCATAAAAATAAACACAACTCAGACTAAAAAGAAAAATAAAACAAATGTGGCTTACTGCTAGTTAGTGACCTGATTTGTGACAATCAGATTGATTTATTTTTCCTCACAGAAACTATACTAAACTTACTATAAATAACTCAACACCTACTAATTATTAAAATTTTCACATTCCTCAAAATACTGAGCGAGGAGGAGGAGTAGCAACCATCTTTCAGTCCGATTTATTGATTAGTCCCAGACCAATCAATAGCTACAACTCTTTTGAATATTTAATCCTTAGTTTTCCTCATCCAAATTGCAAAGCACTAATACCACTTCTCTTTGTTGTTTTGTACCGTCCACCAGGCCCTTACTCTCAATTTTTAGATCAGTTTTTAGGTATTTTATCTGATTTAGTGTTAAATACAGATAAGGTTATTATAGTGGGGGATTTTAACATTCATGCTGACACTGAAAGTGATAGCTTAAATATAGCATTTAATGCTATCTTAGATTCAATTGGTTTTGCTCAAAACATTAACAAACCCACCCACCTTTGTCTTCATTCTCTGGACCTTGTGCTGACACATGGCATTGAGTGTAAAGACATAACAATATTTTCTCCCTGTCCTCTCTGACCATTTCTTAATAACCTTTGAGTTTAATTTAACAGAGTACTATAAACCTGAAAGAAAATTTCATTATAGTAGATCATTATCAGACAATGCTGTAACAACCTTTAAATAATCTGTTCCACTTTTGATTTCCTCATTATCACAGAAAAGCACAGTGGAGGGCAATAATTTTGTTTCTGCCCCTTCACAAATTGATTCTCTTGTTCATAGTGTTACTTCATCATTGCGTGTTGCAATAGAAAATGCAGCCCCCTAGAAAAAGAAGGTAATAATTCAAAGAAGGCTAGCTCCATGGTTTATTTCAGAGCTGCGTACTTTAAAGCACAATGTTAGAAAATTGGACAGAAAATGGCACCCTACACACCTAGAGGACTCCTACTTAATCTGGAAAAATAGCTTAAGGTTGTATAGAAAGACACTTCACCAAGCTAGAACATCTTATTTCTCATCATTAATAGAAGAGAACAAGAATAATCATAGGTTTCTCTTTAATTAAAGTTGCTAAAGTTACACAGAGTGATAGCTCTGTTGAGCCATCCATTCCCTTAGCTCTCAGCAGTCATGACTTTATGGGATTCTTCATAAATAAAATTGATTCTATTAAAAATAAAATCTTTGACATACTCCCGAAGATGATTACTTCATCCTCAGCAAGTGAGACAACATTGGAAATAACTGCAGAACCTGATTTGTGTTTGGACTGCTTTGATCGTGTGGAGCTTCTTGAGTTATCAGAAATATTAGCTTCATCTAAACCTTCAACTTGTATGTTAGACCCAATCCCAACCAAATTATTTAAGGACATGTTCCCTCCGATTACCAGCCCCATTTTAGATATGATTAATCTATCTTTAGTAAATGGATATGTACCACAGGCTTTTAAGGTAGCTCTAATTAAACCTTTACTTAAGAAAGCTTCGCTTGATCGAGATGACTTGAAAAATTACAGACCTATATCCAATCTTCCATTCTTATCTGAAATTCTTGGGGAAATAGTGGCTAATCAAATGTGTGAGCATTTAAACAGCAATGACTTGTTTGAAGAGTTTCAGTCAGGCTTCAGAGCCCATCGTAGCACTGAAACAGCTCTACTGAAAGTCACTAATGATATTCTTATGGCCTCAGATAATGGACTTGTGTCTGTACTGCTTCTGTTAGATCTCAGTGCTGCATTTGATACAGTCGATCACAATATTCTCTTAGAAAGGCTGGAATATGCTGTAGTGATCAGGGGAACAGCGCTAGGCTGGTTTAAGTCTTATCTGTCTGACAGATTCCAGTTTGTTCATGTAAATGATAAATCATCTTTAAACTCCAGGGTTAATTGTGGAGTACCACAGGGTTCAGTACTTGGGCCAATTCTCTTTACTATATATATGCTTCCAATAGGTCAAATTAGCAGGCAGCATAGAATCAATTTTCACTGTTACGCTGATGACACTCAGCTTTACTTATCCATGAATCCTGATGAGCCTAACCAGTTAGACAGACAACAAGCATGTCTTGAAGACATAAAAATTTGGATGACTTAAAATTTTCTGCTACTAAATTCAGACAAGAAAGAATTTGTCGTCTTTGGACCAGAGTCTTTAAAAAAGAAATTGCTTAGTCAATCACTTATCCTGGATGGCATTAAATTGATCTCTGATAATAAAGTAAAAAACCTTGGTGTTATTTTTGACCAGGACATGTCATTTAAATCCCATTTTAAACAGGTTTCTAGGATTTCCTTCTTTCATCTCCGGAACATTGCCAAAATTAGAAATATCCTGTCCAGGAGTGACGCTGAAAAACTAGTCCATGCATTTGTTACTTCAAGGCTGGACTATTGTAATTCGTTACTATCGGGATGTCCACAAAACGCAGTTAAAAGCCTTCAGCTGATTCAAAATGCTGCAGCAAGAGTTCTGATGAAAATTAAAAAGAGAGATCATATTTCTCCTACTTTAGCTTCCCTTCATTGGCTCCCTGTTAAATCCAGAATAGAATTTAAAATTCTCCTCCTCACATAGAAAGCCCTTAATGATTTAGCTCCATCATACATCAGAGATCTGATTGTTCCATATGTTCCTAACAGAGCACTTCGTTCTCAGACTGCAGGTTTACCGGTGGTTCCTAGAGTCTCTAGAAGTAGAATGGGAGGCAGATCTTTTAGTTATCAGGCTCCTCTGCTGTGGAACCAGCTCCCAGTTTTAGTCCATGAGGCAGACACCCTGTCTACTTTTAAGGCTAACCTTAAAACTTTCCTTTTTGATAAAGCTCATAGTTAAGTTGCTTAGGTTATCCTGAGCTATCTTCCTTATTTTTTACCTCCATCTTCTTCCCGCCCTGTTGGATGGAGTAAGGGGGAGTCAGGTTTAGCCTAAACTGCTCAGTTATGGTTGAGGTGCAAACACACCCTCCATTTCTGCTACTTGTATGACCCCCTCTCTTTTCCAATGGTTATGGTCAATCTGACAGAGAGAGGTATCCCAATTGTTGTGGTTTTTAGTATAACAATGGCCATCAGTGTGCTCTAGATGGACAAACTGTCTTCTTTTAGGCCAGGCTTAAAACTTTCCTTTTTGATAAAGCTTATAGTTAGAGTGGCTTAGGTTATCCTGAGCTATCTCTGTCGTTATGATGCTATAGGCTTAGGCTGCTGGAGGACATAATGACCACTTTCACCCTCTTCACTACATTCTCACACTACTCTCTAATTCTGCATTATTTGCTGTTATTTCAGTTTTTAACTTTATGTTCTCCCTCTTTTCTCTTCCTAGAAGATACACCTGGCCTGTCTCTGTGTCTACCTGTGATACCTTTCTGGAGAGGGGCATCGTCCAAGCTTCTGCCGGCAACAACTTAATGCTCACCCTCTACCGATGACCCACATAGTCCTGTCTTTCAGTGTTTAACCCTTTCTCTCTCCTAGACATGGCAATTGACTGAGCTTCTACTGTGACTAACTCTATGTGCTCTCTTTTAGACTCTAACCTTGAAAACCGGCTCAGAGTTTATCTGTTCATTCTTTCTAGGTGAAATGACTAAAGGAGCTACATCCATTAACATTTACTTTTCCTTCCCATAGAAAGAACTCCTGGATCAGTGCTTCTTTGTTCTTTTTGTGTCTGCTCTGTTCTCTCAAACCCCCAGTCGGTCGTGGCAGATGGCCGCTCACACCGAGTCTGGTTCTGCTGGAGGTTTCTTCCTGTTAAAAGGGAGTTTTTCCTCTCCACTGTCGCTACATGCATGCTCAGTATGAGGGATTGCTGCAAACCCAACGCCAAGGACTGTCCACTGTCTCTACATGCTCATCTGGGAGGAGGGAATGCTGCAAGTCTCTGACTCGATGCAATCTGCTGGGTTTCCTTAGAGAGAAAAAACTTTTTATCCAATTTGATTAAATAAATGAATCTTACTGCACTGTTCAATGGTTACGATTAATTGGAATGAATGAACCTGACTTTTGTGAAGTGCCTTGAGACGACGTGTTGTGAATTGGCGCCATATAAATAAACTGAATTGAATTGAATTGAACAATTCAGAAATTTAGACAAACAACATAAGACACACAACACATGCCTGCTTCAGCCTCCCTTCTTAAGGAAGTTTGGGAGGCCAAATCTTTTCCCATCAAAGTATTGAACCAGAACCCTATGGCTGAATGACAGGTTCTATTTGGTTCTGTTCCCATCCCAAAAAGAATTTAGATCCAATTTACACTTGAAGAAAATAAAAAAAAAATGTAGGTTTTCACCCTCCGAAACTAAAGCCCAGAGAATTGTTCCAACTTGCGGGCATCTGAATACACACATGGAATACTGACATTAGAGAAGAAACTAGTGAAAAACAAAACTTGGTGCACTCCAAAATGCTCATTAGTTGTCCAAACACAACTATGAATCAAAACCCAAAACAAAAAATGAGCTCACTGAAACTAAAACATACCATTTGATTCATCAACCTTTCACGTGTGGGCCACATCATTCATCATTCATACCTTTGGCCTTCATTCATTCCTGTCACACTCTTCTCAACCACACGTTTTCAACCCTCAAACTCAATCTTTGGATTCCTATTGTTCCTGAACCCCAGAGATCTCATGTTCTAAGTAATAATGTGTAAATGGACCCATTTGCCAGTCTGGTCCCAGCCATCTTTTCAGGCCTTCTTCAACTAGGAGAAAAATTAATGTTTAGGGTTATTGCTCACATCATCAGGCAATATAGTGGGACGACTCTTCATCAACCTTTCCAACTCAAATCATGAGTATTGTGACCAGCAATGCCTGAAAATAAACAGTTTGATCACACAGCAATCCCAGCACAACAAATTAACACAAACAAGAAATCACAAACTTGGGTTGTGAAATCAGCATTTTTCTTTCTTTCACCATCTTCATTTCACAACACATTATCATATTTGTACATTGTTATTTCCATTATTATTATATACAAAGAAGACAAAAAAATAAACAACATTGCAGTCTTGCTGTGTACCAGCTTATTAAGGAATAAAATAAGATAAAAAGCAAATAGATTAGTTATAAACAGAATCAATGTGTTCAGAAAAAGGAAAGGATAGCCTACCTTTGTAGCATCTGATGGTATGGATACTTGGCCTCTTGTAACCCTTTTTGCAGCATCAAGTAGTGAAAGTTAAAAATTAATTTGTACTTCTGCCTAGCACAATGAACGTATTTATGCATAAATAATGGCTGTGCCATCTAAACATTATTAGTTAAGTTTTCAGTCCAACTTTCCTTTCATTTTCTTATCCATCATTCTATTCTTACCTCTGTTATTTAAATTTGGAACACTGCAATGCCCCTCCTTATGCACAGCGTCCTGAGTGCTTTGTCGCTGAAAAGCACCATACAAGCAAACCTCACTTGACCCGACATAAATTGGTATAATCCGCCAGCGATTTTATTGTTTTTAATTTCATCAATTAAATCAACTGTATCATTTAATGCAACTACCACTTTTGGTGAAAACCAAGTTTTAATATAGGACATTCATTTTAATTTTGTAGAATTATTTATAGATTTATTATTTTCAAATTATATAAAGTTAACAGCATTTTTCCTCCTGCTGTAAGTCTTAAATTAGTAAAAGTTTTTCCAAGTTTAATCACTGCAATTATTTGTTGTAAAGTTTTCGAAAAATCATCTTTTGGAGTCAGATAAAATCTGAGTCTAAGTGGTCGAGCTAAAACCCTAAATTTAATATTGTTTGAAAGCCTGTTGACTTAAAATTGTCACATTATCGTTCTGACAATGTTTTTTCCCTTCCAGCTCATAAAAGAGTTTTCACACAACTGGTGCTGCCAATCCTAGAACACGATGATGTTATTATTGGCCATGCCACAGAACTAATCTTTCTCCCCTCAAACTTTGAAATACTCCGTATTTAGAAATACTTACTTCAATGTAATTCACAATATGGTCTGAGAAATACTGATCAGTTATCTTTATGTGTTTTACAAGAAGAATAAGGAAAAATTTGACATTTTGCATTTCAGTTTAAAGCTTCATCAGCTTGGAATACTTTGCCTCACTTACTTACTGTATCACTATTGTTCATAGGTCTAAGTTGTCTTTACTTACTTTATTATAAAACATCTTGGTCTTGCTTTCAGTAAGAACAAAGGTTCATTTATTCTGGACTTAATCCTCACAGAGATATGAACATGAACTCTGTATCTGTATGTGTTGTCTGATTTTCTTTCTTGATGTTAAGTGTATGTGCCATGCAGTTGCTATGCTGGTGGTTTTGAGAGTGCGTGTTTGTGAGAATGTTGTGGGTGTTTCTGTGTGATTTTTTCATATTTGTTGATATTAGCAACTTGCTAATATGTTTCTCCTCCCTGTCTCCAAGCCTGCTCCTAGAGAACGGCAGGGAGCTCACTTTCTAGTGATGTCTCAGTCATTCACTTACTTCACACACGCTTTCACACACTCTGGCCAACCAAGCGGTACAGCACCATTTCCTGTTCCACATGAGAGCTTACTTCGTTATCTCTCAGACACCATAGCTTATTCACAGCAGAGTTTATTCAGTGAGCTATGGTCTGTTAGCTTAGCATGTAGCAGTCAAAGTCCGTCAGTGTAATGTGTCCCCCGTCAGCTCACTGTTATCGACTCACACACATTCACACTGGCCAGTTGATGTTACATCTTTTGTATATGTATATATGTATATATATATATTTTTTTTCTTTTCTTCACAGCTGGTTACTCACAAGGAAGACTTCCCTCGGCAATATCTTTCGGACTTCTTTAACGAGGTCCTTACACGAGTTTGCGCATCTACTGCGTGCTTTACGATCAAAGAAGCGGGCAGCTTTGAGATCTTTTAAGAAGATCAGGGAGGCCGTTTAAACCAATACACTTCCCCTCGGTAGTATCTTTTGACCCTTCTTATGGAACGGTCTGGACCCAACAAACCCTACCCGACTATTTGTGTGCCTCATTCAGGGAGGTGGCTTTTATATTGTGTGCGAGGGAAACCGATCTTCCCTTGCATACAATAGCGTAACTTGAAACCTACACCCCTAGACCCTAGTTTCTTTTAGAAGACCGTACCTTTCTCCCCGGACTGCCAACGTTAGAGTCGCACCGCTTATCTACACGCCTTACGGTTTAACGCGTTCGCAACAATTATTCTGAACCATTTCTCTGCCTACAAGAATTACAAAAACAACTCACTCAGAACTAACAACACAGCCAGAGTGTTTTTCAGGAAAAATACTGGAGATTTTTTAATACGAATCTCCCTACCTTTTACTTTGCAGCCGCTGCTGTGATGTGTTGTCCTTCTGTGGCAACCCTATACAAAAGTGGTTTTCGCTTCCGGGGCGCGGGCGGAACCACCAATTTGTCTGAGCTACCACACCCTGTTGTCGGTCAGATGCCTCGGAGCTCCTCTGGTCCCCAGAAGCTATCACACACTCTATCTAAAGACTCTTAAATGAACGACTTTCATACAGGTTCTAACTTTTAGCTCCTTTAATCTAAATAATTACAGAGATCAGGGCTGAGGCTCCCATCTTGGACCGTTGCCGTCTGTGTAAGGTTAACGAAGAGCCCTGATAGAAGGTCACATGTAGTTTTATATCTGGCACTCCAATGCAATGGATGTGCACTCCCTCAGTGATTATCAGTAGACTACGTGTCACCATTGTGGTGTCTATCTGTTAGGTTGTGTAGTAGCAGGTGTCCATCCTTAATCTAAGTGTGCTGTGGGTTTATATCACTATGGTATAAATGGGAAAAAACAGCTATTAGTCATATTAATAAAGGTTATTCCTAACAATTGAATCATGGTTTATTTTAGTTGTATGTGTGAAAGGTACACACATGTCCTCACAAATATTGATGTAGGAAGTCACAGTTTAAGCAAGCTCATTCACATCAGTGGCTGAAACAACATCTGGTTTGACTCATCAATTCACTTCCTAACAGTCTGAACCACAGGCAAAGTTTTTAAAAGAAGTTTTTAATGTTTGCCTATAGGCTGGAATGAGATGAAGCAGAAGGTAATCAGAAAGTCCCAAAGTAACCTTTGTGATGCAATATGCATCTTTTAAAGCTCTGTAACAGTCATCCAGTGTGCTTTTAATCATTGGCAAGACACTTAATATGATATCTGTTTTTGGAGGTTCATTAGAGAGGTTTGCACTGTCAAAATACCCAAGAACAATGATGAGAGACTAAAAAAGACTCCAGGTGAGGGCTACATGTCTTCTGTAACACTAGGATGTCACTACACCAACCTTTTATGTAAAAGCTGATTCCACCTCCTCTCTTTTCGCTGCGGTTCTCTCAAAACAGCTGGAAACCCTCCATCCGCAGTCCGGGAACAGAGTTAGAGTTGAGAAGCAGCAGTTTCTCCATTTTGTTAGCCAGGGAGTGGACATCGGCCAGGTGGAATGAAAGCAAGGGTGTGTGAAGTACCTGTTGCCAAAGCTTCCCAAGCTCACCTGCCTGTTTACCTAATCTGAATCTCCTAAATCCCATAGTGAGCCAACCACGATCTCAGTAAGGTTGAGGTCGATAAAAAATGAAGAAAAAAAGGCCTAGAGAGGACTGTCTAGTGTTTAAGTCTTCCTGTCTAGTTAAAGTGACCACAGAAGGGTGGCAGAGACCAGAATAAAAACACCAAAACAAGAGAGCGAATTAATTTGCCTGCCATCCACTGCACCATCCTGGATGTAAAGATGTTAAGACAATTAACAGAAATAAAGGCTTGAAAACGTGAGTCTGCTTGTAATTAATCAATATAACCTGTTTTACTTAGTGAACTGACCTAATGAAATTAATTAACTTTTCGATAATATTCTAATTTATTAAATAGGTCTGTTAACACAGATACTGAGAGTAAATGTAAAAAAATTAGGACAGTATTACTAAACCAGCATCAGAATCCAAAGTCATAGGTCTGTTTTATTGTTATAAAGTTATAAAAATAAATGTTTTAAAAATATTTTCCCAATATTTCAAAAATGTTTCTTAATTTTGTAATAATATTCAAATTGCATCAAGTTAAAGTGATTTAATTTTAATGTTTTTGACAGAAGCTGACAGCAGCTCAAATTTTTTATGAAAACCTGCAGATTACCTTTACAGAACGTACAGCTCCTTCATCACAGCGCTATGTTTCGGATCGTGGCTGTCCATCCTCTTATTGTCCATCAAGTCTAGCCCGTTGACAATTTTGTCAAAGGTTTTTCAACATTCTGGATGAAGAAAATCCCCATGTCTGTGTACAAACTTTAAAAGGTAGCTATCATTTGCTTCATCCATCATTCCTTCTTTATTTTGAGACTGTAACAAATGTGAGATACACAATATAATCCCTTCTACATTATGTATGAGTAAATAATATAGAAAGATCAATGTGCAAAGGGCTGCAGGTCCAGATGGCATTAGCTCCAGGGTCCTGAGGTGCTGAGCAGATCAATTGTGTGGCATCATTGGATACATATTCAACATGGGCCTGAAGCTGGATAAAGTACCATAGCTGTGGAATACCTCTTTTACCACTATTGGGGACTACACATTCAAAAAACATCAGCAGCTACAGGCCGGTAGCGCTGACTTGCATCTTATGAAGATCCTCAAGAGGTTGGTTGTCACCATCTTCGCCCCCTGGTGGGGTCTTCGTTAAATATGCTGCAATGCTCCTGCACCGAGCTATGACCCACCTGGAGAAGCCTGGAAGCAGTGTGAGGGTCATGTTCTTTGAGTTCTTTAATACCACATTGCCGGGACTTCTGATGGACTTCAGGAGTGGACCACCACTTGTCCCAGTGAGTACTGGACTACCTCACTAGCCGCCCGCAGTATGTGAGGACACAGGACTGTGTCTCCGACAGGCTGGTCTGCAGTACTAAGGTGAACGGTGCTGGCACCGTTTATGTGTACCCTCTATACTGCAGACTTCTCCATTAACTCCCAAGGCACGGCTGGTTGATTTCCACAAGCATAGACCCACCACACTGACACCGGTGAACATCCAGGGAACTGATATTGAGATAGTGGACTCTTAAAGGTACCTGGAAGGGTCAGAACAGACTCCTGCTAAGGACACTAATAGATGTTGGAGAAGAGGGGATGCTCCTGAAGAAAGACAGACAGGCAGGCAGCTCATCAAATGTATGTTGTTTTTTATGCTGCCAGAGTTTGCATGGTGGCGCAGTTGGTAGCACAGTTGCCTTACAGCAAGAAGGTCCCGGGTTCGATTCCCGACCGGGGGTCTTTGTGCATGGAGTTTGCATGTTCTCCCTGTGCATGCGTGGGTTCTCACCGGGTACTCCAACTTCCTCCCACAGTCCAAAGACATGCCGGTTAATTGGTCACTCTAAAGTGCCCTTAGGTGTATGAATGAGTGTGTGCATGGTTGCTTGTGTGTTGCCCTGCAATGGACTGGCGACCTGTCCAGGGTGTACACCGCCTCTCAACCATAGACTGCTGGATATAGGCACCAGCTTCCCTGCGACCCACTATGGAATAAGCGGTAGAAAATGACTGACAGACTGTCATTTATGCACAAACATACACTCACCAGCCACTTTATTAGGTACATCTGTCCAAACGCTGGTTAATGCAAATTTCTAATCAGCCAGTCACATGGCAGTAACTCAATGCATTTCGGCATGTAGGCATGGTCAAGACAATCTGGTGCAGTTCAAACTGAGCATCAGAATGGGCAATAAAGGTGATGTAAGTGACTTTGAATGTGGCATGGATGCTGGTGCCAGACTGGTCTGAGTATTTCAGAAACTACTGATGTACTGGGATTTTCATGCACTTCCAGCTCTAGGTTTTACAGAGAATGGTCCGAAAAAGAGAAAATATCCAGTGAGCGGCAGTTCTATGGGCGCAAATGCCTTGTTGATGACAGTGGTCAGAGGAGAATGGCCAGACTGATTCGAGCTGATAGAAAGGCAACTGTAACTCAAATAACCACTCATTACAACCAAGGCATGCAGAAGAGCATCTCTGAACACACAACACATCGAACCTTGAGACGGATGGTCTACAGCAGCAATAGACCACACTGGGTGCCACTCATGTCAGCTAAGAACAGGAAACTGAGGCTACAATTCGCACAGGCTTACCAAAATGGGACAATAGAAGATTGGAAAAACGTTGCCTGGTCTGATGAGTCTCGATTTCTGCTGCAACATTCAGATGGTAGGGTCAGAATTTGGCGTCAACAACATGAAAGCATGGATCTATCCTGCCTTGTATCAACAGTTCATGCTGGTGGTGGTGGTGTAATGGTGTAGGGGATATTTTCTTGGCACACTTTGGGCCCCTTAGAACCAATTGAGCATTGTGTCATTGCCACAGCCTACCTGAGTATTGTTGCTGAGCATGTCTATCCCTTTATGACTACAGTGTACCCATCTTCTGATGGTTACTTCCAGCAGGATAATGCACCATGTCATAAAGCACAAATCATCTCACACTGGTTTCTTGAACATGACAATGAGTTCACTGTACTCACATGTCCTCCACAGTCACCAGATCTCAATTCAATAGAGCACCTTTGCGATATGGTGGAACGAGAGATTTGCATCATGGATGTGCAGCAGACAAATCTGCAGCATCTGTGTGATGCTATCATGTCAATATAGACCAAACTCTCTGAGGAATGTGTTCCTTGTTGAATCTATGCCACGAAGGTGAGTGTACATGCACATCTTGTACATTTTTTAATTATCTTACTCAGTTGCACTTTCATTTTAATCTGAGCATGCCTTTTTTCGTAACTGTAAAGTATTGTTTTTCTATTTTGTAAAGATGGTATAGTCTCTTATTCTTTTGTTTTTATATTTTGATCCTTGTGTGAATCTGCATGCTTCCATTTGCAATTCACTCTGCTACTGGTACACCTAAATTTCCCCACTGAGCGACACTAAATTCAATTTTATTCTATTCTATAAGCATGTTTTTTGGGGGTTTTTTTTCATTATACCTTTATTGTGAACGAAGTAAGCAATTTGTTTTACAGCAATACATTTTCTCATACTATGCAAAATTCTTTGGATCCAACTGTATCTGTCATTGCCTTAGTTCTTGAGCAAGAACAGGAAAACTAAAGTCTGGGAAGTGGATAATTAAAATGTTTTTACTTAGAAAACTAGGCTCATAAAGGGATCGCGGTAATGGCAAAGTCCTCATAGGGACATAGAGAAACACAGCATATAAGCCAATGCTCTGCTGCCCACACAGGGAGTAATTATCCATAAAACTCCTTGGTGCAATATTTCTGGATCAGGTTCATAGCTGTCACAGTTGGACTTCTGCCAAATGCTTAGGTTGTCTTTGCAAAAGCAAACAAAAGCCTATATTATGCTCCTGTTAACTGGTTTACCATTCCAAGCACATTATTTTTGGAACATTTTGTTGCATCTGACCTTCTACATACATTCATATTTACTTGGCTGCATGCTGTATATTACCTCTTGACGACTAAAAAGTGCAGCACTAACACATTTGTTTAATATGCTGACACCACCTGATTACATCTGTTCATAGAGTGAAATTGGCCAACTTTTTTGACATCCTGTGGGGTATGTGCTTAAAATAAAATCGTCGTGCTCCAAATAAGATAACTGTCATAACACCAGAGTAAACCAGTAAAGACTTGACAAGAAAATAAATAAATTATAAAATCAAATACTGTGATCAGCAAAAGGGTTCTGCTAATGCTTACTGTATGCTACCTCTTCCTCTGCCCTCCAGAAAATAAGCTAATACTTGCTTAAACTCAGCTGTGCTAGTGTCAGAATCAGGTCAAACAGTTTTACTTGAGGGATTTTCATACAAAGCTATCATGCTTTACAGGTGTTAAGAGAATTTAGTCATGCAACTAAGAAGTACCAAGGGTATAGAAACCTACAAGGCAGAATTGACCTAAATCCCATTACCTTAAAATAAGTTGTCAAAATACATTAGTCTCATGATTTCTTTATATATATAATTGAATATAACATACCCTGGATTATTAAAAATGTCACTTTTTATTTTTTACTTTGCCTGGTCCAGTGCTTTCTGCCTAGACCATAACGTGCTTAGATTTACTGCAACCTTGGAAAATACACACTCTGGGCACGTTATTGGATAGATCTTGTCAACACACTGAGTTGGACTCGGTTTTGCCTTCAAATGTACCTTATTCTTTGTGGCATACATTCAACAAAGTGTTGAAAACATTTTGGCATGGTGCATTATCATGCTTGAAGTAACCATCAGAAGATGGGTATTGTTGTCACAATGGGATGGACATTGGTGAGCAACAACACTCAAGTAGGCTGTGTTGTTGAAACAATACTGAGTTGGTACTTGATCACCAAATGTAGCAAAGCAAGATCCCCAACATCATTACACCACTAGCAGCAGCCTGAACAGTTAATACCAGGCAGGATATATGCATGCTTTCATGTTGTTTAGGCCAATATGCGTGTCGCAGCTGAAACCGATTAGCTCATTGGAGCTAGGAACATTTTCCTAAGCTGTTTTTACATACCCAACACTGTAGGGCACAGTTTCTGATATAGACAGATAAGCCTATCTGGCAACAGCAAAGTCCCTTAGATACCCTTTTCTTCTCTATTCTGATGCTCACTTCTGCAAATCATCTTCGCCAAATCTAAATGCCTAAATGTACTTAGTAACTAACATCGGATTGACTGATTTGGTCTTTTTGTTTGACCATTGAACAAGTGTAACCAATAAACTAGCCAGTATGTGTATGATTCTTGCGTCATTTAAAAAAGAACCTTAATAAGAAAAGCAGCCAACAGGCCCATGAAGCAGTTGCAGAGATCCAAACCTCAGGTAGGAGAATCTTTCGACATGATAACCCTTAGTTGTGCACTCCATAAATCTCCCCTTTTGGATGAGTAGAATACAAAATTGGCCTGAACACAACATTGCATAGGAGTACAAATATACTTGCACAGTAAGCATAGCTTCATTAAATATATATTTTTTAAGTCTTCCATTTTTTTCAGTTTTTCCTTTTTTTTCTCTTCTACAATTTGCAAGTTACATATTACCTAACAATAGAATGCAATTATTTTTCTATTATTGTCTTTGTTTTCTTTATTCAGCCTAAATATAAGTCAAGTTAGCACAAGGACGTAGAAGTTAGAAGATAACCTCTATAGAGCAGACAAGCAGACAGATGAGACTTTTTTTTATTGGAAAATAATGCTTGACATTGTGTCCTTGGTTAACTCTCAGAGTATAGGATTTAACACAATATGTGCTTAGCGTTTCAGCAAACCTTTCATGATTGTACCTGTTATACAAGAAACCATGGCAGCTTGCTTCAAGGGATGCCATGAATAAAGAAACAGAACAGTAATTGGAGCAGACAACCATCCAACCAGTTTGACACATCAGTCAAAGTGCATATCATACCATGTAGCTGCTAGGTATAAATAGGTAGACAAAAGGTCACTACATCTCCCTGGAAAAAAGTTAAATAGCACAGTCGAATACATATGGAGAAATCTAGAGGCTGGAGGCAAACTTTGCTGCAAACTGGGTTAATGAATTTTAAATGACAAAAAAAGTTCACTTTCTATTGTATTTTGATTCTTAACTCTTATTGCTGTTAAAGTGTGATATATATGGTATTTTAGTTAAACTAATTAATTTGATTCACTATGTTTTATAAGAGGCTGGGATACACAAATGCATTCCAGTCATTTTGCTATTATTCTGCAAATCTTGTAAATTATAGACTTATTAAAGCAGCAACGCATCTGCTTAACTGTCTTTATGACCAACAAATCTGTCAAAGGTGAAAGAAACACATTAGTGGTTACTGATTAGTGCATCTTAGATAAGATGCTCTCTTATACTGCGAGGCTGTCCTTTACTTTCACTGCTTCATCCTTTTATTCCTGCCTGTCAGACAGCAGACTGGACAGAAGGTCAGAGTGTCGATCTGTGCCAAAACTCAGAGGATTTTACCCCCTCCCTCCCAGTTTTCTCTCATTTTCCCTTTCATATATGCAAACACTGGACCCCTAATGAGATCATGTTACTCCCAGATACCATCTGTTTCACTTGCACTCTGTACGAGAAAATAAAGAACATGTGACATCGCTCCATTGAGACTAATCTATCAAAGTCACAGAGTAGTTATCCTTTGGAAAAGTGTAGCACTGTCTTTTTCAGTGTTTCTTGTGTTAAATGCAAAAATGTTTTATACATATAAAAAGATGAAAATGATTAGTTTATTGTTTAATGTGTCAATCTCAGACTTTAAACCAGACGTCGTTGAATGGAATGATCACAGCAAAAATTTTATCTATTGTCTATTTGTGTGAACAAGGATACATTTTTGAGGAGAGATGGCTGGCCACTGTCTTTCAAACTTTGTGATTTTTAGACATTGCTATGTTATTACTGCTTAAAGTTGGAGGCAAAAAAAAAGATATTTGCTAACACACGTTTTACTGAATTCCAGTAGGGGCTGATTTCTCTGTTTGGTTATTTTTCCATTTTCAGCTGTTTCACACATTCTGCACTGTCACTGTCAAGATAGACATGTCTGCAAGCTTGGTGCACACCAGTGTTATTCCAATCAAATCTAGTCTTGTCTGTGTGAATGAGTATCGTCTCTTTCCCAAATAAGAAATGACAGCCCAGAGTGCTGCTCTGGTAGGCCAATCAAAGAACAGCTCCCGGATGTCTTATAGTGATTACTGGGACAACCTATGCTGGACCAGAATGAGGCCAAGAGCTTTAGAAATAGAAAGGCAACTTAATAATACAGGAACAGCCAGCAGTAAAAAGCTAGGTGCCTAGCGGACTCAACTGGCATTAAATTTACAACTGCAGTGAAGTTATCACCCCTAATATCATTAAGATAAAGCAGGAGATGTAAATGGGTTTTTTTAATTTCTGACCTATTTCATCCTTATATTTTGGTTAGTATCAATCATATTGACACTAGCTTGTCATTATATATACAATTCAGTGGTTTGTTATGTTCACCAACAATGTACAATGGCACAGTTGCGTATAAAGTATAGATTGTACACATAAAAAGGTTTTAAGGGGTATTTCTTTACCAAAAATCATTACTTACAAATAAAAACCAGAGATGTCCTCTGGTGTTGTGATTATGGGCTCAAAGCTCTTTAATAATTACAATTAGCTATTCATCATTAATAATTGACAAATTATTCTTGCATGAAATAAACAAAAACGCTTATCTTAATTATATATATGAAGATTTATTGAAGCCAAATAATTCTGATTATTCTGGTCCAAAAACCTTCACCTAACTAACAAGCACTATTCTACACAAAGGGAATAAAAATGACTACCTAAAAATAATAATAAAAGAATAATATATGCGCATTGAGTACAGTTTTATGGACACAATGTTTAATTTGGGTTAAATGGAAAGAGAAGTCCTCCTGGTGTGCTGATGTCTCGATTGCAGCAAACAGCTGTTAAAATGGTGGGGCCACGCCCTTTTAGCCTCTAGCAGCTGATTGCCCCAAATCTCAACAAAGAGTCATAAAACTCTGAGGCGGGAACTCAGTAGAAAAACTCAGTGGAAAAACCTGTAATAAAACTGGAACAAAGGAGTGGTCAGGCGAGGCCCAGACCGCAGTTGCTTTGAATGAAAAACTTTTAAAAGTCCAACTTCTAACTCCTGGCTGATTTGGGATCAACCGGACAAAACATGAACCAGCACAATTCAGCAGCGCTTGCACAGCAAATCAAAACACAGCTCAGCGTAAAA
Source organism: Girardinichthys multiradiatus (assembly GCF_021462225.1). Taxonomy (NCBI): domain Eukaryota; kingdom Metazoa; phylum Chordata; class Actinopteri; order Cyprinodontiformes; family Goodeidae; genus Girardinichthys; species Girardinichthys multiradiatus. Next base: position 35,351,543 of record NC_061795.1, on the reverse strand, counting down.
CACTTCAATCAGTATTGCATGCAACAAGTTGAGACCTTGGATTAACTACTGGTGATTCTAAATCACCTTAATTATGCTTCATCCTGCCCAGACTTCTAAATGTACCTATCCAATTTAATATAAAAAGAACGAAATTACGCTGATGTTGATTTCTCTCTCTACCGGTTGAGGATGGGTCAGGTCTGAAGAAAACAAGGGGGAGGGGGAATCACGCGTCTGTGGGTTTTTCACCTGCGCCGGGCGTCAGCGTGGTCTTCGATCAATATATGAATCTTCAGACCTTCTTGTATCAGACAGATTTCCAGCTTTCAAGCTCTTCCAGGAATGGCCTTGTGGAGCAAAAGTTCACCTGCGAGCTTTTGTGTCTCCAGATATGTGCCGCCGTTGCGTCGTCACGTGAGACGCGCTGGAAATGGCAGCCAAACTTTATTTTCTGCGGGTTTTACAATCCCAGGTGACGTCAGAGCAGTGATGTCTGTTGAGCTGCGCATGTTCAACTGTGCGACCAAAATGGATGACTCCAACAAGAATATGAACAAATCTGTTTATGTTCCTGGTGCAGTTTTGCTGTTCAAGTGGTTTACAGGCATATTCACAACACATACAATAAAAAAATGGCATATTGTGCTTGTAATGCTCCAAACAGTTATGTGATTTGCCAGTGACTCTGCATGCAGTGTGTACTCATACTACTTTAGTTTGGCTAAACAATTTTTTCTCTTTTTTTCCTTACTTCTTTCCACTTGTGTTGACAGCCCTCATTATTCTTTACTTGCCTAAAATGATTGCTGAAGCAACATACATACTTGTCTTATGTCCCTTATATGATGTCACAAGAGGTCTGGGTGTGTGGAGGCTTGTTTTTAGGAAGTTAGAGTTTATCTTCATTAAATAATTTGCAATAACATGTCTAAAGAAAAAGAAAAAGCTGATCATGATATGTTGTATATATAACATTATCTTAAGTGAGATTAAATGATCTTACAGAAAAGTCTGCATAGCAGCTTTAACTCATGTTATAAGTCTGTTTTGTTTGTTCTCACGGTGACAAAAATAGAAAACATACAAAATATATATTTAACATGTTTCTTTGTCAAGATAAAGGTTAAACAAGATACATGGTAATGAAGACTTTATTTTCCTGGTGTTATTCCCTAAGTGTAGTGGGGTTAAACTGAAATATATGGACTGTATATATGAAACCAGTAGTGATTGCTAAACAAGCTACAGCTTCTGGGACTCTGGCCATCGATTCCGGTTGCCCTATTTAAACTGCTGTTTGAATTTGGACTCTGTCACATTGGGGTAAACATGACAGTTCCAACAAAGGCTGCACTGAGAGGACGCATGGCATGTGGCCCATTAAAATGAATGATTAAAACAAAAATCACACACCAGAAAAAAAAAAAAAAAGCACTAATTTTAGCTAATGTTAACTGTAGTATTGACCTAGTGATAGATGTACTGTACATCTGTATATATATATATATATATATATATATATATACTGTATACCGTATATATATTATATATATATATATACTGTATACCGTATATATATATATATATATATATATATATATATATATATATATATATATATATATATAGTATTCACATACTTTTTGTTTGGTTTTTTTGAATTGGGTTTTTTAAGACAGCTTGAACTTTTACGATTCCTAAAGCATGGCACAGACAACTTTACTAAAAATGTATTTTGTAATATAATAGTCCAATATTAGGGTTTTACAAAGCTTTGATCAAGGCTGTAAATAAAAGGAATACCTTGCTTAATGTCTCATGGAGATGAATGTTTTGAGTCTTTACGTCGTTGTGACAAGCAGTAAGCCGCAGGTTCTGAATACACAAAATAAATTTAGGATGTGGCGTTTGTAACAACAATAACAGCTGTTGGTGAACTGCTGCCATTACTTCTGTGATGACAAAATAATCCAACAGTGCATGCACAGTTGTTGCTTCAACTTAAAGCACAGAATGTCAATTAACTCTATCAATCCAAAGATTTTTGTTTCAAAGATAGCTTCTCTATTTTGTGAAAATGTTTTGGAGCCTAATTGAACGGTTTTAAAGACAATATAACATTAGAAGTCATGAGTCAGTCACTATAGAATCAAACCACTTCATCTTTTCACTTTTTCAAATGCAGCTTTAACTGCATAGAGGGGTTTTATGCGGATCTGATAATCGAGCCATGAGTTTTATTACTCTTTGGAGAATCTTTTATATCTATACAGAGATGTGCACTGTGTCCACAAGTTTGTCTAAATAAATTTCATTCACTATAAATGGTATATACCAGAGTTGGGACCAAGTCATTGTATTGCAAGTCACCAGGAGGTCAAGTCCCATGTAAAGGCATTAAAGTCCCAAGTCACTCAAAATCCTAAACTATTTATTTCAAGTCTTAAACAAGTAATTAAACTAAATATATAACATGTAGATTTTGCTTTGTTTTATTTATTTTTAATAAAAATACACTTCCATGACTTTAAGGAAGACATCACGGTTGTTCTTTGTCTTAGAGCATTTTGTGCTAAATGTGTGGCCATTGTCTTGGCCACACATTGGAAGCTTTGGCAACCTATACTTAATGTCGATACTACTGGCAGCATTTGTTTCACTGTCTCTGAACTTGCAATTAAGAATTGGTCTAAGACACTTGCTTATGCCTGGATATATTTTTTTTGTTACTGGAAATGCCTGAACATTATGGTGCAGAGATATGCTGCATAGTAGCCTACCCATTGTGACTCTAGTCTGACTCACATTACTTGAGTTCACACCATTGCAAATTACAGACTATTCAAGAGGTTGTAAATATTTAACACCAATTGTGTATTGCAAACAGCGCCTCTCTCTGAGAATTGGCAGTAATATACTAATTCTCTTGGTAGCACTACTGGATGTTGATTTCTCCCTTTACAAACCTTTTAGGATGTTTAAACATTGTTTAAAAAGTCACAAAAGCAATAATTGACATTGTTAAAGTATCTGCCCTCATCAAGCACATTTGAATGTCAGACAATCATAACTGGAGTTACCACAAATGAGTTTTATTTCTGAAATGTTGTTACTTTGAAGCCAGATGTGTGTAGGGGGGCAGACATTCCAAAAAGTTCCAGTTTTGTCTTGTCCGTACGCAAAATATTTTTCAAAGCGTCTTGAGGACCATCAAGATGACTTATTTTTTTTTGGAAGGTGAGAAAATCCTTTGTATTCCTTTTGGCCAGCACTCATTTTTGTCTTGGATCGCTACCATTTTTGTCTAGTCTATTTCTTTTTACTGAATCATGAACAATTAATTTAACAGAGGCAAGTGAGAATCTCAGTGCTTTAGATGTTTTTCAGGTGTCTTCTGGGACCTCCTAGATGAACTTTTAATTCACTCTTGGATTGTTTTTAGTACGTTGGTCACTCCTGGGAAAGTTAAACCCTGTTTCATGTTTTCATGGAGAATAATGGTTCTCACTGTGGTAAGATCTTTTAGGATACTGAGTGTCATCAAGCTTTCCCTGTTAGCAGACCAATAACATAGGAAATCTTGGTGTCATCATGGGGGTATAATTGTGGAGAACGATTAAAGACTATTGAGCACTGTAGTAAAAAACCCTTACAATCACCAGCCTCATCTGAATATTTCTCCGGACTAGGGGAAGTGACGTCACAAACGTGAGGAAGCTGCTGTGTCTCTGGGTTCGCTACTGCACCCTCTGTGGTAGGAGTGGTTGCCCTACTCAGAATGTTGTAACATGGTGGATATCTGTTCAAGCTGCAGGTTTATTTGTCTCTGTTGTTCGGCTAGGGCACGGATATTGGAATCATGAGCATGAATCTGGTGAGAGTGATCAGAAATAATTCCCGAGTGCGTCTGCTGGGTCCGGTTGGCTCGAGTGTTCTGTCATCGTTTTAGTCAACGATTTGACCCACATGTAGAGAACACTCACAAGAATCAGAAAGGTTTAACAGGTTTATTTAGAAGAACGTAGCTATTTGGTCTGTACCGGTAGGAATTCTCGCCAACTGTGTGAGAGAAAAACAAAACGTGAATAATGGTTTACTTGAGGAACAAATACTGACTGAAACTGTATATTACTAGATCGGGGGGTGTGAACCGCCAGGAGGAGAGTACGTGGGGAACTGGAAGCGGCTGAGGTCGACAAAGGTAAGTATGAGGTTTGTCTCTAGTAACTTGATCCAGGAGGATAGTGTCCGGTTCTACAGAGTCTGTGTCGGTTGTTGGACATGGTGGAGGGTGGACAGGGTTCGCTCTAGTTATCCTTGATGGTAGAAGTCTTGGAAGCGGCCAGCTGATGAATTTGTCCGGTAGATCCATGGCTTGGTTGCAGGTTGGAAACCCTCAGGTATCTTCTATAATCCGAGAAGCGAGGTAGGAACTGGAACAATCAGTCGGAGATGAGTCTGGGTAAGAACCAGGTCGTCTCAGCATAACACTGTTAAAGAAGACACAAGAGGTTAGACGAGAACAAAGCGAGAACTTAGGTTTACAGCAAGGATACTTGGCTTGAGCTTGTACCACGGTACAACATTCGAGCAGTGAGATGCTAGCCGCTTCCTGCTTAAATATTCCAGGGAGTAATCATCGGGGATGGAGTACACCTGTTACCTCACACCACGGTCACCAGCGCCTACTAGAGGTTAGACACAGACAATAGCAGACAGGAACAAAAAAGAACACACACAACCAGAACTCCGACAATGAATGTTGTGAGATAGGTTCTATTTAAGTGATTTCTTGATTCAGCATGTCTGGCAGCAGTCAAACACAGGTATGGCTAGTGAAGTTGAACAAAAACACGTGGTTAACCCTATTTAATTTGTGATTTAACAAGCTACCATTTTTTAAACATGGCAAGGTTTCTCTGTTTTATTCAAGTTTGATTTACTCATGTATTGTTTCCCTCAACAAATAAAATATGCATTTTATGTTTATGTAGGTGATCTCTGATGTTAAAATGTATCTGATTATCTGAAATATTAGTGTGACATATAAAAGAACAGATGAAGTGTTTTAATAGAATAAAATAACTAAAACCTTGGCATTGATGCAGTATGTAAAAGAAATAAATACACTATGTGTGAGCATTACTATAAAATAGGTAGTGCATTTAATTATATGCCAAATACAGCATCTAGGTTGTAACCTATGAACTAGGCAAAATAAAAACAAAGTCTTGCAGACTGAGGTTATAAAGTCTGAATAAAGTATATTGTGCATAAAACATGAAATCCATTAAAAAAAAAATCAAATATATGTAAAGACTACTCAACCAGACTAAAATAGAAAACACCCATCATACCAGTCAATGGCTGCTTCTGAATGAGAAAAGTCAGTCAGCCAAATGTGTCTGTTGCAAATCATTCCCCTTGCAGCTCCTTCCTGCTGCTATTGGGCTGGTCTTCTGCCATCCTTCACTCAGACTGCAACACAAAGCATAGCAATCAGTACTTTGCTAACTCAGACTCCCAGTTTGCCACATTTTCCAGAGCTAAATTCAGCTTACAATGTTAAACACACACACACACACACACATTATGTTACTGATCATTTTCCACGGCAGGGAGAGTTTACAACCAACACTGTCACATTGTGTTGTCAACCCCGCACCCCCTCACCCACCCAACATTGCATTGCCCATCACCCTTCAGCTCCCACTGGACCTCTCCTGCAATTGTACCACACATTTTGCCTCATGTCATTCCCTATGACTCATGCTTTTCCATGCTCCTAATCCTTTGTCCACAAAGCACAAAACCTGTTGCCTTTAGCCAGGTTTGCTCAAAGGTTGTGACAGAGAAGATTAAAACCCATATATATGTTGGAAACCTCTGTGCCACATGTAAAAGATAAAGGTAATTTAGACAAAAAGGCAATACTAAAGTGTGAGATGCAGGTTCTTCCCACATGCTTTTAGTAGAAGGTTTTAATTCAGAGGCTTCTTTGAAAGCCAATTATTTTCCCTCTACACTGTGAAATTCATAAAAATAAATATTCAACACAAACTATCAGAAGCTTTAGGAAAAAATAATTAGGTAAAAAAGGAAACAGGAATAACTGGATACAGTTCCAATGTTTTTTGAAATAATAGAACCAGCAAGACTGTTGGCAGCTGTTCGACAAAAGGAGGGAGCTTATATTATAAAACTAGACTTAAAACCTGAACCCAAATCCCAGATGGCTATGTTTTGTCTTGGTTTGTTTTTTCAGAGTTTTTAGTTCTAGATGACAGATTTGAATCGACTGCAAATGCAGCAAGTCTCAATGGCAGACATGAACAAAAGAGGGCTGTTTGAAGCCGCAGCAGCTGCAGCATAAATGGTGCAGTGAAGGAGCTTGGTTTGAAATAAATGTGCTCTCTTGTCATATCAGTGCAAAGATCTTAAGAAAGTTTACTTTCCACCTCCCCTTTTTCCTGTTTGTCAGATGTTTAGCTACTAAGTTATTTATGTTCATCTAATGTGGAATATCACACAAGCCATGATCCTATCAGGGATGGCATCAAAATGTGTTTCTCCTGACGGTATTCGAAGCGTAGTTGATGCCGAAAATTAAAACAGATGACATCATATATTAATGTAAATTTACATATCTCTGTAGAGGCATTGCTTCAGTGTACTGAACATGCTGTGATCATCCAAAGCAGTGGATTAAACATGAAACAGAACAAATCCCAGATTTGTCTACAGCAGTGTATAAATTAAAAGCTAACTCCCAGATATTGTAAAACAGAGAAGGGATAACAAAGTCCTTCATTCATTTGTTACTTGTAACCAAATGTAAAGATAGATTTTTATTATTTTTGAAGGTTTGACTGTATACCTAGGTCAACAGATTTACGCAACAAATCACTAGAACTTTAAATAAAACAAGAAACCATTTTAGGCAAAAGGTGCTTTCATTCCATTAGTTTATTCATAATTTAAGTGATGTTCACATAACAGCAAGGTTTTCAAGTTGCACGGCTGGTTTATGCCTTGTACAAGTCTTGTGTCAGGGAAAGGGCAGTTAACATCTCTGCAGTCCCCACACATCCTGGACACAAACTGTTTAGACTTTTAACTTCAGGTTGCTGCTACAGAGCACTATTTGCAAAAAGCAGCTGCCACAGAGACATTTTCTCCACTCAGGCTGTCTCTCTGTTGAACACAAAGAACACTTTGAGCCTGAGTAGTCAGCTATTCTGCTGAGAAACAAAATAAAGTTTTAACAACACTGTTATTTATTTTAAAACAATGGAGACTAGATACATATTTTAGATATGACAAAATGTAAATGAACTGTAACATGTCTTTTAAAAGAATAAATTGGGCATGCTATAATTGTTTTTTTTATAAGGTCTTCTTCTTTACCTGGAGAAGTGTCATCACTTATGTAGCGGAGGACCCCGGAATGCAGACAAAGAGGCCGCATGACGGTAAGTAGAAGGTTTTAATCTTAAGAAAAACACAAACTCACTCGTAAGAGGAGGCAGGAACAAAACAGTAACAAGACAGGCATTGCATGATCCTTAACCAGGGTGGCATGATCCGAAATGTTTCCGTGAGGAATGAACAGAACAGAAGTGTATATGTGGAGCAAGAACCAAGTGAAACGAGGAGACTGAATGCTAGGTGCAGGTGAACCTAGCATTCACCTGCACCTAGTGCAGCAGTTAACTGACAGACAGGAGAGAACAAAATGTGGCTGAAGCAAAACAGAGACTCTTGAATACAAACTAATAGAAACAAAATTAGTAAACCATGAAACTAAAGCATAACCAGATCCAAAAAACTTAACTGGACAAAATATGAACTAGAACACAAAAACTAAAGCATGAGCAGGAAAATAATAAACAGAAGCATGATTCAAAACTTATCAATAATAATAATAATAATAAGAAGAAGAAGAACCCAAAAAACACCCACAAATCATGACAAAAACCTGGAGAATGTTTGTGTATTTGTAGATTTTTTGAAGAAATCTGTATTTTACTTTACTGTAAAACATGTTATATGTTAAGACTGTTAAACTTCATTTAATCAACTGTAGAAAAAATATCTGTTTGTTGTTCATTTTTTATAAATATAGATTGGAATCAGTAAAAATAGGTAGGGTCAGAGCAATATCAGTTAACAAATCAGCCAGCAAATCTGTATTTAGAGTATTTTTACTAGACAGTGTATCAAACAAATAGAGTGTTGTTTTAAACCTAAATAGGCTACATTCAGAATGTCTATGTGCAAGACTAAGCGCACAGTGCTGCAGCGATAAGGTACGTTAAGGTATGTACAGTAGCCCCTCTGCACTGAACTGAATTACTGTCCGGAAATAACTGCCAAATGTAAGCATCAGCGATGCTGGAGACAAATCAGCTGATGTCCAAATCCATCTACCTGTAGCATCCAATTAGCCCAAACTCTTACATGGTATGAAGGAATCCCCATCTATGAGAGGGGATTTTCCCAACAGCTGCACATGCTGCATTCAGATAAAGCTTGGTTTTCAAAATATGAAAACAACTTATTTAACATATTTATTTATTTAAATGTGTTTAATCCTAATTATGGGTACTGTATTTCTAACTGTATTTCTAAACACTGACATTGACCCTTTTCAAGTAGTTACATATTGTTGTATAATTGAAACGTGGCAATAGAGAAAACGTCAGAAAGAAAAGGCAGTAATTGCTAAGGATACCCTGTATAATATGCAGGTCACTAAAGGTTACCAAGAAGGCAGGTATTCAAACTTTACAAGCAATATGTGCAGCTACAAATAAATAATATGGTAGAAAAATATTCTTTTCCTTTTGGTACAAGAATTATTATTGTTCTATTTTTGTTTTATTAGGCCCAAGCAGGAAAACTGCAAGGGCCTATTGGAATTGTAAGGTTTCTTATTATTATTCCGTTGCCTCTTTGCGGGGAAATTTGGGGACTTTGCCAAGCCCCTACATGCATACGATTTTACCCAAAATTGTCCCCCGCGTGAAATTTTTGTTCTTTAATGTTGTCGTAAGTGGGCGTGACCTAACCTCTTAGCCACGCCCCCAAACATGAGATAGGCCAAACCGTAAGTCGTAGAGATCTGAAATTTGGCACACAGGTAGAGCTCCTAAAAACAAGAAAAAAAGTCTGTTGGGTGTATGCCCTAAAACGGACAGGAAGTCGGCCATTTTGGGTCAAAGGCCAATTTTTGGCCGTTTTTCACTTTTACTCACCTCGAACTTTAACGAACTCCTCCTAGGGATTTTGAGCTATCGGCTTGATATTTGGTCAATATGCAGTCATGGCATGGGGGATTATCAAAATCGTGAGTTTTCGGCCATATTTAGGGGGCATGGCCGAGGCACGAAAATGGCATTTGCGCCCAAAGTGAAAAACTGCAATAACTTTCCCAAACAAACGCCAAATCACACCAAAGTTGGCATGAACGAGGACCTTCGGCTTCCCGACGATCCTATGGGGTCATATGCTGACATCATCAAAGCCTGAGAACAGGAAGTCACTTTTTTTACTGGGAAAGGCTATCTGGCTGTCTTCACTCAATCAACTTGACACTGTGTCAGGTGACTGAAAACTAGTGGGTCTAACTTTGTTTGAAGCACAGTGACTTTTCATGAAAGGTTGTGGCTGTTGTGGCGTGGCGAAGTTGGACGCCACGCCATGGCCATACGTTTGGCTTTAATTTCCACATACATCATCTGATCTGCACCAAATTCAATATGATTGATCCTAGTCCAGTCCCCAACAGAGATCTGATGACATATTTGATGGGTGTGGCCTAATTCGTCCACAGCGACCCCTAGAAAATTTTAAAACATCAGCCCCAAGCCATGCTTTGACCGAGGATTGTGAAATTTGGTACACACATGTAACTTGTCAAGACCTACAACAAAGTCTCCTGGAGCATTGATCCAAAAACAACAAGAAGTTGGCCATTTTGGATTGAAGTTGCCATTTTGACCCCGGATTCGCCCTTTCTAGCCCGCATATCTGAGCGAAGTCCTCCTACAGCTTTTGACTTAGAGACTTGAAAATCACTCAGTACACTCTAAAGGCAATGGGGATCAAAAGTTATCAAAAGCCTTTTGATACATGAAACCGTGTGGGCGTGGCCAGGCCTCAAAATATGACTTCTAGCCATAAAAGACTAAATTGATATAGCTCCTACAAGGAAAGTCACAGAGACCTGAAACTTTCTGAGATTGATCTGCCTCTGGCCCTGAACACTATTCACTGATCAGACTCTGAGAACAGGAAGTGTCATGTTTTCCTTTAGAGAGTCATTTTTTGATGTTCTTCACCTAATCAATGTGAAACTGCTCCAAGTAACAGATAACATGATGGTCTAAGACAGTCGCCAGTACTGACTGGCTTGGCTGGAGGTTGTGGCTATGATGGCGTGGCGAATTCTGATGTCACACCACAGCCATACGTTTGGCTCTCAATTACACATGCATGGTCTGATTCACTCCAAAATAAATATGGTTGATCTTTCTCTGCCCCTCTATTGGATTACATTGGAATTTGGATCAACAGCGCCCCCTAGGAGACTTCAAGGGCTGTATCTCCCTCATACATCATTGGATCCACTTGAAATGTAGTATACATGATCATGAGTTAATGATGGACATATTGACACAGTCAATTGATGACATCACTTTAGCCCCGCCCACTAAGAAACAAATGAGTGTAGCTTCCATCAGGAAGGTCCGATTTACTCCAAACTGAATATGGTTGGTCTTTATCAGCCCCAAAACACCTCTATTGGATTACATTGAAATCTGGATCAATAGCGCCCCCTATGTTATTTCAAGTGCTCTATCTCCCTCATACATCATCGGATCCACTTGAAATGTAGTATACATGATCATGAGTTAATGATGGACATATTGACACAGTCAATTGATGACATCACTTTAGCCCCACCCACTAAGAAACAAATGAGTGTAGCTTCCATCAGGAAGGTCCGATTTACTCCAAACTGAATATGGTTGATGTTTGTCAACCGCCAAACAGCTCTATTGGATTACATTTGAATTTGGATCAACAGCGCCCCCTAGGACATTTCAAGTGCTCCATTTCCCTCATACATCATCGGATCCACTTGAATTGTAGTATACATGATCATGAGTTATTGATGGACATGTTGACACAGTCAATTGAAGACATCACTTTAGCCCCGCCCACTAAGAAACAAGTGAGAGCAGCTTCCATCTGAAAGATCGGATTTCCCCCAAATTTTCAATACTTCTCGCCAGACCAGAATTCTGTATGAGTGAAGATCATGACATGACGCTCACAGCGCCACCCAATGACGACATTTGGAATTCAACGGTGGCCTCATTGGTGACATGCACCCGGCGATGCCAGGCTCCCGCGGTCGCTGCTATGGTGCGAGGGCCTTCAATGCTGCTTGCAGCTTTAATTCATTTTGTTTTTCTCTTAGAAATAGCGAATCTTCTTTTGTTTCCAAAATGTTCACTTCCACGTTTCTCAGTGATGTGTGTGTATGTAGTCATGAAGGTGTGCTTTATTATTGTTTTCCATTGTTAAGAATTGTTAAAAAAGAGCTGTCGACACGTTATTCCCTCAGACACCAGGGAGAACGTTTTTTTTTTTTTTTGACGTATATATGTGTTTCCAATATGTATTTGCTGATTACATTCTTTCATCCACTTCTGTTTAAATTTTTCTTGGATCTTCTACAGTGTTCTGTCAATCCACGTACCATATAGCTTTGTCATTCAATAGGAAGGCAGTGTAAGATGTTGGAAAAATGGGATGCGTCCAGCTGAAAATCTTTTCTTAATGTTCATCAGTTTGGGGCGGCAAAGATTTCTCCCCTTGTCTCTTTGTAACTATGCAAGATCTGCTAGCTGCCATTTGGTGGTATTGATTTATGCTAGGAGTTGCATAAAAAGGCTTAGTTTAAATTATAAAACACAAAACAGACAGTAAAATAGCTTTGCTTTTCAGACAAATACAGTGATAAGGCCTAACATTATGGCCACTTACAGGCAAAGTGAGTAAAAAGTGTTTGGATCTTTATTATGTCATATTGTTTGGCAATTTTAGGTAATCACAGCCTTTATTTTTCAAATACTACACACGAAATAGTGTGGAGAGAGATGGGGAAGGGCATGCTGTAAAAGTCCACAGGCTGGGACTCAAACCCATGATAGCCTGCTTTGAGGACTAAGGCCTCTGTACATGGATCATGAGCTAAACCCCCTATGCCACCAGCGCCAGACCCTGCTATGGCATCTATTAGTGGGTAGGATATTAGGCAGCAAGTCAATATTGTGCCTTTGGAGTTGATGTGTTAGAAGCAGGAGAAGTGGAGTAGGATTTGACTAAGTTTGACTTGGGCAAAATGTTGTTTGCAAGGCAACTGGGTCAGTTTCTATCAAAACACTGGCAAAACAGCAGTGCCACAACCCACTTGAGGACTCCAGAGGAGTCAATGCCTCGATAGGGCAGGGTTGTATTGGCAGCAAGTGGTAATAATGATATGCGCAATCATTATGCATCTATCTATCTATCTATCTATCTATCTATCTATCTATCTATCTATCTATCTATCTATCTATCTATCTATCTATCTATCTATCTATCTATCTATCTATCTATCTATCTATCTATCTATCTATCTATCTATCTATCTATCTATCTATCTATCTATCTATCTATCTATCTATCTATCTATCTATCTATCTATCTATCTATCTATCTATCGAGATAGAGATAGAGATAGAGATAAATAGAAATTTGACAGTCTTTATGTACTTACTCATAGCCCAGAAAGCTAGTGATTGTTTTTTCAGCCCACCTTAAACCTAATTCTTCTTCAGCAGCATCTTTTGCCTCACAAGACACAAGTGTTTAGGGGCATAATCACCTACTTTTATAAAGAAATGAGGTATGAAAACTAGATCATAAATTACTTTGTCTTTGACTTTATTGGATAAATAAGGGTTGATGAAATTCCAGATTGTGTTTTGTAGAGTCATAAGAGCAGATTTGTTGATTGATGTGTAAAGTGCATGAAAGCATAAGTCCTTGTTAAATTTTCTTTCATTGATTGGTTTAAAAAAAACAGGATGCAGGGTAGGATTATGGACTGATGTAAATATATTCAGCCTTCAGTGAATTGCTACCTGACTGCACTTTTGACGCAGGTTTGTGTTTCTGTGGCTCATTTACTCTGTACTGTGTAGTCAACAACCCATGAAGCAGATATACTTTACTAGGTGTAATACCATAGTTTTATAGTGTTTTGCTTATTCTTGACAATACATTTTGCAAAATGACTTTTCCTTAGTATGTTTTAATCACCCTTTCCAGTTTTGTGGTATTTAGTTACAATTAATTTGAAAACCTTCTGAAAAAAGAAACTTATAATTATTGAGTTCTTGAATACCTACAGATTTATCAAGAATTAAATTTGTCTTTGTCAGTTACTAAGGTGACAGTTCCCACTTATGATTTATCATTCTGCTGTTCCTACTTGAAATTTCAAACCTGTTAAATTTAACGCATCTTCCTAAATGACAAAGTGGTATCAAACTTTTGCACACCAGATATTTTAGTTTTCCCAGATTTTTAGCTTCTAAAATAAAACTTGACATTGTATTATTGGTTGGTTTAAAAATGTTCTTGGCAATGGTTTGTGGAGAACTGTCTTACAAACCTTATTTACATTAACTGTTCCAGGGAAGGTGTGTGGAAGGTAATTTCTAAACATACACTCTATTGCTAACATATGCGCTTGTCTGCCTTTAGAGACATATGAACTTAAGTGACTTTACCTTCTTAGTCCATACCGTTTATTATTATATTGGCCATCCACTAGCGGTATAACAGCTTCATCTCTACTGGGTAGTTTTTCCACAAGATTTAGGAGTGCGTTTATGTGAAATTCTGACCATTCATAAAGTGCAATTGTGCGGTCAGGCACTGATGTTGAACAAGAAGGCCTGGCTCACAGTCCCAAATCTAATTCATCCCAAATGTGTTATACTGGGTTAATGTCAGGGCTCTGTAAGCCAGTTAATTTCTTCCACACTAAAGCTGATCTTGTCTTCATAAAGTATCCTAAGACTAAAAGTAGCTCTTAGTGACGTAATTTTAAGAAAAATCTTAGTTTCGAAGATTTTTCTTAGAAATTTACCTCAGTAAGATAATAGTTATTCACAAAGCATCTTAGGCCTTAAGAGAGTTCCTAAAGTGAATAAATGTTAAGAGTATTGAGGAAGACTTTTTAGTGAGCCTAAGAGTGTTTTAAGCAGAGAAAATGGTGGAAAGACAGAGAGAAAGGAGAGATATTCTCAGTACAATGAACAGTAGTGAATTTATAAAACATTACCGGCACGATCTTGCAGGGATCCAACAATGACTGACATCTATCCATCCATCCATCCATACATATTTATATATATATATATATATATATATACTGAACAAAAAAGTGTGAAACAACTGAAAATATGTCTTATATTCTAAGTTCTTCAAAGTAGCCACCAGTTGCTTTGATTACTGCTCCACACACTCTTGGTATTCTGTTGATGAGCTTCAAGAGGTAGTCACCTGAAATGGTTTTCCAACAGTCTTGAAGGAGTTCCCAGAGATGCTTAGCACTTGTTGGCCCTTTTGCCTTCACTCTGCGGTCCAGCTCACCCCAAACCATCTCGAATGGGTTCAGGTCCGGTGACTGTGGAGGCCACATCATCTGGCGCAGCACCCCATCACTCTCCTTCTTGGTCAAATAGCCCTTACACAGCCTGAAAGTGTGTTTGCGGTCATTGTCCTGTTGAAAAATAAATGATGGTCCAACTAAACGCAAACCGGATGGAATAGCATGCCGCTGCAAGATGCTGTGGTAGCCATGCTGGTTCAGTATGCCTTCAATTTTGAATAAATCCCCAACAGTGTCACCAGCAAAGCACCCCCACACCATCACACCTCCTCCTCCATGCTTCACGGTGGAAACCAGGCATGTAGAGTCCATCCATTCACCTATTCTGTGCCGCACAAAGACACGGTGGTTGGAACCAAAGATCTCAGACTTGGACTCATATGACCAAAGCACAGATTTCCACTGGTCTAATGTCCATTCCTTGTGTTCTTTAGCCCAAACAAGTCTCTTCTGCTTGTTGCCTGTCCTCAGCAGTGGTTTCATTTTAGTGTGGGAGGTTTCATGGCTAAATTGGACCATGCAGGTAGCCAGTCTTCATTGATTGCACATTGCACCAGTAAGAGCAGAGTGTGAAGGTTCAATTAGCAGGGTAAGAGCACAGTTTTGCTCAAAATGTTGAAATGCACACAACATTTTGGGTGACATACCAGAGTTCAAAAGAGGACAAATTGTTGGTGCACGTCTTGCTGGCGCATCTGTGACGAAGACAGCAAGTCTTTGTGATGTATCAAGAGCCACGGTATCCAGGGTAATGTCAGCATACCACCAAGAAGGACGAACCACATCCAACAGGATTAACTGTGGACGCAAGAGGAAGCTGTCTGAAAGGGATGTTCAGGTGCTAACCCGGATTGTATCCAAAAAACATAAAACCATGGCTGCCCAAATCACGGCAGAATTAAATGTGCACCTCAACTCTCCTGTATCCACCAGAACTGTCCGTCGGGAGCTCCACAGGGTCAATATACACGGCCGGGCTGCTATAGCCAAACCTTTGATCACTCATGTCAATGCCAAACGTCGGTTTCAATGGTGCAAGGAGCGCAGATCTTGGGCTGTGGACAATGTGAAACATGTATTGTTCTCTGATGTTCACCTTTACTGTTTTCCCCACATCCGGGAGAGTTACAGTGTGGAGAAGCCCCAAAGAAGCATACCACCCAGACTGTTGCATGCCCAGAGTGAAGCATGGGGGTGGATCAATGATGGTTTGGGCTGCCATATTATGGCATTCCCTTGGCCCAATCCTTGTGCTAGATGGGCGCGTCACTGCCAAGGACTACCGAACCATTCTTGAGGACCATGTGCATCCAATGGTTCAAACATTGTATCCTGAAGGCGGTGCCGTGTATCAGGATGACAATGCACCAATACACACAGCAAGACTGGTGAAAGATTGGTTTGATGAACATGAAAGTGAAGTTGAACATCTCCCATGGCCTGCACAGTCACCAGATCTAAATATTATTGAGCCACTTTGGGGTGTTTTGGAGGAGCGAGTCAGGAAATGTTTTCCTCCACCAGTATCACATAGTGACCTGGCCACTATCCTGCAAGAAGAATGGCTTAAAATCCCTCTGACCACTGTGCAGGGCTTGTATATGTCATTCCCAAGACGAATTGACGCTGTATTGGCTGCAAAAGGAGGCCCTACACCATACTAATGTAACCCTTTTACCACCTGACTCGTAATGAGGAGAAAACTATTTATAATAGGACCCTTTTTTCCCCACCACTGCTATGGTAAAAGAGACATTCCAATGTATAAAACTATGTCTAAGGTAATATATGATTCTCATCTGCAAAGTGGTAGGAATTAAGCTTCCCAGAGAACATTAATAATAATTATCTGGCAAATTATTTTACAGTGTTAACTGTTACTGAAGAAATGAAGAAGGACACAAATACGTTTCTGAGGGGTCTCTTATATTGAAATTTGCACATGTGATAAACAAGTTTCACAAGTATAAAATATATTTTTATCCCCAAAAGAGCAAACAACAATAACAAAAAGAAAAAAAAATAAGTTTTACCCTGAGTGCACTCAATTTGGAAAACAAGTTTGCAAACTACATTGGCACGCGTTGGACCTCTTATTCATTCAAAAGAAAGGTGGAGTCCACCCTACCAGTTTCTTGGGAACAAAACCGTCACGGTCCAAGCGATTAAGCAGGGAGAAAAAGAAAGCACGGACTATCCACTATCCTGGGTCGTCCTCAACTCAGGTATGTGCAGATCTCCGGCGACAACACCGTCTCTCCCCTCGTCTGGGTCTGAGGTAAGCAGCATAAGCAATAGCAGCTTTAGCTTTGCAACCTCAGCTTAACTCGTTCATCCACGTACTGGGATAACCAATCTTTACTGGGAACTCACCCCCTCGGTCGTCCACGAGTCCTACGCGGTTCTCTGGAGCAAGGGGAAATTAACCAGGCTAAGTAAAGTTAAGCTCTAAACGCTCTTATGTTCTTAATTTGAGCATGCGCCCTTTACAAGCATCACCATTGAAGCTCACTGCTTCGTGCTCCTTGAGTGGTCTCTGAGGCTCTGATACAGCACTCTGGGAACAGCCTATTCGTTCAGAAATTTCTTTCTGTGTCTTACCCTCTTGCTTGAGGGTGTCAATAGTGGCCTTCTGGACAGCAGTCAGGTCAGCAGTCTTACCCATGATTGGGGTTTTGAGTGATGAACCAGGCTGGGAGTTTTAAAGGCCTCAGGAATCTTTTGCAGGTGTTTAGAGTTAACTCGTTGATTCAGATGATTAGGTTCATAGCTCGTTTAGAGACCCTTTTAATGATATGCTAATTTTGTGAGATAGGAATTTTGGGTTTTCATGAGCTGTATGCCAAAATCATCCGTATTAAGACAATAAAAGACCTGAAATAGTTCAGTTAGTGTGCAATGAATCTAAAATATATGAATGTTGAATTTTCATCATGACATTATGGAAAATAATTAACTTTATCACAATATACTAATATTTTGAGAAGGACCTGTACGTGGCTGACACAAGCGTAAAAGCCTAACTACGCTGTGGGATTTTTCCTTTCTTTCTTTAGCTTACAGAATTTCTCTACATTTCTAAAAATTTTTTAACATAATGCAAAATGCATATTTTTAACATATTTAATCTTTGAACAAAATATAAATTTGTCACTCAAAATGAAATTACAAATACCTGAATACACTTCTATATCAAGAAAATGGAAGTTATGTTATGAATTAAACACAAATATCCTGATACATTAAATAATGAGGTATAAATAGAAGGAGGATGTAAATTAGGTGGATAAGTAATATATGGAGCAAGAACCAGGTGAAATGAGGAGACTGAATGCTAGGTGCAGGTGAACCGAATAACGTTAATTGACAGACAGGAGAGAACAAAACGTGGCTGGAGCAAAACAGAGACTTTGAATACAAACTTAAACACAACCAGTAAACCATGAAACTAAAGCAAAACCAGATCCTAACTTGACAAAACATGAACAAGAAGGCAAAACTAAAGCATGACCAGGAAAATAACAAAAGCATGATTCGAAACCTCTCAAGTAAAATAATAATAAGAACCCAAAAACACTTCAAATCATGACAGAGAGGGAAAGACGCATTGATCTGCTCGGGAATGCCTGTTTGTTTACTCCGTGATCTATCTGCCTTTCAACACTCCTCTCTTCTCGTCCACCAGCAGCTTCTGCTCCTATGTTTAGTTCGATTGCCTCCACCTTTTTTTCTCGATTTTGTTTTGGTTTGTTTTTAGTTTTTACCAAACTAAACCTCATGATATAAGGAGATCACAGTAAAATGTAGAATTTTAACATATGAAATTAATCAATATGAAATTGATGTAGTATGACAACGACCAGCATGGCCAGTAAAAATAACAATAAGTAAATGAAAATAATGATAAGCATACAAATAAGCTAAGTTAATTTAATTTTGCTAAGTTTTATTATCATGATTTACGCATTTCTGAATCCAGACTAAATTCTATGATAGGTTAATTTTTCTGCATTGATAACAAGCAGCACATTGGTTTTTTATTTTTTTGTAACAACCAATCAAAGCTCTTCGAAGTCAGCGTCACACCTAGCAATGGGGTCAATCAAAACCTCCTCACCAAGATATTAATTTCTGTTGTCTCTTCGCTCAGAGTTGCTCTCAGCAGCTAGCTGGATCACTGTTAAGCTAGGACTCTTTTCCAAGAAATGTTAGGCTAAGTTAGGAGCTCTCTGAGAGGACTCTGAGAATCTTTGTGAATGTGGGCCCTGCTCATCATGTCTCAATGGACCTTGCTTTGTGCAACAAGTAGGCTCCATTCCCAAACTGTACCCCCAAAGTTTGGAGTATGAAATGTTCTAATCTTTTCCGGTATGCAGATAACTTCAGTAAATTTTAATTACAATTGTGAAATGATGATTTCACTTTTTAGGAGAAAAATGTTCTCCTAACACTGGCCCCCGTAAATAGTTATTGCTCCTAAGTCCAGACTTTGACTAGACTACTCCAAGACTTAATTTAGTTTATTTTGAGTCATTCAGAGGTGGCCTTAATACAGTGTTTTGAATCATTGCCCCACAGTCTAACCAAACAGTTTCTGGTCCTGTACTGATGGCTGGACATTCTTCTGTAGGATTTTTTGGTAGAGAGCAAACGTCATGATTATGTCAGTTATGGCAGATCATTCAGGTCTTGAGGAACCAAAGCAGCCCCTAGCCCTCACACTACCCCTATTATGTTTACCAGTCAGTACGATGTTATGTTTCTGAAATGCTGTGTTAGACTGGATCAGAATTAACATGACGCACAACTTCCAAAGAGTTCCACTTTTTTCTAGCCATTTCACAGAATAGTTTACAATAAGTCTTGGGGATCATCAAGATGTTTTTTTGTCAAATGTGAGATGGGCCCTTCCTGTTTTGTTTTTTTGATAAATTTTAGCACTGACATTAACTGAGGCAAGTGAGTTCTGCAGTGCTTTAGATGTGGCCCTTGGTTATTTTGTGATCACAATCTTTAATGTGTTCTTCGATTAATTTTGATTGACCCAACTTTCCTGGGAAGATTCATCACTTCTCCATGTTTTCTCCAGTTGTTGATAATTGTTTTCAATTTGGTTTGCGGGTGTCCCAAAATTGTAAAAAGGGACTTGCAACTTTTTCCAGACCAAGAGATGTCAATCACTTTGCTTTTCTACCGTTTTTGAATTTTGTTTAGATGGTGTGTTGCATTTTGAGGTCTTTCAGCCATCAGAGAGGTTTTATTTAAATTATTTATTATATTTGCAGGTCAGGTATTAATCAAGGCCTGAGTCTGACTTGTGAAATTGAGTTCAGCTTTCTAAAAAATATTGTTTAGTCACTGTGAGAATCAGGTCAGTTTTGATAGCATATACCCTTGGAAATAAAATCAACACTTGAAAACTGCTCTTTGTAGTTACTCAGGCTATATTTATTCAGTACTAAAATCCAATACACACTGTAGGTCGTGGCCTGGAAAAGCCAACAAACCTGCAGTCCTTATGGCCACCCAGTACATTTCAGCTGCTTTAGGTGTCCCCAAGGACAACCAAACCCTAAAAGCCTCCTTCTTCAGCTTGATAGCTTCTATCACCACTGGTGTCCCCCAGTAGGTCCTCTGGTTGCCACTACTTCAGGTATCGATAACCTTTTGGCCAAGCTCCTGGAATGGACCCTAACCCTGACCCATTCAGATTCCATGTCTCCAACCTCCCTCCAGACATGAGAGAAATTCTCCCAGAAGTGTGAGTTGAAGATCACTCAAACAGGTTTCTACACCAAACATTACCAGCTCACCCTCACCACTCAATTCGATTTACCAGGTCTGTCCAGTAGCCTCCACCGTCACTGAATCCAACTCCCTTCTAAGTGGTTATCAGTTGACAGCTCTGCCAAGTCTTCACTCAACTGTACAAGACATAATGCAGGAGGTCTGCTGATACAATTACAATCAATCATTGCCCTTTGGACCCTTTAGAAAAAAAATTATTTCATAATCGTATGTATGTTTAAAAATATGTTTTTACTCTTAGGATATATTTTTAAAAGGACCAAGATCTATAAAGTGCAGGAGACAAAAGTGCTTAAGATAACTAGTCACTTTAGAGAGCGCCAGATATAGCTTCTTCTATTTTTGTTCTAGTGATGTGAGGAAATACCTTGAAGCCATTCTCACATTTACTGAAAAATACTGCACAAAATGCCCTTTAATTTCTTTGCAACAGTTATTAAGTATTGATTAAAGTTTATTAATCTGACTGTCTCATTGCAGATGTGCTGTGTATAAAAATGCAGAGGCCTAATGGATTTAGTCCAATTTGAAATTTTAAATATATTACAAAGTAACAATTTCATTATATGAATATTTCCCTCTTAACTTGCCTGCCATTGAAAAGAAAAAAAAAAAACATTTTGATGACAGAACAGAATTACACTGGTTGGAATTTTGCCCTTTCTTTACAAAATATGTCAAGTTCAGCCAGCCTGAATGAGATGTATCTGAGGATATCAATCTTCAAAGTTCTGTAACAGATTCTTAATTCCATATAGGTCAGGAATTTGGCTGGGCCACTGTACCACATGAATATGCACTGATCTAAATTGTTTTATTGCTGCTCTAGCTACATCTTTAGTGTCCTGCTGGAAAGTAAACTTCCACTATATCCTGAAGTCTTTTTCATCCTTTAACAGGTTTTCTTCCACTATTACCCTGTATTTAGATCTATTCATCTATCTACCCATCAACTCGGCTCAACTTCTCTGTTCCTGCTGAAAAAATCCCCCACATAGTATGGTGTTTTCACCATAATGTTTTACAGCAGAGATGGTATGTTTTTTGTCATGATTTGGCATTTAGGTTTCCTACCACAAAGTGCATATAAGCCCAAATGTCCAGTTTTTGTCTCATCTGACTGGAGCACCCCTTTCCACATGTTTGCTGGGTCCCCTGCATGGCTTGTAGGAAACTGCACATAGGACGATTTATGGCATTCCTTTAGCAATGTCTGACCTCACAGTTGAACTTCACTAATTAGGTAACTTCTGAGGACAATTTCTTACACCAGATTTCATCACACCAAAGTCCTAATAAAAAGTTCGTAACATAATAAAATGTTGAAATGATCTAGAGCTATAAGGGCTTTGAGTATTTTATCTGGCTTTTTTTACTTTTTTCAACTTCTTTTCTTGGTGTAGGATACATATTGACCATAAGTCATAGCTTAACATGTGAATTCTGAGCACTTTACATGTGGCTCTGTATTTTATTCCTCATTCTGTTAATCTCTTTAGACCAACTTTGACTTTATATAGACATTATGGTAAACAGGTCTTTGTAAAGCAATCTTTCACCAGTTATCGATTCTTATCGTTAAAAAGAGTTCAGAACGACCTTTCAGAAATTATTAAGGGAATTAGTAGTGAAACTTTGTGCTGTTCAGCTATTTCCAAGATTTCAAGGTGATACCTTGCTCATGGCAAACAAAACTCAGCCTAGAACTCCTTATTACTTTTATTATGCAATATTCATGATAGCCCTTAATAAATCTTTTACTTTTTGTAAGGACGAAATAGAATTTTTTGTGCAGGCAACCAAGAGTGTCAAGCAGGTAAAAAAAAGGTTTCTAAATTCTAATGTCAGCTTTTAGAACAATAATATATTTACTAATTAACCTTTGTTTATTTCTAAAAAGGGAAACAGTATGTAGAAATTAAACCAATTGTCCGTACAAATATTAGTTTCCCTTAAAATGTATCCTAACATACAATATTATTGCAAATACGTACCTGTCCATTCTGTTGCAGAAAACATTCTGTGATTTAGAGTTGAAACAACTATCACAGCCTTGCAAATGTCACTTGTTTCCTGGATATTAATGTTTTTAATCCATTATTTACGTTGGACTAAAATTCTTTTAACAAACCTTCAGATCACTCACTCCTTGGTGGCATGATGTTGACACAGTCATCTCATTTTGAAAGTGAACAAGAAGAATCTGAACATGAATTTCAGAAGAAGTAGAGATGATAGTGAAAATATAAGCAAGTCAGTGTTTACCTGGAAAACAGACTTGATTGGAGAACCAAGAGTAAAGCTGTTTACAAAAAACAACAGAGCAGACTGAAATTCATTGGAAAGTTACAGGGGTTGGACAATGAAACTGAAACACCTGGTTTTAGACCAAAATAATTTATTAGTATGGTGTAGGGCCTCCTTTTGCGGCCAATACAGCGTCAATTCGTCTTGGGAATGACATATACAAGGCCTGCACAGTGGTCAGAGGGATTTTAAGCCATTCTTCTTGCAGGATAGTGGCCAGGTCACTACGTGATACTGGTGGAGGAAAACGTTTCCTGACTCGCTCTTCCAAAACACCCCAACGTGGCTCAATAATATTTAAATCTGGTGATTGTACAGGCCATGGGAGATGTTCAACTTCACTTTCATGTTCATCAAACCAATCTTTCACCAGTCTTGCTGTGTGTATTGGTGCATTGTCATCCTGATACACGGCACCGCCTTCAGGATACAATGTTTGAACCATTGGATGCACAT
The DNA here is from genome assembly GCF_021462225.1 of Girardinichthys multiradiatus. Taxonomy (NCBI): domain Eukaryota; kingdom Metazoa; phylum Chordata; class Actinopteri; order Cyprinodontiformes; family Goodeidae; genus Girardinichthys; species Girardinichthys multiradiatus. Next base: position 35,328,253 of record NC_061795.1, on the reverse strand, counting down.
GGTCCTCAAGAATGGTTGGGTAGTCCTTGGCAGTGACGCGCCCATCTAGCACAAGTATTGGGCTAAGGGAATGCCATGATATGGCAGCCCAAACCATCACTGATCCACCCCCATGCTTCACTCTGGGCATGCAACAGTTTGGGTGGTATGCTTCTTAGGGGCTTCTCCACACCGTAACTCTCGCGGATGTGGGGAAAACAGTAAAGGTGGACTCATCACAGAACAATACATGTTTCACATTGTCCACAGCCCAAGATTTGCGCTCCTTGCACCATTGAAACTGACGTTTGGCATTGGCATGAGTGACCAAAGGTTTGGCTATAGCAGCCCGGCCGTGTATATTGATCCTGTGGAGCTCCCGACGGACAGTTCTGGTGGAAACAGGAGAGTTGAGGTGCACATTTAATTCTGCCGTGATTTGGGCAGCCGTGGCTTTATGTTTTTTGGATACAATCCGGGTTAGCACCCGAACATCCATTTCAGACAGCTTCCTCTTGCGTCCACAGTTAATCCTGTTGGATGTGGTTCGTCCTTCTTGGTGGTATGCTGATATTACCCTGTATACGATAGCTCTTGATACATCACAAAGACTTGCTGTCTTGGTCACAGATGCGCCAGCAAGAAGTGCACCAACAATTTTTCCTCTTTTGAACTCTGGTATGTCACCCACGTTGTGTGCATTTCAATATTTTTAGCAAAACTGTGCTATTACCCTGCTAATTGAACCTCCACACTCTGCTCTTACTGGTGTAATGTGCAAACAATGAAGATTGGCTACCTGGCTGGTCCAATTTAGCCATGAAACCTCCCACACTAAAACGACAGGTGTTTCAGTTTCATTGTCCAACCCCTGTAGATCTATCACTGTTGGCAGAAGCATTTTGCTGATTTTCTATAAGTCTCTTTTGGAGAGTACAATCGCTTCAGCTGTCATTTGTTGGGGTAGCAGCATCAGAGCTGAAACTGATGAGTATTTATAGATGAATTTAGAGCTGATTGTGGAAAAAAGGATGGTTCATAAAATGAAGACACATAATGGATAACCCTAAGCATCCTCGTTTTCGTGGGACAATAATTGAATACCAAACTGTTCTTTGTCTTCAGCTTCAAGAAATCCACTGGAACACAGACCACTACAGGAGATCCTTTCTACTCACAGTTATAACCATCTATGATAATGTTTTGAATTGAAATTCACTTTAGAATTATTAACATATTTTTCAATTTAATGAAATTGTTTTGAATGGCCACCAGGACATGGAGTCAAATCCCAGCCAACATTTATACATGGGACCCACTTGTGTTAGAACTGGGCTATCCATGGGTTACATAATGATCTTATGTTTGTTGTCTATGTAAATTTAATGCAGGACAACTCTGTGTAAAAGTTAGCATCCATGTTAGTCCTTGATGTGTTGGTCATTTTGAACTGACCAATTGGAGACCCAGTCAAGACCTACATAGGATGCGCTGTTTGTTAACCTTGGCTGTATCAGGAGACCAGACCCTTTTGTAGCCATTCAGCCTGAGATAAATTCTTATGTGGCCTATGTACACATTTTGGCTCAAGTATATTTTATAGTGTGGCAGTCACATTTTATCATAAGATTATTTTTACAAAATGTGTTGTAGAAACCTTTGAGATCATTAGATCGTTAGGAGGGGGTGTTCTTAATGCATAACTGTGTCTTGTCTATCTATGTCTTTAAAAACCTCAATCAAATCTACATACTGAAAGCATGTCACATTTTAATGCAAGTTATAACCACCATAAAGTTTATATGAGGTGCATATTCATAAACCATTTAAAATGTACAAGTTATATTATTAGGTGAAAATATATTGCTCCTTCTGCTGTGTCTGTTTATGTGCCCTATGGAAGGAAACATATAAATGAATGGCCCACATGATCCCACATGCGCCTCAGCAGAAAAACAGCAACGCAGAGGATTAGAGACAGAAAGGATCGGCAGTCATATCTAGATGCTGCAAATCTGTACCTTGCCTTAAATGTATAAAGGTACGGCATTGTCTGGAGCGCTGCTTGTTTTGCATCAGCAGCGTATAGCCAAGCAGATAAATAAGCTGAAACTGAGGTTGCACCAAGTCTAAATCTGCTATGATACAGGATTACAAGGTGTATGTCATGCTTAGGGGCTTTATCCTCTGATTGTCAGTCAAGATTTTCCAAGTAGGAAAGTAAGCCCTTAATGGTTGTGCATTAATCAAAAATTCTAGCAGAAATATGGGGGCTGTGAAAGATCAGCAGAATACTGATGGTTGTTGCAATACGATGTTGCTGAGCTGCTCAGACTAAACTCTTGTTTTATTGGAATGGCCCAAAGTTACATTAGCAAACCTTTACATGCCATTAGAATTGCAATGAACTCAAATTACACAATCTTTGTTTATTTACTCTAAAGGTTTATAATGCCAATCATAACCCTTTGGGTTTCTCCTCTGTTGCAGAGGAAACATCTGACCTTAACTGTGCTGAATATTTTCTACAAAGGCCCTAACACCAAGTTAATGTTTTGAGATTCATCAAAATGTTTTCATGATCCATGGGTGTTAGGTTTTCATTCTCATTTGTGTTTGTTTTCATCATTTCCTTGTTTTTCAGTATGTTCTATAATCTTGCCATATTCATTATTCCTTTGTGCTTATTTTCTTAGAGAAAACCGAAAAGAAAAGTAAATGTAGAAGCATGGCACAAGTGATTGCAGTTAGAATGATTGGCATGGAACAGGTGGACCAAACGAAGCTGATTATAGTGGCAATGGCAAAGAGTTGAAGCAAGACATGATTAGAACTAAAACAATTACGATAAAACTAAATCAATCTTATCGATGTAACAGAACTGAATTGCACCATAAAGAGAACAAGTAAGAACTAAACCTAAAGGAATGAACTAAAACACCACCTGGAAAATATAAGCAAGAATGATCAGAGGAAGAACCCAAACAAAACTCATACATCTGCAAATCATGACAGGACTAGGTGCTTCGAGACCGAATTTGAACTTTATCGCATACATGCATAACCCTCTGTTTGGCATAAAACTAACATTGCACATCACACCAATGTTAAACCAAATGCGTAAAAGTTATAGGGATATAAATTATTTTGTAAGGCATGGTAACAAGAGGAATAGCAACAAGAGAAATCAAAAAGTAAAACAAGTAAGATGTTTACAGGCCATGTGTGGACTTACCGCTCCGTCTTACCTTCCACTCGCCTCGCCACATTGTTTTAATGCCACTGAACCCTGCAGGATATCAGTTGTGAAGTCTCATACCCTCCAAAAACATCATGAATAATGAATGGTGGATCTTAAAATAAAAAACACACATTATTAATGTATTCAGAGCCTCCTTTTGAAGTGGGACAGCTGTGGGTGTCACAGCAGAACCTTCTTACTTACTCCATGTCTGAGGAGGAGCAAATGTGAAGACCATTAAAAGGGAAGAGTATCAGAATTTGAGCAATGAAGTCTTAAAAATAATAAAGCTTTAAAGTTCAAATACACATTCTTGAAAATTGTCCAACCATTCACAATTAATATGCAGGTCATGACAACTTAATGCACATGGAAAAGAAGAAATTTGTAAGTTATGCTGTTACTGAATGGTTCTTTGCTGTTTTCCCTCTGCACTGTCAAAAAAAACTTTGAAAAGGAACAATTGTAGAATTAAAAAATTGAAATACAAAATAAATAAACAGTCAGAAGCGTACACTTGTGCAACATCTGTAATTAACATTAATGTCAAGTAGTTTTCCTGTTTACAAGAATGCTTAAAAGTGTAACATATTACTGGAGCACTGCTCTATGTAAGTATTTTTACTTCCCATTGCAGATCCAGGAATACCTGGCCCCCAGTAGTCCTATATGAGTCGTGGCCTTTCAGGGAACAAGGTCATAGTTTTAACAATGGCAGCCCAACACTTTTCAATCACTGTCCAAGGACAGAGTGATCTTTACTGAGGTGTTTCAATTGTGCTGAAGAGTTGTGCTTACATTTGTGCAACACAAACAAGAAACAAAAACAGAAGTATTTGGACCCTCAAGCATTTTTGTTTTTGTCCTTCAGACTCTACAGTGCATTGCGAAAGTATTCATAGCCCTTGAACTTTTATTAATTTTCTTAGGTTACAGCCATAGACCGCAATTTATTTTACTGGAAATGTATGTGATAGATAATCACAAAATTACACATAATTGTGAAAGGAAAATAATGCATATTGCCTATATTTTCTTTACTAAGAAAAATCTGAAATATGTAGCCTGCATTTGTATTCAGCCCTCTGAATTGTTTCATTTAGGGAGCCACGTTTTAGCGCAATTACAGCTGTGAGTCCTTTGAGGTAACAATGCATTAGATTTTTCAAACATGCTACTGTACAGGTCTTTGCTGCAGCCAATTTCCTTTTGGCATCAGCTTGCTATTAATTGTGTGTCTGGTCCTCAGCAAGGTAAATACTGCTTGGTCAGACTGACTAGGTGACAGACTCAGTCGGAATAGGGTGTTATACCTTCACCGAAGTATTATTGTCTGGCTAAACATGATGTTTTTTTGCAACCTTTTTACCGACTTTGATGTTTGTGAGCACACAGATTGTATACCTCTATATTCAGGCTGTTGCTTACAGCTGTGAAATTATGAACAAATGTCAGGGTGCCTGTTCCTCTGACACCTGTCAAGCTATAACAGAACCAACACTGTGTTTGACAGATGAAGCTTTGCACTCTTCAACTATTCCAGACGGAACTTGGTTTCACAACATTACCAGTTCCTTTTTTTAATCAGTTTCTTTACTGTTTGCTGGTTTTGAAACATGCCAAGCATAGCAATTCTAGAATTGTGCCATTCAAGGTGGTAGCATGTTAAAGTTCCTCTGTTTTGTCCTGATTAACTATTTTTTAATAAATTTTTATTCTTTCTTTTGTGACTGAAGCATTGCTTTTTTGGCAAATTATTCCCTCTAGTTTCAGAGGCTGTGCAGCTGGAAAGATTTTTGCTGATGCCTTGTTTTGAAATTGTTCTGATGCTTAACCATAGCATCAGAACAAGGTGTTTTCTTTTAGAACCTCAACTACAGATCCTAAACTCCAATAAGTTTAAAAGGAGATTTTGTGGATGTAGAGAAAAAATAAAGGAGGTCAGAAAGGCGGAAGTTTAAATAATTTCTTACATTGATCATAATGGGCAATGTGAGATCTTTGGCCAACAAATTGGATAAACTGAAGTTGTCTACAAGACGGGACTAGCAGACTGTAATTCTTGAGGAAGCTTCTGACCTTCAAGATGCTCCATATCTTCTTTAAGTCCATTGTGGAGAATGCAGTCTCCTCTGCCATCATCTGTTAGGATAGCAGCCCTTACCTTGGTGCCCTTTCTGTTTGTCAAGAAAATTCCCCCTTCCATTATTTCCAAATAGAAATAATTTTGGTGATCCAACTTAACATAAACCAGAAAACATTTATACTGATTTAATGTCAGACAGTAGGAAAAAAAAAAAAACTGTCTTTTTTACAGTGTATGTAAATGTCTGGTTTCAAGTAAATGTAGTTCCTCCAGCAAGTTGTAGGTCTGCCTTGATGTTGTCATGATCCTGGTGTTTTATTTTGAGTTTGTGTGCATGCATGACATCTTTCCTGAACAGAGGTTCGTTGCTGGCTGCAGACTGCACAGCTGTCTGCAATCTCCTCATCTGGTTGTGGGAGACTTGAGGAGCTATTACACGCTGTCTTTGCCTGACGCTCAACCTACCTCATAGATCTAAGTGGTTTTGGAAAACTTTCTGAGCATTATTTTACCATCATGTTCATTTTAATATCCTTTTTTAATATCCTTACCTTCCTTAAGCTCAATCTCCATGTTTCCTGTGCTCCTAGGTTGAAGTCCTCTTTTTTGTTCCCACATCAACCCCAGATCACTTCTGCAGACTCTTCAGTGACAGATCTCTCCTTGAAACCCACCCATTTAACTGTCTATCTTCTCCTTCAGATGCTGCAGACCCTCACTACGGAAGCAACATTACTCGTACAGTCTATCACTCTTTTGTAGTAAATAAAACATTTTAATCTGATAGATTGAGTCCTGGATTGATTCTGCATGTGTGTCAGGAAACTTCCTGGGAACATGACAAAGGTCTCCTCCCAGTGTGACATGCCTGGAAAACCTTCAAAGGGAGATGCCCACAAGCACCCTGGTCAGAGGCCAGAACCACCTCCTTTGGGTGATTAGGAGCAGTGGCTCTATTTGGAACTTCTAAGGGAGGATAACTAACTTCCATCCATCCACTTTCTGATAGCCAGGTTGCCAGTCCATTGCAGAGCAACACAGTGACACACAGGACCAACAACCATGCACACCTAAGGGCAATTTAAATAAACTGATTGGACTGTTGGAGGAAGCTGGAGTACCTGGAGAGAACCCACGCATGCCTTGATGCATGCATGAGAAACCCCACACATGCAAACTCCATGCAGAAAGATCAATGGCCGGGAGTCGTACCCAGGACCTTCTTGCTGCAAAGCAATGGTGCTAACAACTGCGCCACCGTGCAGCCCACATAACTAACTACCGTAAACCTTTTATTTCCATGAACAGTAAGTGAGGATTTTTCTCCAGCAGTTACACTGCAGAGCATAAACCTATTATGTCATGAAGATTTTGATGACCTCATTAGTAGTTTTGTCAAAGTCCATCACCTTTTAGCTCCAAAACAAAATAATTAAAACTTTTAAAATGTCTTATTCTGAAATATCTTACTAACCTCACAAGTATTTACAGGTATGACAGAAATCTCTATGGCTGAATCAAGCCACCCGACAAAGGAAGCCCATTTCAGCTTCTTGTATGTAGGATATTGTTATTTTAGTCATGAGTCATATCCCACGTGCATAGCTGAGGGTCAGAATGTAGATGGACCAGTAAATTGAGAGCTTTATGGGTTTTTTTTTCCCTCTGCTCCTTTGTCACCACAACAGACTGGAGTAGTGGCCACAATACTGTAGACCTCAGTCCACATATCAATCTCCTTCTGTGTCCAACCATCATTCAAGATCATTACACTTGAACTTCTCTGCTTAAGGCAGAAATTAACCCTGATCTGTGAGGGAGCAGTATACCTTTTCTTGGTTAAGAAACATTGCCTCGGACTAAGAAGATCTGACTCTCAGTTCAACACCTTGACACTTGGCTGCAAACCACTCTGGTGCCTGCTGGAGATCTTTAAGATGCCAAAAGAACTAAGTCATCTACAAAAATCAACGATGAAACTCCAAGGTTCCCAAACCAGACAGCTTCTCTTCCATGTCCATGAACACCTTAGACAGGATCAATGATAGAGGGCACTGGGAAACCAAAACAAATCTGTATTCCTTTAATAACTTTCTGTCAAACCTTTAAATACCTAAAATAAATGAACAACTAAAATTTGTTTATTTTTTCTTTTTGGAAATACAATGTGATGGACTTTGGCAAAACTGCTAAGTATAATGAAGTAGTCTGAAACTGTGGTGGATCAAGAAAACTATGATATAGAACATGACAGCTGAATTTTAATATCTCTCATTAAGCCATGTTTGAAGTTGAGGAAAAATGTGAACCATGAAAAAATATTAATGATGCCTCCCCAGAGAGGAAAGCAAGAGGTTGGTGCTCCTTACTACCATATGCCCGAAACACAGACAGGCAGGTCGACAGTTATAAAGACAGATGAATGAGGCAATGCCTTCAGCACTGAGGGAAATGAGATCAGATGTTGACAGCTAGATGGACACATCCCAGGCATTCAAATGTTTTCTCACATCTCGCCATAATGTGTTCTATTTGAGTACATTTGGCCTATGTGTGGAAAAATGGCTCCACTTTCTTAGCTTCTCTACATGTTGAAGAATATTACTGAGTTTAGCATAATACTTGCAGTGCAGCAGGCAGCCCAAGATAAACGCTTCACAAGCAATAATCTTTCTGAAGACCTGAAGTCTCTGGTGTCACCCACCGTGCTAAAAATCAACACCATGTGGACCTATTTCATAATTCATAACACTCTGCCAGCATTTTATAAATACGGTCTAAAGTGCTGAAGCCTGAGAGAGATTATAACTCATATTAATCTGTTTTCTAGATTGTCACGCTTCTCTCTATGTGTGTGCCTGCACTTTACATCAATTTCCATGTTTGTATGCATGAAAATAATTCAGGCTCGGGGCTCCTCTTGTGCCTGACAGGGTTTATGAAATACAAATACAAAAGTGTATGTAAACAAAATCTATAGTGTGTCATGGGAGAGCAGTCCCATGCGACAATCAGCCCGAGGAGGACCACAGCATTATCACCCAGGAGAGAAGGAGTCGGTAGGTGGCAGTCATGTCCTATTTCCAAGATCCACATGGGAGGAAACTATTTCTGTCTGCTCTCTCATTCTTTCTTTCTGTCTGTCGTTTGCTCGATGAGTTTTATTCCGACATGTTCAGAATAACAACCGTTTTACTTTTTTTTTCTCAAACTTACCGATGAATGAGAGGAAAGCAACAGGTGAATTAGTAAATATCAAGAGAGCGCTGACCGAGGTGCGTAAAAGGGTTTCCAGTTTTTTTTGTTTTTTTTTTGTTATTTGTTTTTTTTTTTACTTTAGAGCTGCATGAAGACTGTAAAAGAAGGGGCACAATTATCCCAGGCATCGCTGCCTCAGTCTTGCGGGTGAGCCACCTGCAGTCAGTCGCGGAGCACATCTAGTTGGAGTTGGAGGAACAGCTTGTCAGTGGGAGGTAACCTTACATGATCCCCCTTATCAATACACTGTCTGCAGGTGCTTTACTTGAAACGCTGAGAGCTTGAGGCACTTTGAAAAGGACGAATGAATGCAGCGTACCTACGTGTAATGGAACTGTCTAACTGAAACAGCTTAAACACTCCGCAGTCCAGAGAAGGGGGATGATAGCTGGACAATCGACGTCTTTTGGAAATGCACGCCAAAAAAATAAATATATTCTGTTACATCTAAAGGAGGCTTCATGATGAAAATTGTCGGAACGAAGGGTTATTGCAGGAGACATGAATGCTTTCAGTGAACTGTGACTCCCCTCCAGACTGGGTGCGGAAAACGCGCAGGAATTGAGATTTCTTTCCTCAGCTCTTTCAGACTTAAAAGCTCTAAATGAAGAAACATGCCAGGATTTTTATTAGCCTCACTTGTTAAAGTGATTATTTTAATATGAAGAGCAACGAAACTTGAATGGAGAATTTGTCCTTTTCTATACCCAACTTCTTCACTTAATCTGTAGGATAACCGCACACAGGCGAAATAGTGCTTTCATCGACGAGGGGAAGCAGAGATAAGCATTCCCCTCCAAAAAATCTGCGTTGGCTCATGCTCTGGAAATTCAATCAGGCTTGATGACTAATACATTTTCTTATAGGGACTTGATAAAAAGTTGCATTTGAAACGTAAGCGAGCGGGACGTTAATGCAACCCCACCTCTGCCTATGAAAGGGGAAACAGTTCTGCCGTAGGGTCTAAATGACGAGCTTTTGAGGATGTAGCTTTGATGTGCCTGGACATTGACCAGCATGAGCTAATGGGTTTGGAAAGGTCAGTTTTTAAGCTCTGAGAGAAGACAAAGGATCCGATTCATTTGACTCGTCAGTTTTTGAAAATCTGGGAGCACATCGCCTTCTCAACAGGAAGAGTAGTTTGAAAAATCGGACTTGTCGGGTGCCTCGGTTGTGGTAGCCTATGCGTCTTGGAAGAAGAGGAAATATCCTTTGCTTTGCGGGGTATCATCACTGTGACACCTTAACAGCACGCCATCCGGACTAATGTGTGGATTACATACCGCTTGTTTTTAAAAGTAGGAACACGATGTCTCTGACAAGAAGGCGATACCGCGGATTTTTGTAAAGGCGTCTGAGAATTGCGGAATTTTTCTATGCAGTTCTTTTTCGGGGGTGTGAGAGTCAAAGAGTGACCGTTTACCGACCAAAGCAAGAGAGATCCTCCATACCTCTTCTTGAAAAAGTAAGTTATTTTTCTGGTTAAAAACACAGTAGGGGGTTTTATAAAATTTTTTTACCCAATCTTGCCTCTTGTTCCAAACATCGTTGTTTAATGTCTTCAGGACTGCAGTGATAAGGGCACATCATTGCCAAGGTTCTACTCCCTCAGTGATGCTGCATTCTAAGTATAAAATGTGCAATCGAGCGCTCCTTCTGCAAGAAAGCAGAAAGATGCGCACGCTCGCACAGGTCTGCTTTGCCTTCACCGCGCGCCCTTGACTTCAGTGTGAGAGCGCGCTGCCAGTATTTCATAACCAGTTGGAAAGAGTTTTCCATTTAGGACAATACAATGCATGTTTGCTTGGATCAATAATAAATAGGGCTGGTTAGGTTGTGTTAGACGCAAAAAGGAGACATGTATCCCCTCTGCAGGTGTATATGCAGTCCATACCTGTTTGCGCTCAACCTACATTCGGCAAATGAAAATCTGCCATATTTAGCACGTGTGTGTCTGTTCTCTATTAACCTTGGAGAAATTCATGGCATACATGGTTGTAATCATAAAAGCTATCGCTAAAACTGGAAATTTTAGCTCACTCTTGGCTGTGTATAATCAGGCCACAAGTCCCCGTTTTTCTCCTCTGTTCTCCCCCCTATTTACTTCGTGTAATTTACACAAAAGGAGCTTGTTCACCGTCTCTGTGCTAGTCTGGGAGGGAGCTGTCCTTCTGCGTGGTGCTGAATTGAAAAAATCCGTTGCCTTCAATCTGGTTCTCCCCAGATGGATCAAGATCTGTTTGGAACTCCCCTGCAGTATGCCACAAAGCAACAGTTGCCACTTTGTGAATGTTTTAAGGTTTGATGAAGACAAAGTGAGTAAGATATTTCAAATTGCAAGACAGGCTTTAAAATATGGAAGATGAATTTTATAGGACATACAGTATATCCAGTTCAGTTAGTCGAAAACTGTGCACCTTTGAGGTGATTTCATAAAGTTTTTTAAGGGGAGGGAGGGGATTTCAGATTTTCTATTAGGTACTGTATGTTGTGGGTTTTCTTGAAATTTAGTTCTAAAAAAGAAGTCGGTGAATTTATGTTTTCATGATCCTATACACTAAAAAATTGCAGATCTGATGTTTTAGAACATGCTTTTATACCCTGATTTTAGTTTTATTTTTAAATACCGTAACTCGTAATTTTTAACCTAAACATGTGATACTGATATAATTTGAGGGTGGGGCCGGGAGTTGGTGACAGACTTTCAGAAAGGGCCGCTATTAGGGCCAGCAATATAAAACATTGATACAAACGAATAACTATTGTGACTCATTAAAGCTTGCCCTTTCCAAATTGATGCATTTAAGACAGTCCATAAGACTAGGTGATAGGTGTGGTGTGTTTTAACATTAAAGCCTCTAAGGATAAAGTCTTAAATTACAATGAGCATCACTCTTCAGTCAAATAATAGATTGCATCTCTCACCTGTGAAAGTGAGAAACATGGCAAACATTATTCACCAACTGAAAGAAAAAAAAAGGCTTTCCATATGATGGAGTGATATCACCTTTAGGAGACAAATTAGACTGCTGATTTTATGTTTTTGCCCTGTCAGAGGCTTTAGCATGATAAATCCCCCCATATATTCCCAGAATTGCAGTTGTTTATTGGCAACTGGTGTGAAGTGATTCATGGTAATAAGCAGGGAGACTATTCCTCCTCCCCATTTAACACTCCTCAAGCTTTTCCTCCCTGTGGACATTTTCTTGGAGATGGATGTCGGCTGTGGGTTCAGAATGTCACATGGTTTTATAAGAGTATGGCTTTATAAAAAATCTTGCAGACATAAAAAACCTTATTGCTTTTGAGAAAGTTTACGTTGTAGTCTGTTTATTTCACAGTCCAGAACCAACAACAGCTGTATCCCCAGTGTGTCCCCATTAGTCCGTCTAAACAGTGGGGAATAGCCATAGAGCAGGTGCAGCAAAGAGACTAAGTGGGACTTCCTGCCGCTCGCACAAAGCCAGTCTTCAGCTAATAATGTAGTCACCTAAGACATCTGTTTTATGTCCTATTTCTTTTGCCATTGTTGTCTGACTTGTCTATTGAAAATCATTCTGGGCAGCCATGTTAGATAATTAATGAACTTGTCAGCTGGAAAAGGGCACAACTGCGATGAGGTGCCAGGGTCTTGCAAAGCGACAAGTTGTATACCCATGTTCCATTCTCACAATCCCTTTGTCATATTTTTCCACCCCTTCTCAGCCCAGAATTCACTTCATATCAAGGCTAGGACTGTGTGCCATATAATAAAATGTTCATTCTCAAATCGGATTAATCTTTGTAAAGCCCAGCTTAGGACACCATTAGCATTCATTTCTTTCACTGCCGGGGACTTGTATCAATAATGGAGCTACCCCTACATTTTTCATCTTCTCTGGGTATAAAATATCTCAGGGCATTTTATTCATTGCGAAAAAGGGAATTGTTCAAGTGATCTCTTATCTTCGTCCTTGCCTCTTTTAATAGAGACGAGCTCTGTGATGTTGGAGGTCTAAAGCGGTAGGCCAGATAGGAAGTAGTCCTAATGATGGCAGTGAAATTAATTTTTATATAAAGATAATGATGATAGAAACTGTTAATTTGATTGGGCTAGTTCTTAATTAAGACCTGAATTGATATGGTGTACAGTATATTGCTATCACAATCTCCATGTGTGCAGTATCACAATCAAAGAATAGTATTTGGTAGGTCTAAAATTAGGCTTAATCATAGTTTAGTAGCGTATTTTAACTTCCACTCTCCTATGGTTGCGACTTTTGAAGATCTTTGTGAATAAGATCAGAAACCAGGAAAAAGTTTGGTGAGAAAAATGTGAGTAAATCACAACTGATATCACAATATTCAATAATCACATGGCAGCGTTATATTTTTCTAATATTGTGCAGTCCAAGTGCCATTAAAGATAGTTTGTTCAGTATTTCAGTATTTCATTTTTTTATTTATTGTTTTGTTTTCGATTTTCCACAATAGCCTGTAGAGTAAAAAGCTTTTAGAATTGCTCATAAACATGTGAATGCATGTTTGTTACTGAGGCATGTCTTCTATTATTTGGGTCTGTTTGCGATGACAACTTCCTACGTAGTGTTTCAAATCAATCTTACAAAGTAGTTTCACAACAATGAATACATTGTTTCAAAGGCTTGTTCTTATCAAATTTTAGTTCCTCGCAAGGGTCTACACAGTTTAAAACCTTTTCACTATTTGTTATGTGAAACGTGTAAACCTCAGTGTGTTTTATTGGGATTTTATCCCTGGGTCAGTACTTTGTAGAACCAGCTTTTTTTTTATCTAAACCATTGTTCCATTGTAGCTCTGTGATCATTGTTGTCCTGAGGAAAGTAGTTCTTCGCTTTAGTTTCAAATATTTTGGTCTCTAAAATGCTTTGTCACATGATTGTCATGTATTTAGCTCCTTGCATCTTCCCATCAACTTTGACCAGCTTTTCTGTCCCTGCTAAAGAAACACATTCTCAGAGCATGATACACCACCATGTTTCACTATGATGACTGCACATTACAGTTCTAGTTTCCCTCCACATATAACATTTTGCTTAAGGCCAATATTAAAAATTTGGTTTCATCAAACCGGTACCACATATTTGCTCGGATAATGGATGGAAAACTCTGTGGGATGTTCGGATCTTGGGGTACTGTGATGATGCTGCTTGTTCACCAGTGTTCTGAGAGGTATTCACAGAACAGTTTTATTTATACCGAGAATAAATCACATATAAAATATGATCTATGGTCTAATTAGTCGACATTTGAAGGCAAGCAGTCACAGCAAAATGGGGATTATAAAGAAAATTGAAAAACATGTATCATTTTCCTTCACTTCACCATTATGCACTACTCTGTCCTGATGTACCATACATACTCCAAGTAGAACAAACAAAAAAAAAACAAGTTTGTGGTTGTAATTAGACATAAGGTGAAAAGGTTCAAGGGCCATGAATACTTTTACAAGGCACGGTATGATACTATGAAACATTTGCTACAGACAGTCACCTATTTTTGACTTTGTGACAAAATCAGCATTTCCTTTATTTAAAAAACACTCTTGATTAAATTGGCAGTTTGTCTTAATTTTGCTGGTGTGGTGAACAATTGTATCCTCATGAAATATTAACTTAAAAGAAAAAAATATGTCACTGTGGACAGTCAGCTGAACAGGAGACTCTTAGATCTTTTAAAACATAATTGCTTCACCAACCAAGCACAAACAAGTATGTAGACACTCTGCGCATAAACAGATGAACAAGGATTGCATCCCTCAGTAGACCTAATCGTTAGTCATCCTCTCCAGCATGTCTGTCTAAATGTTCTGTCCAGGGGAAAGAACAGCTGAGCTGGGGAACCGCCATGGCACATTCCACCAGTCGATGGGTTAATCAATTGGTGTTCTAGCTCAGCCCATCCATCTCTAGGAATAATCTGGGGGACATCATAAAAGTGCCATTCTATGTTTCAAAGGCCAGGGAGGATTGCTCATGTCGCTTAATATAGGTACCGGAGTGCTTTAAGTGAAATATGGATAAGAGTGTTTAGTGTGGCAACAATGTGAGGCATTTGTTCACATTTGTTTTATTTTAAACATGCAGCTCAAAATATTTTACTATGACTCAGATCTTGAAAGAAATTCTTCTAAATCCATCACTACCTCCCTGGGTGCTTGCTTCCTTCGTCAGAATCAGCTAAGAGCACTGACCTGAATTCAGGATGCATCATTACTCACCACTTGTTTTACATCTCCCACCTTCCATCAGCGATGGTGTCTTTTCAACTTAGTTATCTGTACCATTCTCTGCGTTGCCTGAATCTCTTTTTCTCTACCTCACTAGAATGTCACATGCCATCAAAAAGCGAGTGACAGCAGCTGAGAAGGTACTGATGTCATGGTAGTGATAATAATAGCTTGCTTAACTCAGAACAAATACACACACAATTTCCCGACATCTCTCTCTACACTTTACTTCCTGGTACACATACACACACATGCACATTAACAATTGTGCATGTGCTTGGAAGAGTCATTCTTCCTGCCTTTTGGGCAAGTGGGCAGCTTCTGTTTAAAGTGATACTGGCCTTGGCTAACATGTTAATTCATGCTGCTAAATTAAAAGGTTAAATGAGGTGGGAAAGGGTAGAGAGCCATCTCTCGCTGGCTCATTTTAGTTTTTATGCATTGTGCATCATGGATGTGTAGATACTCGCATGCTCCTGAGGAAAGAAGGTGGAAGATAACAAAGAAATTAGAACTAGAAAGTGGGAGAGAAGGCCCTTCCTCTGAAGCCTTATTAGTTATATGCTGTTGAATTTTTGGGAAGCTGTGAGTGCTGTGGTCTGAGCTACAAACACTCAAAGTTAAAACCATTTGAAATAGAGAGACTACCTCCAAACAGGTTTTTAGCTGTCGCATAGCAACAGAGCTATGACTGGCACATCCCTAGGCAGCTTATGAGCTGCTAGCTAAAATAGAAGTTGATGATGGACACCAGCCTTCACTGACAAAACTGATTTCTGCAGGCCATTTTAAAATTATACACTACATCCACAGACCTATTCTTGGTTGTTCTGCAGCCTGAGCTGGGTTACCCAGCCTGTGGAAACACAGCAGTTGTTTCAGTGTTTTGTCTATAACAAATAGCAGAGTATATTTGAGGGATTTGTTGCAAAGATACTGTGTAACAGCACCTCTAAAGAGCTAAGCCTAAATAAAGTTTTTTTTTTGTTTCTTTTGTTTCTTTTGCTTTTTCTTTGGATTCAACATCCATTAAATCTGGGAGCAGATTGGCAATTTTGTGCATTTCCATGTCTGGTGAAATTATGGACAGCACTTTCAGTTGAATTACAGGGGTATATAACATTTGCCTGATAAAAGATACATTTACATTTAGATGAGGAATATTAATTAATAAACCATGTATGGTATGAGCATAGATACAAAAAATGTCGATGAAAAAAACCACATAGGAAAACATCTAAGGTGTTGTGTTGCATGCAAAATTTGAAGTGTATGTTATTTAGATCATAGCTTCATATATTCTTTTCAGTATTCCAGCATGTTAAAGGTCTTTTGGGGGTTTTAGTGAGCTGCAATCACAACATAAGGTCTTGTCATGCTGTTACTGAAAGAGGCTGCTCACTCACTGATAAAGAAATACATTAATTGATTTAGTTTTTAAATTAAACTTAGCTTAGAAGAGGTAAATATGTTTGCACACCATCCCAGTAATTACAGGAATGTAATGTCAGATTTGACCTCTACCATTAACCTATTTATGTGAAACAATTTTCACCATAAAATGTGCTCTTGAAAACCATACATTAAAATGTTCTGTAATTGGATGTGTTAGGAGCCCAAGCATATAATTTAAAAAATCATCAGAATCAACTTTAATTACCATGTTTGTGAGTACAAACAAGGAATTGGATTTCAGTTTCTATCGTTCACATCGTTTATCAAACATCAGTCCAAAAAAATCATGGTTCAATAATAATGTTCATGTATACGTTTGAGAGATCACATGTCCGCCCTCTCGTGCTACTGCATGGCGCAGAACCCGGGAAGCAGAAAGAATGTCTGCTCTCTGGACATGTGGGTCAAGCTCTGCCGTCTGTCTCCAAGATCTACTTTTTAACTCCTGAGGGCAGTTGCACTGGCAATCAGATGGCTGTGCAACTCAGCTTTGCAGCAGGAGTCTGGTCATCAGTCAAAGACCCTCAATAATACACAGCATGTTTAATCTGCATCTAGCAGTCACATACTTACAGTAAAGTGTTGGGCTGTGTGTATAAGGCATCTTTGATCATTCAAGAAAAAACGTATCTTGTCTCCATTCTCCACTCTCTTGCAATTTTTAAAGGAATGTCTTATACCTTGTTTTTCCTTTTGTTCTATGTTAAGCTTTCATCCGAGCATGTAGTCTTGATTTTTTCTTTGTCGGTATCTGTAGGTGCCTCTTTTTGTAGTTTTTTCTCCATTACATTCCTTTGTTCGTCTCTGACCTTAATGCTTCATTCATCAGGGCACCTGCATGTAGGCTACTATGCTATTTCTGATGTGACAAGGATTGTCTTACACTTGGCTTAATCCAGGTTGTTCAAACATACTCTGCTGTGGAATTGGTCTGTTTCCCTGCTCACGTCAGGACCTTATGACAGGAGCTGTCGATCTGCTCCCAGAACTGCATGTGAGAGAAAATACTGCAGAAAACATAAATTGAGAGCATATGTGTAATTATTTGCCTAATGGGCATTTTTTCACAAGAAATAATTCTTAACAGATGCAACCTCATCAAAGGAAACCCGTTCCAGTTCCAGTTTGTTAATATGTAACATTGAGAATGAGAAAGAAACCTTTGTTTTTATACAGGCATCAGTGAACCACCAAATCTCAAACAGTTTGGTTTACATAATAATCAGAAAGGAGGCAGAACAGATCATATAAATATTAATGTGGAAAGGCAACTTTACACATTGCTGAAAGTGTTAGTGATCAACGATAAACCTTAATCTTTCTGTCAGACTGCAATATTTTTCACTGATGAAAACACTAAAATGAGGTGATGAATCTGAGTGGCGAGGAAAAGCTGTAGAGAGGTAGCTAATCATTCTTGATTAAAGTGTGTGTATGTGTGTGTGCGCCTGCACATAGCCAAATGAGTAGCCTCCTGGAGTTGGTGCCAGACTTCTCAGCATTTGGCACCAATCCGTCTGTCACTGAAGGAAAAAGAAAATTCTTTGCCTTGTCATATTTCATTTCACCTTTGTTAGTAAACTAACCAAATTTGAACCATTTGCATATAGGTACTAATGGAAACTGGTGAGGGTGCATTATGTCAGATGCATGCAAAAACTATCCAAGTTAGTTTTGTTCTTTATCATTAAATTAAAATCCACTCGGACAACTTTTTGTATTAATGGGATTATTTTATAAACCTTATAAAATAATTATATCTGACTTATTTTCTATGAATAAAAATATTTTTCCTTGAAAACAGTTATTCTAAAAAAGAGTGTGGCAAAGGTGTCCTGTAATGCCATTTATTGAGGATTTTTCTAAATTTGTGACTTTTAGGGTATTAAATCCTAACAATTTTCCTAATATTTGATCTGTCCATTCCCCCTCTCGCTTAATCCTTGCAGTCGCAGGAGTGGCTCTTTCCAGTGGTCAATGTGGGACAGGTGGGGTTGCCAGTTCATCACAGGGCAACAAAAAGACACACAGGATAAACAACCACACCGGCAATTTAGAGAGGCCAATTAGTCTTAACATTAAATCATAAAATTATTAAAAATAGAGAGAAAGTCTATGTGTACACCATTAACAGTTACACATAACAGTATAAAAGCAACTTATTCCATTGTTGCTTCCAGTTTACATGAAAAGCTGCCCTGAACTCCAGCATTTTCCCAGTGCACCCCTTACTTTCTCTGCTTAATTTAGCTTTTCACCACAAGGCCTTATCCGCATTAGTTAAATGCTGATTTTTAGTGAGTGGGTGGGAGACAGAGTAACCAGAGAGAACCCACTTATGTACAAGGAAAGCATAAAAACACAGAATGGCCAGGGCAGGTTTGAAATCCAGGACCTTTTTTGCTGCAAGGCAGTGGTGTTGAGAACTGCTCCTTGCAATCTAAGAAGCTTTTATTATAGTGAAATACTTTAGCTTTTATTCAATAGAAAATATTTCTGTAACTTTTTAAGAGAAAGCACATTTCCAAATAGATCACTTTAAGGCACATTCTTACATTAGCATTTACAACTGAAAAACTAAGTGCATGGATTAAACAAGGGCAACACCCATTGACCCCTTCCAAGTGACAGAGATGATGGTTTACCTCCTACTTCATTGTTAATGGGTTTTGCAAGTGTTTAGAAGAGGAAAGTCAGTGAGAATTATCTTGCTTTAGTGACTCCTTGATTAGGATGACTCCACAGTTTTTGGCCCATAACTTATACTTATATAGAATTTCAATGGTTACTGTTTTTCGGTAGGATTGTTTTGCTTTTAGACTGCATTTAAACTTGAGTGTTCTGATGCTGACCCATTTTGCAATTACCTATAATATTTTCTTTATTAATGGTAGACATTCTAAGCAATTTTAAATTTGAACATTGTTCTAAATGTTCCTTTTTAAACATCACTAAGCTGCTGTGACCTCCCTGCCTAGTCTGTATCTGTAAGGAGTCCTTGATATTGCTTATGAGAGACTGTTTGATTCCTCCCAGCTCCAGAGTCTGTCACAGTGATATAGTGATTATGTATAGTAACAGGAACGTTCCAGGCTCTATGTTGACTGCTAATTGGACTCCAGTGTAACGGCTGTGTCATATTAATGACCCAGATCCAGCTCATTGTAATATTCATGGGGTTTGTGGATTGCCTTTTCTCTCTGGGGCTGCGTGGACCAGAGGTTTACGATTGTGTGACTGTTTGTGTGTGAATGAGAGTTGATGTGTTCGCTTTTGTGGGCATTGGGAACAAATATGGACCTTAGTGCAAAGCCCCTGATCTATTTATGCTTTTGTGTCACTGAAAAGCACTTTGACATCCTCACTGTTCACTTTCTGTGTGGGTTTCTCCTCTTTCTAACTGATATTGCAA
This sequence comes from Girardinichthys multiradiatus, assembly GCF_021462225.1. Lineage (NCBI taxonomy): Eukaryota > Metazoa > Chordata > Actinopteri > Cyprinodontiformes > Goodeidae > Girardinichthys > Girardinichthys multiradiatus. Next base: position 35,308,575 of record NC_061795.1, on the reverse strand, counting down.
TGTAAAGGTGAGTGTAGATTTAAATTTGCATTTGATAGCTTAATTCACACTCTTTGTGTATAATTATGTTAACAAAGTGTCATGTAAGCCAATGAACCAGGTGGGCTCTGTTAAATCATCTGCTCTATAAGCTGATCCAGAATGATCAGACTTTTTTCCAGAGGGTAACAACCCCTCCGGGAGTTGTGCAGCTTTTTATAGGGCACTATAGACTGGTTAAAAGGTTGTTTTGTGCTTATTAAACAGGTGGGAGTGCAATCATTGGGATGCATGCCTTCACCAACTCCCCTCACTAGGCCTGCATGCATTTCCATAACACTAATCAGAGCGAGAGAGAAAGTATATTCTGTTGTAACTAGCTTCAAATCTGGGTTTAGTTTCAAGTCAATTAATACCCTTACATTGCATTGTTTATTTAATTATTGGTCAATTCTGCTGCGCTATCTCCTTTTTGGATCCTTGGATCTGAATGAGGTCACAGGAATGTGAGGTGTTCCTTACTGCCAAAAAAGATGAACACCACTTAGCTCAGGAAGCAGAACAGAAACAAGCTCTCTCTTTTATAGTCTGGACAAGACAAATTTCAATTGGACTGATTAGACAGGACAAGGTCTTTTGAAGGAGAAACAAGTGTCATGTTCTGATTATGAGGGGAAGCTACATTCTGAAGAGAATCATCCATAAACGTCACATCACAAAAAGTTACTTGGAATTGCTGCAATCACTTTTAAGTAGTGGACCATAATGGTAGAGCTGTGTTTTCTAGTTCAGACTAAACTTATACATAAAAACGGGGGATGAGGGGGTTGGCTTCTGTCTTGTAAAGACAAATTGAAAGCGAAAGTGCTTTAGTGTAGTCTCTGGCACAAGATTCAGCACAGAAACCTTAGTGTAGTGACAAGGCATTCATTACAAGCAGTTAGGAATGGCAGCTATCAATCTGTAAATGAGTAGTATATGTCATATAAATTACACTGCAAGCCTTGGAAGCACACCCATAAACGTCAAAAATGCAAATTGTCTTCAGTTGATAGAGCACAGACAGGGGCTGTATAGAGGGTTTGATAACTCTAAAAAGGCAAGGATACTCCAAGCTTTTTTTAAACATGACAATAGAGGGTTTCACAATTAAAAAATAACTTTGTTAACTTAAGGGAGATGGGATGTGTTCCCACACTAGTAAAAATGTTAGACCAAAAAACAGTTTCAACATCAACATCAAAGGGCTGACATCATCATGTTTATGGAGACTATGAAATGGAACCTAATCTTAATTGAGAAAGCAATGCTGGAATATGTAGGAAGGTTCTACATTGTTATTTAATAAAATAAGGAAGTTTAGTGTAATTATTTTGTAGTAAAGTTATATCAACACACCTGTCTACTCCACTTCACTGTTTCAACCGGATTTATATATATATATATATATATATATATATATATATATATATATATATATATATATATATATACTGTATATGTACACTGCTCAAAAAAATAAAGGGAACACTTAAACAACACAATATAACTCCAAGTAAATCAAACGTCTGTGAAATCAAGCTGTCCACTTAGGAAGCAACACTGATTGACAATCAATTTAACATTCTGTTGTGCAAATAGAATAGACAACAGGGCGAAATCTTTGGCGATTAGCAAGACAAACTCAATAAAGAAGTGGTTCTGCAGGTGGGGACCACAGACCACTTCTCAGTATCTATGCTTTCTGGCTGATGTTTGGGTCACTTTTGAATGTTGGTGGTGCTTTCACACTTGTGGTAGCATGAGACGGACTCTACAATCCACACAAGTGGCTCAGGTAGTGCGGCTCATCCAGGATGGCACATCAATGAGAGCTGTGGCAAGAAGGTTTGCTGTGTCTGACAGCACAGTGTCCAGAGCCTGGAGGCGCTACCAGGAGACTGGCCAGTACACCAGGAGACGTGGAGGAGGCCATAGGAGGGCAACAACCCAGCAGCAGGACCGCTAACTCCGGCTTTGTGCAAGGAGGAACAGGAGGATCACTGCCAGAGCCCTGTAAAATGACCTCCAGCAGGCTACAAATGTGCATGTGTCTGCACAAATGGTTAGAAACCAACTCCATGAGGATGGTTTGATTGGCTGACAAGCATGCCCAGGCGTTGTAGGGAGGTCATACAGGCACGTGGAGGCCACACAAAATACTGAGCCTCATTTTGACTTGTTTTAAGGACATTGCATCAAAGTTAGATCAGCCTGTAGTGTGTTTTTGCACTTTAATGTTGTGTGTGACTCCAAATCCAGGCCTCCATTGGTTAATACATTGTATTACTATTGATGATTTGTGCTCACAGCCCAACGCCGCTCAGGACGCTTGGCATTTGCCAGAGAACACCAGGATTGGCAAATTTGCCACTGGCGCCCTGTGCTCTTCACAGATGAAAGCAGGTTCATACTGAGCACATGTGACAGACATGACAGAGTCTGGAGACACTGTGGAGAGCGATCTGCTGCCTGCAACATCCTTCAGCATGACCGATTTGGCAGTGGGTCAGTAATGGTGTGGGATGGCATTTCTTTGGAGGGCCGCACGGCCCTTCTGTGCTCGCCAGAGGTAGCCTGACTGCCATTAGGTACCAAGATGAGATCCTCAGACCCCTTGTAAGACCATATTCCGGTTGCAGTTGGCCCTGGGTTCCTCCTAATGCAGGACAATGTTAGACCTCATGTGGCTGGAGTGTGTCAGCAGTTCCTGCAAGATGAAGACATTGAAGCTATGGACTGGCCCGCCCGTTCTCCAGACTTGAATCTGAATGAGCACATCTTTTGACATCATGTCTCGCTCCATCCACCAACATCATGTTGCACCACAGACTGTCCAGGAGTTGGCAAATGCTTTACTCCAGGTCTGGGAGGAGATCCCTCAGGAGACCAGGGATCAGCCTGTAGTGTCTCATCAGGTCTCATCGGGAGCATGCCCAGGCGTTGTAGAGAGGTCATACAGGCACGTGGAGGCCACACACATTGCTAAGCCTCATTTTGACTTGTTTTAAGGACATGACATCAAAGTTGAATCAGCCTGTAGTGTGTTTTTTGACTTTAATTTTGTGTGTGACTCCAAATCCAGGCCTCCATTGGTTAATACATTTGATTTCCATTGATGATTTTTGTGTGATTTTGTTGTCAGCACATTCAACTTTGTACACAACAAAGTATTCAATGAGAATGTTTCTGTAAACAAAATCAGAGCTATAAGTAAAGTACCTAATAAAAGTTGGTCATCTTACAGTATACCACAATATGTACTATTAGCTCATACAAAAGAACTAGAAAGCTGAGAAGAAAATCTAATTATAATTCATAAGTTAATGACATGACAATTGCTGAAAATAAATAAAATAAGTTTAATGTTTATCACAAAGAGAATGAAAATGTTCAGTTCAATGGGTATAAAAACTAAACTAAATCCGGCATGGACAAAGACAATCAAATGATCCATTTATAATATTTTTGATGAATACATATTTAACAATTTTCTGTAGTCTAAAAAGGCAAAAGTTCCACAACACCAATGCAATATCTGCATTTAGACCATTCAGCAAGAACTGCAGCTTGCCAAGTGTAAAACTGGTGGCATGTTCATGTTATTTCAGAATACTATTTATCTTATATAACCTTTGTGTAACTGGATTGGGAAATTATATTATGAGATTCTTTATAGATACATTGATAAAACTTGCTTCTTGCAAACAATTTTTATTTTTATTTGAAAGCAAAATGGATCAGTCATTTAATTTAATACCTTCCTGAACTTAAAAACAGGTTAAAACCCAAGAAGACACAGACACAGATATATACACTATATTTCTAAAAGTATTTTTTTTTCTACTTTTACATGTACATGAAGTTTGATGATATCCTATTCTTAATCTATCAGGTCCGATGTGTTGATAGACCTACCATTGCCAGCAAAAACAACTTTGAATTGCAGCCTCCGCTCTAAATCATCCCAAAGGTGTTCAAGAAGGTTGCATTCAAGAATCCATGCAGGCCATTCAAATGTCTACACACCAAACGTTATACATCTGCAGCCATAGATTGCCCATGATTGTAACACCAAAATACATTGATTTGGTGGTTTGACCCAATACTTTTGGCAATATAGACTATAAGCTCCAAGGGTAAAAATTGTGATAAGATGTAAGAATTCTAGATAGTTTATCCGCATTAACAGACAAAATAAAGAGTGTATTTATGCAGAATACAGCTGACAGAAATATAAAGATGCACATCAGAGAAGCATTGGTGTCAACACTGAAGCTAAACCAGATTGTGTACTTGTAAAAAAGAAAACATTTGTATCTATAAACAATTAAAGCTTTAATATGTGGTATTTTACACAGGGTACAGGAAATCAACACATAGTACACCGCTAAGTAAAAGGCAATTAGCATGCAGACCCACACAAAGGTAATAAATATAAAAACAAAAAAATAATAAGTGACTGTAAAGTACAGTTATTAAACATAGCATTAAAAAGGTGTGGCTGAGTAGGGTGATTTAGAAAATGTACAAAAAGTGCATGTATATCTGTGCATAAAAAATCACAGTCTATGAAACACAAATGTGCAAATAACAGTAGGGATGTAAACACTTATTGAGACTGTAGGGAGCAGTGATTGTTATGAAGTCTAGCAGCTGCTGCGAGGAAGGATCTGTGATAATGTTCCTTTGTGCACCTAGGCCGCGGCAGTCAATGTAGGAGCTCTCCAGTTCTGCAACAGTTTCATGCATGGGGTGGGAGACACTTTCCATCAGTGATGTTACTTTTGCCAGAGTTCTTCTATCTCCCACCACCTGCACTGTGTCGAGGGGGCCTTCCTGACGAGCTTATCTAAACCCTTCCTCTCAACTCTAGATAAGCTGCTGCGCAAACATAAAACAACACAGAAGATGGCTGATGTCACCACAGAGTCAAAAAAGGTCTTCAGGAGCACCCTTAAGGAGCATCCAAAAGATCTCAGTCTCCTGAGCAGGTACAGTCTGCTTCAAACCTGTTTATTGTTCAGGTGAACACCTAGGTACTTAAAAGAATCCACTATCTCAAAGTCAGTTCCCTGGATGTTCACCAGTGTGGTGGGTCTGTGGCCTGCTGAAATCCATGACCCCCTCCTTGGTTTTCCCTGCGTTGATCAGGAGGTTGTTCCGCTGGCACCAGTCCACAAAGTCGTGTGACTACTGTACTCTGAGTACTGACTCTGGCAGAATCATTTGAAACCTTTTGTAGGTGGCAGCCTGGGGAGTTGAGGGTAAATGGTAAATGATAAACCCTTGTAAAGCGCTTTATGAAGTCTGAGGACTCCAAAGCACTTTACACTACAATCAGTCATCTACCCATTCATACACAGATTAACACACTGACAGTGGTAAGCTAAATTATAGCCACAATGTTGGCTACAATGTAACGGGACGAACCCCTACCACCTGAGCTACCTGAGCACCGTGAAGTCTGCAGTGTTGAGGGTGAACAGGAACAGTGCCAGCACAGTTCCCTGCAGGTCCCATGTATTGCAGAACAGCCTGTCAGAGACATAGCCAGGTGTCCTCACATACTGTGGACAGATAGTGAGGTAGTCCAGTATCTGCATGGACACGTGGTGGTCCACTCCTGACAGCTCCAGCTTGTCCCTTAGAAGTCCTTGCTGGATGAAATTAAAAGCATTTAATTTATCGTATATTATGTTTTAAGGACTTTCTCATAGACAGTGTTTACACTATTTGTGGTTCTACAGCCGCCTGCAAATTTGACATTTAACACATTTATTCAGAGTTTTTTTTAATATATATTTTCTAATACCCATCTCTCACTGATATTTTACTCGTACTTGTTGTCTCCCGCTTCATCTGGGACCAGGTTGCGGGGCAGCACACTCAGTGGAGACGCCCAGACTTCCCTCTCCCGAGACACCACCTCCAGCTCCTCCGGGGGGAGCCCAAGGAGTTCCCAGGCCAGCCGAGAGACCAGCGTGTTTTGAGGGAGGCGTCCAGGAGACATCTGATACAGATGCCTGAGCCACCTCATCTGACTCCTCTTGATGTGGAGGAGCAGGGGCTCTACTCTGAGCTCCTCCCAGATGGCCAAACTCCTCACCCTATCTCTAAGGGAGTGCCCTTACGTCACCCTGTGGAGGAAGTTCATTTCAACCACTTGTATCTGGGATCTCGTTCTTTCGGGCATGACCCAAAAGTAATGCCCATAGATGAGGGTAGGAACGTGGACCAACCGGTAAATCGAGAGCCTCGCTTTTTGGCTCTGCTCTCTTCACCACAAGGGACTAGCACCACGTCCCGATTACAGCAGCAGCCGCACCGATCCATCTGTCGGGCTCACGCTCCATTCTCCTGCACTTGTGAACCTGAGGTACTTGAACTCCTCCACTTGGGGCAGGAACTCCCATCCAACCTGAAGAGGGCAAGCCACCCTTTCAGAGAACCATGGCCTTGGACTTGGAGGAGCTGATCGTCATCCCAGCTGCTTCAAACTCACACTCATTTGCAAAAACAACTGGATGGCCCCCAACTCCGTACTCCTGGATCAAATGCCTTCTCCAGTTCCACAAAACACGTGGACTGATTGGGCAAACTCCCATGAACCCTCAAGCACCCAGTAGAGGGTGTAGAGTTGGTCCAGTGTTTCACGGCCACAATAGTTTTGTTGTGGTTGTCCTTGAGACATTTTATGTGTGGAGAACTAGCAAATGCCAATGAAACCTAAAAAACAATGTATTTTAGGTCCAAAAAAAAATTAAAAGCTTTCAAAGTTACACTAGCCTTTAGTTAATTTGCTTTTAATTAAATAATTTTATCTACTGGCTGTAAATGTAAACATGCTGCACATTAGCACAGTTGTTAGTATTGGTGCCCTGTAGTAAGAACATCGGTTTGAATCCGGTCCTTTTTCTTGATGGTGTTTGATGTTCTCTTTGTGTTTGTGTAGGATTTTTCTCGGTACTCCAGTTCCCTCCTGCATTCCAAAATCATGCATATTTGGTTAACTGGTTACTTTAAATTACCCTTAGGCTTGAGTGTATACATACATACATGGTTTTGTGTCTTTATATTGCCCGATGGTAGACTGGCAACCTTTCAAGGTGTACTCTGTATCTTGCTCAATGTCTCTTCGTGACAGAAATGAGTGACCCTACCTTAAGCGGGTAGACAAAAAGTATAAATTGGTGGATAAAGTTAAACAACTAATGTATTCTTTGATATACTAAACTCTGACTTTTCTTCTGCTAAGGCTATTGAAATGCTTATTGCGTCAGTCAAATCTTTAAGTCCTTTATTAAATATTTGTTTGTGGCACTTTTTTTCTGATTCGCGTCATTATAAAAGGTTTGCCTTAGTTTAAAGTGATCACTCTATTAAATTCCTTCAAACTCTATATTATCTCAGTAATCTATTAAGCAGACAATGCTGAATCTTCTGCTTCCTTCTGCACTGAACTGGTTACCTATGTGCCTTCAGTCACACAGGTATTCCAGGGAAGCAACAATATGCCTACTGATTTCAGTTTTGCTGTTTCGTTTATAATGGGAAAGCTAAAGGCAGCTGGCCACTGGGAAATTGCACAAACAAGCAGGCTCAGGGCAAGCAAAGCTCCTTCAGAAAGCCAGAACATCAGTGCTATTGTTAGCACATAGCAGGAGATTAGCGCTGATGGCTGGATGTGAGCTAGCAGGCTTGGCTGGTGTTCTGTGTCAGTTGATAACCAAACCCACCCCTGCTGCCACTGCAACCGTGTCAAAATTAGTCAGAATAGCTGCAGACAAGGCTTCCTATAACACATTAGTCAATCAATTTACAAGATTGGATTAGTATCAGTAAAATGAATCCTGCAATCCTTTTAACTAAGTACTTTATCAGCATCAGATGATTTACTTTTCCTTGTTTGATTGAGTTCCAAAGAGGAAAAGCTCATAGCAGATGTAACAATCCGGAGCCAAGTCATAAGCTGAAAAAATTGCTTTGCATTCTGAAAAGGACAAATACACTATAGAGATCAAATTAAAATGCTCCCGTTCTCCCCAGCGGGGTGGTGCAGCCATATACCAGCTTAAACATTGCATGAAAACTGTAGCAGACTAGAATACTCTGGCTGCAAATTACATGTTGTCTGTGCCTTTCATTTTTACTGTGTAACTATTTCTGAACCACAGACAATGTACCCACATCCCTAGACACACACAAACACATAATTTTCCAGTGCCTCTAACTGATTATAGTCCATGATTAATTAGCAGACAGATTGCTAAACGGTGTTGAACAGGCTTTGATGTGCAGAGGTAAAGAGTATACCCTCCATGGAATTCAATAATGTCCTCCATGCCCAGATCCTTCTCTCATTCTTTCCTTCCTCTGCATCCTTCAATCTATTCCTTCCTTTCTTTCTATATAAAGCTCTTCTGGGTTAATCATTCCTAGAGGACGACAGCTCTGTAGTGATGCAAAGAAGTGCCACACAGCTGTGCAGAATAAGGTTCTTGTACAACCACTTTCAATGATTACAGACCCTTAAGGGATAAATCCATATCTTACTGTCACAGGACTTCCTACCCTAGGCTAGGGTATGAGTTTTTATGCTGGGCTTTGTCTCAACCCCACTGAACCCACTTGACCTTTTCTATCATTTATCCTTATATTTGCATGTCCTTTTACTTTGGCACCTCATGAGCATTTTCTAATCTTGATCTTACTATACAGAATTCCTTCACCTCGTCAAGCATTTATTTTTGCTCATGGATCCGGTGGGAGACGCATATTTAATTCGTCTGTTTGCATATGGGAGACATGTCCAGCTCTGATAGATAGCTCCAGCTCTTGCAGTCTTGCAGTAGGTCAGGGTTGACAATAGAACCGACTTTGAAACTTTCCAAGGGATGCATCCTTAAACACAGAGAAATAAATAAAACACGCATCGCATGTACTGTACACTAAGTACATTCAGTATACTAATATGCTATTCCCTTACTGCAATAGAAATGTGGACTCAAAGACACTTGTTATAATTGATTCTATTTCAAAGTAATCAATCATGTACATAAAGCCTGCATTATTTACCAGTGTCTACAAAAGCAGGACATGAATGACATAGCTGTAGCAGAAAAGGGGAATGGAAGGAGCACATTGAGAGCATGGAAATAATCTTTAAAGTCTTCTTGTTACCTCACATGAAATCAGCCATTGCCTGTAATCATTTTATCTGCCCCATGTCCAGATTAGCCTGCATGTTAACTCTCTTAATCAATGTGGTTGCAAACTGTGATGTGATGTGACTGCTAACATGGAGTCTCTGTGTCACCCTTTCCTTTTACCACATACACACTCACTTGCAGGGTCTCTAGCTAAAGTTAAATGTCTGCCAGCTGAGCATGTCCCTCAGTTGGGCTTTTGTTCGCCGCCAGCTGAAGCCTTGTAATTTGTCCACCAGCAATTTGTCAGGACTGAAGGTTTAGGGAGGCCATATTTGTTGAACGTTCCATCTAACAAGCAGAAATCCAAAATAATTTTCAAATTATATTCTGCTGTGGTTGTATTTTAGTAATTTGAATAATCTGAGACAATTAGCAGAAACATTAACATTTTAGAATTCATAACTTGTCTATGTTTATATTTGTATGCTGGATTAATGTACTTGTGTATTTGCAACTTTGCCCATTATTATTATTAAAGAAACTGTTAATCAGGTTTCAAAACTGAAGGATTTCTTCATAAAATGTTCTTGATTTTGTTTGAATTTACTATTTACAGCTGAGACATATACATTTGAGTTGTTGCTAATTGATATGCTCATTGACCAGGTTAACTATTAGCAATCCATGTTAATAATGAGTTTCTATGGAATGTTTTTGATTTCCAAGCATAGGTGTTCACTAGAGGATGTTGCATAGTGCAGTTTGTTATTTAATAAGATATAAATTGTCAAAAGTGCAGAAAACACATTTTTTTCTGCGCTGTTCACTAAGTTTTATATGCTTGCCAGCCATCTTGGATTTTTTGGTGGTGATTAGAGAGAAATATTGGACTTTCCTAGGTGGTATTCTAACCTGTGGAGAAACTTGGACATTTCTGCTTTTAAATAATTGAAATGCATTATTGAACCACAACCTTTAGTTCCACATATGCTGTGCCAATGGATAATAAATGTGTTATAAGACGTTTGAAAACACTGACTTTGATGCCAGATTTGTTGTGTTTTGAATCAATGCACTAATCTATTGGTAAAATCCAAACCACACTTTTTCCTAAAATTCAAAACATGTTCCTAGTGCCACAACATTAACATATGTCATGTTTAATAATCTTTTGGTACCCAGTTGTGTGAGGAGCATCTGGGCTTATAATTTGGTTCAGCTGTTTTATTTTAAAAAGCATTTTGATATATGTGACAGGGTGTGGCAAACCCAGGAACAGGTTCATTTTTAGTTATTTACAGATTCTGAAAGAGTGGAGTCTAAGCTTTCCTATGATATCAAACATGTGGAAATCAAACACGAATTGAAGAAGATATGACCATTTGAATGTTGGCACTCTCCAAAATACTTTAAGGAGAAAACAAGCTTCAAAGTTCTGTTAGAATCACCCTGGAATTTGAATAACTTTGTATAACTTGCTGCAGCACCTCCCCCAACCCCTCTGTTTGTCAACAGAAACTCCAATGACTGCACTGTCAATGAACTCAGAGCACTATTTTTCTACTTAAAGATAATGTACAGCACTGCTTTACAAAAATTGTATTTCATTTAACAAACACTTTTCAACTGTGCAAACAATTACAACACCAAATTTAGTGGTAACACACACACAAAAGAAAAACTAAGTATAAAACTTAACTTAAAAAACTTGACATATACAAAATTGAGAAATGTCAACTGTTTAAGTTTTTTTTTTTTTTTTCTGTATGTTATTTGTGTCTGCAAATTGCATCATGACTGCAACATGGTCTGAAATTAACATGTTCATACATTGTTATTCCGGCTCTTTTTAATTGCTCTTTTAATTAGAAGCAATCGATCACTCTATAGGTGAAACAATAATTCAATTCAATTCAATTCAAAAATACTTTATTAATCCCAAAGGGAAATTAAGTGTTGTTATAGCTCATATTATGAAGGTTTCCTCAAAGAGCCGTTGTAGATGCTGATGGCTGTGGGCAGGAAGGATCTCCTGTAGCGCTCCGTCTTACAGCAGATCTGAAGAAGCGTCTGACTGAAGACACTCTGTTGTTGTAGGACAGTCTCATGAAAAGGATGCTCAGGGTTCTCCATAATGTTCTTCATTTTATGAAGAATCCGTCTTTCCACAATGATCTCCAGAGGTTCCAGAGGAGTCCCCAGAACAGAGCCAGCCTTTTTTATCAGCTTGTTGAGCTTTTTTAAGTCCCTGGCTCTGATGCTGCTTCCCCAGCAGATGATGGTAGAAGAGATCACACTTTCCACAACAGACGTATAGAAGATATGCAGCATCTTGCTGCAAACACCAAAGGACCTAAGCTTCCTCAAGAAGTACAGTCTGCTCTGTCCCTTCTTGTAGATGGCTTCACAGTTGCATCTCCACTCTAGTCTGTTGTCCAGGTGAACACTGAGGTATTTATACTCCTCCACCACCTCCACCTCTTCTCCCATGATAGAAATAGTTTTTGACTTATTCCTGTTTCTCTTAAAATCTACAATCATCTCCTTTGTTTTAGTCACGTTCAAAATGAGATGATTGTTTCCACACCATGCCACAAAGTGGTCCACCACCTTCCTGTACTCAGCTTCCTGTCCATCTCTGATCCACCCCACAACTGCAGAACCATCAGAGTATTTCTGCAGATGACAGGAGTCTGTCTTGTACTGGAAGTCTGAGGTGTACAGAGTGAAAAGGAATGGTGAGAGTACCGTCCCCTGTGGTGCTCCTGTGCTGCTGACTACCTGGTTAGACTCACAACCCTTCAGTCTCACAAACTGTGGTCTGTTTGTCAGGTAGTCTTTGATCTTTGATTGTTGAGGCCTCCACCTGAGTCTTCTGGAGTTTCTGACAAAGCAAATCAGGTTGGATTGTATTAAATGCACTGGAGAAATCAAAGAACATGATCCTCACAGTACTACTGGCTTTGTCCAGATGACAGTGGGTTTGTTGAAGCAGATGTATGATGGCATCTTCAACTCCAACTCCACAGCGATAAGCAAACTGAAGGGGGTCCTGGTTTACTGTTTGCTTACTCAGGTGGGCCAACAGGAGTCTCTCTAGGACCTTCATGATGTGAGATGTCAGGGCAACAGGTCTATAGTCATTGAGGACTGATGGGTGAGTTTTCTTTGGTACCGGAACAAGACAGGAGGTCTCCCACAACACCGGAACCTTCTTCTGGGCCAGTCTAAGGTGCCTTTAGGACTCTACGGCTGACATGATCTGGACCTGCAGCCTTATTCCTATTCAGTCTCTCCAGTTGTCTCTTCACCTGACTTCTTGAGACACACAGGTGGAAGGGGGAAGCAAAGGAAGCATCAGCATCTTCTGATATGGTTGAAGGCAAACATGTAGAAGCAGAAGGGTCTATGGCTGAGGTGGAAGATAAAAAATGTGAGGTGTTACTGGACAGCTGTGGGTCCTGTGGGTCAAAGGAAGATGGAATGTCTGTTTGGCTGTGAGCAGGAGAGGAGGACGCAAAGTTTGTTTCTGAACTGAACCTATTAAAGAATGTGTTCAGTTCATTGGCTCTGTCCAGACCTTCATTGGTCTGATCATCCTTCTGCTTGAAGCCTGTGATCTTCTTCATCCCTGTCCACACATCTCTGATATTGTTTTGCTGGAGCTTGCTCTCCAGCTTCTTCTTGTACACCTCCTTGCTGTCTCTTATCTCAACTTTACGTTGCTTTTGTATAATCCTCAATAATTATCTGTCTCCCTCTCTCAAGGCTCTTTTTTTCTTGTTAAGCAGGTCCTTCAGGTCACTGGTGATCCAAGGTTTGTTATTGGGGAAGCATCTCATGGTTCTGGTGGGGATGATGTTATCCACACAGAAGTTTATATAGTCGGTTACAAATGTACATGGGAATGTACATGATTATTTGAAGGTTGACGTACAAAATTTGGAAAGGGAATAGTACATTTTTGTGATGTTTTTGAGAATGGGATCAGCTTCTTCAGCCCCTTTGCCCTCTGGAAGATTGCTTGTACATTGGGATGTGTATTGCTTTCTATTCCTATAAGATGCAGCCAATTTTATTTATTTTTTTCTCTTTAACATGTTTGGTCTTGTTTTTTGTTAGTGTTTGTCCGATGACATGCCACAAATTGCATCTGTCAGTGCTATTTTTGTTTTTGTTCTTATCTCTGTAATAAGGGGAACATTTTAGAAATGCTGTTAAAAAATAAATATAGGAGCTTTCTGTACCTCCAGCATCAGTTCAGCCTTGCTGTGTAGGAGGATACATAATTAATATTTATATATGCTCATTAACACTATGAAAGAATGCAGGTGAGATTTTTTTAATTATTATTACAAAATGTGTTTCGTGAAGTAATTTTAACCGTCTGCTCGTGCTTTAGGCATATCTTGCAATGTGAAGAAGTATGTACACAAAATCAAAAATTTGTTTTTTAATGACCACTTTAAAACTACTACACTGAGGCACTGAATTCTTTGGGTCTTTCTGTGATTACTGAAAAATTATATTTTAAGAACTGCGAGGAGGTTGCTCATGTTTTTCCTTCTCTTTTTCTCATCATTGCTAGGTATGCCAGATTTTCTTTTTCACAGCATGAGAAATGTATTCTAAGCTTTAACTGCTGCTGAGGAACTCAACTTAACCATCTCCTGGTGACCAATATACTCAATTCTCCCCAGCTGGGTGTCCAATACTATGGAAACGCACTTCATACCAGTTGTGGGGAAGGAGCATGAGCATGGGATGAATCTTTTCTTTCTTTCTTTCTTTCTTTCTTTCTTTCTTTCTTTCTTTCTTTCTTTCTTTCTTTCTTTCTATAGCATGGGAGGTTTGCTTTAGCTTCTTGATGAGATTCAAGGTACCAAATACCAAGTACCATATAAATATCAACTGCCTGTCTAATGCTAGCGATTTCAGGTAATTTATCTATGCCAAAATACATAACCTACTGTTAGCTGGGTGTTTGCTTTAAGTTGACCCCAAGAATAACTTGTTAACTGCCTCAATGTTTGTATAAGATGTATTTTACTGTGTGGCACTAGGCTGTTTTCGGAGCCTGAGGAAGAGGCAGCGTAGGAAGGCCGGTGCAGTGCATAAAAGACGGTGCACTCTGTTACTTCTAAACTTTGAATCCAGAGCTGTTTAATCATTTTGATCATGCACCCTCTTTTGGATGATATAAACGTATTGCAAGTGTTGCATTGGGCTGACTGGTTATTTATTTATTTTATTTCGCACACATTTCCTGCAGATTCGTCTTCGTTGGTGTTCACCGGCTTCTTCCAGTCGATGGACTGGATATTGATACTGGGAATCGAAATTTGAAATTTAATTTGAATGATTCTAGGAGATTTGGAATGAATCCAATCCATTCTCGAGATTTGAAACCTAACCGTAATTATGGGAGGTTCAGGCCTTATAGACTGTGGTGAATGTGAACGCTCATGTCATAATTTAGATACAACCGAAAATTACATTCTTGTTTCCTGTTTTACTTCAATATCATGTGTATTACGGTAATGTAAAATAATTCCCGAAGTGGTGCTGTAAAGATAATTACTATACAATAATTTTATGTTGTACATTTGTGCCAGAAAATTCCCAATTATCAGTTGTGTTGTTTAATTATTGTAAGCAGTGATACTTGGAGATAGTTTTTCAGTGCCTTGATGGAAAATATTTTTACATATACAGTACAGACCAAAGGTTTGGACACACCTTCTCATTCAAAGAGTTGTCTTTATTTTCATGACTATGAATATTGTAGCTTCACACTGAAGGCATCAAAACTATGAATTAACACATGTGGAATTATATACTGAACAAAAAAGTGTGAAACAACTGAAAATATGTCTTATATTCTAGGTTCTTCAAAGTAGCAACCTTTTGCTTTGATTACTGCTACACACACTCTTGGCATTCTGTTGATAAGCTTCAAGAGGTAGTCACCTGAAATGGTTTTCACTTCACAGGTGTGCCCTGTCAAGTTTAATAAGTGGGATATCAAGCCTTATAAATGGGGTTGGGACCATCAGTTGTGTTGTAGGCGACTGTGGCTCAGGAGGAAGAGTAGTCGTCTTGCAATCAGAAGGTTGTGTGTTCGATTCCAGCTTCCTCCTGCCATATGTCGATGTGCCCCTGGGCAAGGCACTTAACCTCAAGTTGCTTACCGATCTGTGTATCGGTGTGTGAGTGTTAGTGAGTGCGATTGGGTGAATGTGGCTCTAGTGTAAAGCGCTTTGAGCTGTCCGTATGACTGGAAATATAAGTTCAGTCCATTTACCATTTACTATTTGTGCAGGAGGTGGATACAGTACACAGCTGATAGTCCTACAGAATAGACTGTCAGAATTTGTATTATGGCAAGAAAAAAGCAGCTAAGTAAAGAAAAATGAGTGACCATCATTACTTTAAGAAATGAAGGTCAGTCAGTCCGAACAATTGGGAAAACTTTGAAAGTGTCCCAAGTGCAGTCGCACAATCCATCAAGCGCTACAAAGAAACTGGCTCACATTAGGACCGCCCCAGTAAAGGAAGACAAAGAGTCACCTCTGCTGCGGACGATAAGTTCATCCGAGTCACCAGCCTCAGAAATCGCAGGTTAACAGCAGCTCAGATTAGAGAACAGGTCAATGCCACACAGAGTTCTAGCAGCAGACACATCTCTAGAACAACTGTTAAGAGGAGACTGTGTGAATCAGGCCTTCATGGTAAAATAGCTGCTAGGAAACCACTGCTGAGGACAGGCAACAAGCAGAAGAGACTTGTTTCGGCTAAAGAACACAAGGAATGGACATTAGACCAGTGGAAATCTGTGCTTTGGTCATATGAGTCCAAGTTTGAGATCTTTGGTTCCAACCACCGTGTCTTTGTGCGGCACAGAAGAAGAAGCCTGGTTCCCACCGTGAAGCATGGAGGAGGAGGTGTTGATGGTGTGGGGGTGCTTTGCTGGTGACACTGTTGGGGATTTTTCCAAACTTGAAGGTATACTGAACCAGCATGTCTACCACAGCATCTTGCAGCGGCATGCTATTCCATCCGGTTTGCGTTTAGTTGGACCATCTTTTTTTTTTTCAACAGACAATGACCCCAAACACACCTCCAGGCTGTGTAAGGGCTATTTGACCAAGAAGAAGTGATGGGGTGCTGCGCCAGATGACCTGGCCTGCACAGTCACCGGACCTGAACCCAATCGAGATGGTTTGGGGTGAGCTGGACCGCAGAGTGAAGGCAAAAGGGCCAACAAGTGCTAAGGATCTCTGGGATCTCCTTCAAGACTGTTGGAAAACCATTTCAGGTGACCTCTTGAAGCTCATCAACAGAATGCCAAGAGTGTGCAGAGCAGTAATCAAAGCAAAAGGTTGCTACTTTGAAGAACCTAGAATATAAGACATATTTTCAGTTGTTTCACACTTTTTTGTTCAGTATATAATTCCACATGTGTTAATTCATAGTTTTGATGCCTTCAGTGTGAAGCTACAATATTCATAGTCATGAAAATAAAGACAACTCTTTGAATGAGAAGGTGTGTCCACACTTTTGGTCTGTACTGTACATCATGAAATCTTACCTTTATTAAACAACACAAGTAAATACAGTACCATTGAGTGATTTACCTAATTATTTTAAACAAATTCTTGATGTTTATTACCAGTGTATCAAGCATAAACAAGCTGCAAAATTGGTAAGTCAACATAAATGTCATTATATGACACACTGGTCACACCTAAAACTTCTTCTTAGTGTATTCAGTGATGTTTTAGTATAGATAATTGTTATTCCATTGCAACACTATTATTGTGCATGTGGTTGTGTCTGTTTAGTTACTTTACACATGCAGGATTTTTTTTCTTCCTTCTATCACACTCCATAACACCTGATGCTATTTTTGCAGTTCTAGGTGCAGTTGGTAGTGGTTAGTGCTGTGGCATCAGCTGTTTTAGAATATGTGTTCATATGTGTTTCAGTGCATCTTCTCTCACAAGCAAACCAGGGCAAAGCTTTGAAATTATCTTGGTTTGATCTGTGTCTTTTTGGGTGCCAAATTAAATGCACAGGCCATCAGCATCATTTGTAGAACTCAGTGACCATAGACCTCCAAAATCTGCAGGGTGAATCTGAGGCAGGAGGCGATGTTTGGTTCATTTCATTTGTCCAATGCTCTGCCTTTTGTATTTTTCTCTTGCTTTCAGTACTTTTATGTGTCTGACTGACTGTTTTTAATGTAGATGCACCTGACCACATATTCTTGGACAGACAACCAAAATCTAGAGACTTGTTTTGTTATAAAATCCAGGTTATGTAAACCATCAGAAAACACCATTAATGCATGATTTTCTCTACCTGAACCATATAACAGGCATTATTCAAGAAACTGTAACAGTGTCTAAGGAAATATCTAGATCACTTGAAGCATTTAATCTTCACCAAATTTGTTTCTGTGGAGTTCAGTTATACATTGATGTTTTTAAAGTGATCTAAGTGTCTACAAGTTGTCCAAGATTGAGTCATCCAGGCATCCTTTGACAAAAATGGATTTCACCTTGTTGGCCCATAAATATTCTGGATTTTCAAAATCTATCAGCTGTAGCGGAACCAATCAAAATGTGTCTCAAGCTGCAAAATATCATTTGGCATTACCCCTTCAAAGCTAGACTTTGCGAGTGTTGTCAGGGTAACAGAATAAAAGAGCATAAAAGGCACATAATTTATCTTTCGAAATGATAAAACCAAATTCATAAGCTTTAAACCACCCTTCAGCGAGTATGTGAGGTCTGACTGCTTAAGTGGCATTACAGAATGACTGTGTCCACTTCATATGTTTTGTTAATGTTATTTTGTTTTTACTCACATTTTCAAAATACCCATCATTGAATATTACATATTATCTAGATTCATGGTTTTTCATAACTCTGCAAAGAAGATCTTGATTGAATTAACTTCTATTTTTTCATTTTAATAGTTTTTAACAATAATTTCAATTAATATGCTCTGACAGCTCTGTTCCAGAGTGGAAAAAGCAGAGCAATTAAAAGGGATCTATTAAGGATGACATGTGGAACAACAGTCTACATGCAAAGAAAACTTATGATCTTCTGGCACTTTAAGAGAGTCTTTTCTCCATAGAGTCCTTAAAAATCAACTACCCATTTTGGGCTCAGTGCGATATACACAGCCTATAAGTGCCTCAAAGTGATCAAATAATTATAAGATAAATGATTGAGGATGCAGGGCCAGAACATGAACATGGAAATTGTAAACCGCTAGTGCTCAGCCTGAAGAAATGAATGAATTTTCATCAGGGCAGACAGAGCATGAGCATAGTGCAGCAGGGGTTTAAGTAACGTTATCATCGGGTCATCATTACAATATTTTAGCACTTGCCTAAATTTTGTAGCTGTCAAGCAAGCGTAGTGCATGTAACGTTGTAATAATAAACAAAGTATCAATTTAATTGATAGAAAAAAAAAGAATTATTCAAAGACACTCATTTGCATTAAAATCAATATAAACTGACCAATTCTTATTTGCTTAAATTGTTGCTCTTCTTCTGGCAGATGCCCTGCAAAAACAATGCCACTCAGCCGCTCCCCTCAATGCATCCTCACCTGACCAAAACAGTGAGCTGGAAGTTTTAAACTGCTAACATGGTAAGTACATCCAGAAGAACATATGCTAACCTCTTTATCTGATAAGGCAAGCATGAAGCATTGTACTTTCCCTATAGCAATTATTCCACACAGATCATGAATAATATATATTGCTAAGTTTTAGAATTTGTGAGGATTCCTGGAATTTTGCAAATTTTCTGGTTCAATTTGTGACGCCCTAAGATTCGGTTACGACATAGGTAGGATAGGTAAAGACAAATTGTAAAGGTTCAGGTTGATTTGCAGGTATATTGTCAAGAATTGCTTAAAGACAGACATTGTACAGGGCTGCTGCTGCATACAATTGCATGGACTTTTATAAAAGTCATTATAATAAAATAAAATATTACAAAACTGAATCAAAGGTACACACTTCCATTGTCATAGTTCTATTTTTGTGGTGGACCAAAAGGCAGACAAGCACGGAGAAAAGCAGAGGTGGTCAAAAACTCCTTTAATTTAAAGCGAGTCCACTTACATGCAAGTGAGGTGCAGGGTGACAAGATTATCCAGTTCAAGGACAAAATCCAAAAGACATCTCATGAGGACATTGAAAAGACATAACGACACTGCGTGGAACAAAGGATGAAGGCAAATTTAAAAACAGACAAAAGTAGACAAGAAACAATAGGGCAGGTAATCAGAGGAACAGGGAACAGGTGACACAAGGAGGCTGGGAGGCAGAGGGAGCAGGTGAAACAGATTAACCAATAAGGAGAAACACAGACCCAAGCAGAACAGGAGAAAAGATGACTAGAATAAAAGTAAACAGTAACTAAAGCTAACCTGTTAAAGGAGGAATTGGAGAATAAAGATAAACAGAAGAAACAAAGCTAAGAGGGACAATGAATGTAAAGGGAACAGAAACTGAGTAATTAAAAACTAAAAGAGGAAAACTAATGATGAGAGGAGAACAGACAGGGAGGCAAAGGGAAACCAGAATTGTCAGAACACAAAGTGATGAACAAGAATACAAAACTTCAAACAAGAGCATCTAGTAAAACAAAAACACCAAACCACAAACAAAGTCCAAAATCTCACATCCTGACATCCATAAAGGATATTAACATGTATACTAAGTGTTATCTTGTCAACTGTTTTACCAAGGTAATGCAGGAATGGTTTTTATTTAAGCCAAATGTGTCCAAACACCATTACAATGTGAGACAGATATACAATATATATTGGTGGTGTTTATATATATTTGGGTTTACTCTCTAGCTCTTTGATGGGATGGTGACAGACATTGCTAAAGGCATAGAGTCAAACTCTGATAATAGATGCATTCGCAGTTACATGCACAACTACGCTTGCATGGTAAATGCAGCATAAACTATATTAATAAGATACGCATTCAGTGATGCATGGGGTTCTTTAAAAGGACCAAATCCAGTCATATGACATTTACTGTCACATGCATTAAAACAGAAACAGGCAGCAAAAGCAGGAGAGAACACCAATAAAGCTTACCTGTCATGGCTTCACTGTTTGCACTGAAATTATGTCTGAATAATCAATTTTAATTGTGTTCAGTCTGTATGACTCTACTAATACTCAGCTTCACCATTAATTAAACTTGAGGGCTGCAAAGCTTTTTATTTCTTTATCCAGAGTATTGGATGGCTTTATGCCACTGAAAGAAGAGTATGAAAGCTGAAGTGATTTATATTTTACAAAATGTCTGTTATTAAAAATGGTAAACAAAATATTAAATAAGTTAATGTCTTTTTTTAACCTCCAGAGCATTGGTGGTGGACTGATATTCAGTGCTCCACAAGATCCTAGATTATTCTTCCCAAGCAGTAAGGGAAGGCTATGGCCACTATTAGTGACAGTTAGTGATAAAGAACAACAATTTAGTCAATGTAAGAGTATGTTTCTTGTCATTAAAACAATTTTGACTAAAAACCTTTAAGGAATCCTGTACCTGGTTGAACACTGGAAATGTAAACAGTTACAAACAAGTAATAATCTCCTTGGCATAAACCACATTTTTTTATTTTAGAGTAAAAAAGTTGATATTTATGAAAAAACTTTATAATAGAATAAATATCATCTGACTCATAAAGCTAACATCCTGTAGTTTTATTGGATGTTTCTATGGTGTTACAAGTGCTACTTCTTTCAGCTCCCACAAATTAAATTTCCAAATTTTATTTGAGGATAATGTGAAAATCCTGCATTTAATTGAGAATTTACCACAAATGTCGAAAGATATGTGTTTTCTTTTGCTGAAATACATGTTGCTATTCATTTTTTTGTCGCAATGCTGGCAACATTTCTGTTTGTGTTATAAAAAAAAAAAAACATCAAGACAGCTCTTCTACTATTCTTGACATGCTGTGAGCAAAACAAAGTGATTTCCACAGCATGCTTTTGGCATTGTGCCCTGCCTCCTGTGTGTTCTAGAGAGACACTCCACCACACCTTCCGCCTTGAGTTTCTAGGTGCAAGATCGCTTCTCCAGTAGAAAGTATCCCACTGTGAAGTTTGTTGATATTTGTGTGTTAAAAGCAACTAAATACAATTTCCAGACAAAATGGACTCCACTTTTGCTGTCAACACAGCTAGTATTCATCCATGAAAATGGGTTAACACTTAAGGCTACTGAAAAGGTAAAAAAAACAAAGGTATGGCTCTAATCTTTTTTTTGTTTGGTGCACAGAATGAGCTTGGAACTGCTTCAGTTTTCATCCCAATCTCCATATGTCTATATTTCATTGCAAAACCTTTGAAATGCAGGATTGTTTGCTCATCAAAAAATTGTAGAAGGTAAGGTGACTAGTTTAAAAAATGTTTGTTGCAATGATGAAAATGGCTAATATAAAATAGCATGTGTTTGGAAAATAAATGTGTGCATTAACTCACATTGTATTTTTCTTCTGTACAGCATTCTGTGACCAATGTCTTGAAAGGTGGTATGAAAAAAGTCTTACAATCTTGTGTCAGTGGCCTCCATGTAAGAATAGACAATCCCATTTTATCATTAAAACACACGGCTGTAATTCTTGACTGTACATTTAAACTTGAGAAACAGATTTATTTAGTAGTCAAGACAAGCTTCACAAAGCTATGTTTTTGCAGTAAGGTTCAGGTCTTCAATCCATTCAGTCACTTTCAGACAATAATTCATGCCTCTATGATGTCCTAATTGGGTGCTTGTTCCACAAGACAAAGCAGCCTGTCCTCAAGGCAGGGAATAAATGTATGTTTTGGCCTCCTTACATGGGTTTCCAGTCCGTTTTAGAAGTTAGTGTAAAATGTCATTGTTTTTTTTGTTTTTAATTGTATTAATACTATGACATTTTGGAACAAATCCAACCTCAAAACCAGACCTTTTCATTGGCAGCCCCTAATGTGTGGTATAGCCTTTTTTTATTGGGCTTTTGTTCTAGTTGACCAGAATATTTAATTTTTGATTCTATAGGTATTTGTAATTGTTTCTTAACTTTGATTTTATTTTATGGTGTTACATTTTTTTATTGGAGATTATTTAAACTGATGTTAAACCCTGTAGAGCACTTTTAGTGAACTATGTTGTTTTTAAACATGCTATTAAAATATACATTTTGGTCTGAGCTCGTTCTGTTGATGCTGATAGTGTAAGTCTAAACAGTAATCTCAACAAATTGATTTACCTGAATGTATTTTCATTTCAAAAGTGTAAACATGGGTGCGGCGGTACCGCAGGGGTAATGTGTATGACCCATTTACAGAGGCTACAGTCCTCGATTCAGCCGTCATGGGTTCACGTCCTGGCCTGTTGACCTTTACTACGTGTCTTCCCCTCTTTCTCTCCACACCATTTTCTGTTTGTCAACTTAAAAAATAAAGGGCACTAGAGCCACAAAAAAAATTATATTTTACTTAATTCTGTGTTTGTATAAAACACATTCATTGAAGTACTGTTGTGGAAAGTTATATTAAAACCCTCACTGGCAACGGTTTAATTAAAATCTTCACCAAACATCTGCATATACAAGCAGAATGTAAATAAAGATTTGTACACAAGCTTATCTTCTGACTTCTAACACCAATGACCTCTTTAATCCCCTGATCTTACCCTTTCTTAATTTCTCTCATTTTGCTTGATGTCCTTGATATCCTTTAGATACCAAAATGACATTCATAAAGAATCTAGAATAATAATCTAGAATTGCACATCATTACAGGCCTCTGGACAATACTTTCAAGGTCTTCTTACCAGTCCTAGAACAATACAGCATGTTGGGGAAGAAATAAATATAATTTAATAATAAATGTCATATTTTACATGTACACTTAAAGTGAAAATGATAAAACACATACCATAAACAGGCAAGTCTCAAATTGCATGTATCTCAGAAAAAAGAAATTTAAATTTTTTTTGCCATCTCCATACTCTGTTCAACACACAAATTACCTCTTATAAAGGGATTCACCGGCTATTGTGTTTAATTAATTTGCCACCATATCTGTGGAAGTTTTTGAAAGATAAACAAGCTTTTTTTTAATCAGTTTTCCTGCACAGTGTTTTTGCTAACTAAGAAAGGAAGTTTAAATAAGAGGGAAACAACAAATGTTAATGATAAAAAGACTAAAATTTAAATATGCTCACAGTCATTTATGTCAAATCAGGTTTTTGCTTTATCATACATCAGG
This sequence comes from Girardinichthys multiradiatus, assembly GCF_021462225.1. Taxonomy (NCBI): domain Eukaryota; kingdom Metazoa; phylum Chordata; class Actinopteri; order Cyprinodontiformes; family Goodeidae; genus Girardinichthys; species Girardinichthys multiradiatus. The sequence goes on along the minus strand of NC_061795.1, from coordinate 35,285,093 downwards.
ACTTTATGAATTCCTTTTAAAGGGTTTTGTTCGGATTACTTTTTTTTCACAAATTTAGAAGAATTGTTGGTATGCAGATCATACACATAATTGAAGTAATGCTGATTAGATGACATAACTGAGGACATGAAGTATAATGGACCAATAGATGTTTTTAATTAATTTTTCTCTTTTCATTTTCTATTTTTTAAGACAAATGTACAAGTATTTTACCACCAAATTTTTATGTGTGTGTGGAGAGTCCCATTGCTCCCTTCTGCAGATGTACTCTTTTGTGTGTGTTTCTCTGTGCACACTGCATGTATCAGTTGTGTTCACCTTCAGTGATTGGTTGGTTCCATCCAAGCTACGGTATCAAAATAAACATGGCGAATAGAGTCTGCTTTACTGTCAAAAAAGTGACTTAAAGTGACTGGATTTTCAAGACAGGAGATGATAGACAAAGGGTTCATCAACAGCCGGGAAACAACAACCGAGAGACCCAGGGACACTGATGACCTCACAATAGAAAGTTTTCATGGACATTCTCTATTTAAATTATACATTTCCACTACCTCCAACAAATATGACTACTTAAATCACGCCTTGTAGCCAAAGTACAGCAAAGTTAATCAGGCATCAATGGTAGCAGTTTTATTGCCAGATAGCATTGTTACAAATATGGTTCTTCTGCTCTGCTGTGAAAAAGCAGAGCAGGAGAAGCAGTTTCATGAGAAGAAAATTCAAAAGAATTAGAAAACTCAATATTTTGCCTTTTAATCAAAGTGTTTTTAAAATCCTTACCAATATAAATACAACTGCAGTTGTTGGCACAATTAATTCAGTTTTTTACTATTTGTTTAAAACAGGCTTGTATAGGAAATAAGACCTTGTGTCTCAGTAAAATAAACCGAGTTAAAAAGGTTTAAATATGAAAAACAAGAAAAGTGGGGAAAACATCTAAAAATAGCATTTGCATATTTTTGAGAGTGGCACACATCCTAGAAAAAGAGATTTTGTTTTATTTCTGTTAAGCAGATAAAAATTGTAATATTTTCAATTTCACACTGCTCTTCAACACAACATAGTTCATTGAGTTCCTTGACATAAATATCAGGTATATTCCTGACCATTTATTAAAATTGCAGGTATCCATCCTCATGTATCTACTCTCCTTCAGTTCCTACCCTCTACTCTTTTCATGGCATTTATGCTCCATCAAACAGTCATCATTAGTCAGATAGGTCCTGAGTAATTTTCCTGTGAAGTAACTTGTATTGTATTGTTCCAAATATATTGAGGAAACAAAATACTCCAGCGCTGCTCTGCATTTGGTGGTTGACAGACAGACATATTTGAGAGCCACTATCACTACTGTAGCAGTTTCCCAGAGGTGGGAAAGGTAGGGGGTATTCCTAATAACTGAGCTTCCACTAGCAAAAAATAAAAATAAAGTTAAATAAAAGAAAAACACAAATATTGAGGGGCAGACTTTGAGAATTACTGGGGTAACCACAATGTCTAAAACTAACATGGTAAGATGCAGGAATGCTAGTATCTGGCCAAGGTAAGCTGGTTAATCAGTTTAAGGTTGGTTTTGTGAAAAATAATTCGTCTGACTTCAGCTTTACTATAGTAAAACTGAATGCATTGATTTAGTCAAAGGTGGCTATACATGTGAAGCAATGGCATGTATCACACTGTTGTATTAGATACATTTCCAATCTGAGCATGTGTAGGACAGCACACAACAGTGGAGAGGGAGTTTTCCCTTTTAATTTGAAAACATTTCACCACAGGCAGACTCAAAGAGATCTACAATTTCAAAGAGTTTAGCAGACGTCTTTACTTCTACTGAAAGATCAAAATAGTGGCTCTAACTCATATGCATTATGAGAGCACACAGTGATCTGGAGAATATACTGAGCAATGACCCATGCAGAAGTTCTGCTTTAATAATTAAAGTTCACTGCTTTTCCATTTTGTATTTTTATAGCTTAATTTAATTTGGCATGAGGCACAAAAATAAATAAATAAAGTCCACTTTAAAATCTAATTGATGCTGGATTCTCCCCCAACCTGCATCCTCAGCATTCTTCGTCTTCAGCCAATGAACTTAATTAGGTGAGGCATGGAACTCAGAGTAACATAAAGGTTACGGGGTAAGGCAAAGAGAGGGATGCACAATAGAAAAGGAAGGAGATGAGAATATTGAACATGGGATGCGAATGTGATTTTTTTTCTTCATCTATTGTTAGCATTTGGCTTTGAAGGGCAGTAAAAGCAAAGTACATATTCTAGTCTCTGCTGTGAGGGAGTCTAGCTGGGTCTTGGCATATTTCTATTTGATGTATAATAAATAGTACATCTCTCTACAAGCCCTAGGTGCCCATATCACACCCTCTTTCTCTGTCCCTCAATAGAAATTTTAATGTATACATGTGGTTGCTTTTGTTATTTTATCTGGTTTTGGTGGTTAAACAAGCAGCAGTGAAATTGCTAACTTTTGGGGTTTAAATATGTGAGATTTCTTACAACCTCTGGTGCTAAGGAGTACTTTACATTTGCAACACTGTGATCTTAATTATATGATTGCTTAAAACCAGCACTGAGCGAAGTTCTCAAACTTTCCCTGGATAATAAAAAGTGAAAGGAGTTTTCTAAGACTGGTTTGAGAGCTACTGCATATTTCCAACAACCCTCTAATTTTGACTTTTTATAGCTATGGTGCACCTCCCAAATGACCTTAATGTAAGAATGGATATGACACCTTAGTTCATTAAGAGGAACAGGGAACAGTAAGAAAGTATTTTGTTGGCTCCCATGACAACACCTTAATGCATAGAACAGAGCATGGAGACTCAGTTTTATGAAGCCTACTCAGCCCCACTTCTCTGGCACCCAATAATTCACTCTGGTTCTGATGGAGAATATATGTCAGCCTACACATTTACACCTTAAGTTCATCTGAACAAAGGCATAGAATGGACTGGAATGATATAAGGAAAACACCAGAGGGCGACAAGGGAAACAAGTGACTTTTTAATGACTCTAGGGTATAATGCAATGTTGTTAATGAGGAAGGCTGGGATAAAAAAGCAGCTTCCCACCTAGAAGCAGACAAGCCCAGGAGGAACCAAATGTTCCTCACGCATTTAAACCTGGCCAAAGCTGACTATAACTATGTAGACCACAGAGGTGTGGAAGGAATAGTTTTTGACTGTGAGGCAGGCAAAGATGGTACTGAGAATGAACAGCTTGTTTTATGTTTCTTTTTCTAGAAGAGAGTGGCAGCTCTCTTGTGAAGATCAGAAAGGTGGGAGATGGGAAGCAAGCAGTAGTGGGAGAAAGAAGGAGAACAGAGTGACTGTTGCCCCAGGAGGACAACTCCAGTCAGTCATTCCGATGGGGCTCTTCCCACTGCTCTTGAATTTCCATCTCTGAATGAAAAATAAATAACATCTTCACATTGCCTCCTTTTCATGTAAAAAAGAACGCTTTCTTAACTAGTCACGCAGTCAACCCTTTCTCTGCACTCTTACAGTTAGACTTCTGTTATATAATAACCTGCACACATTGTTTACCATCTGACTTTCTGTAAATGATAGGGAGCACAACAGGTCCATGTTGCTTTTCCAAAAGTTTGGTTTATGTTTGAGCTGCAAAACTGACAATAACCTCCCACTTTAAATGAAGAAAATCATCTCTGTACAGATATACTCAGAAGATGGTGATAAAATTGTGATGTAGTTGGGGTGACAGAAGTTTCTTGACAACACAGTCAAGACAAAGGCTTTTCAGGTCCTTTTTAATTTAATAACCCCAGTATTCTTTTAGATTTTCTATTTTCAGTTTGTTAAGTTAAGCAACACCTGTAAACTAATCTCATGTAAATTTTGTTCATTTCAGACAGATCAGCCTACTATTGCCGAGCACCAACAAACCTAAATACTGTATTTCTTAGGTAGACTATTATTACTGATTATCAACAGTAATATTTTTGCTTAATAGACCCAGTGTGAGTGTACACCAATGCATACACTTTCTGACCTATACCGAAGCATCTGTAAACACTGTACCTGGCATGCACTACCAAGGACTGCAAAGTCACCAGTCTTTTCTTTCATTGAATCAAACACAATTTTATATGACATGAATTTGTCATGACATCTTGTGAGTGGAAAGTATACAAAGTCAGAGCACTGATTTGAATTAATCTTTTCACAAACATTTTTCATTCATGATGTGAGATTAAGGCCTCTAAATATAGTGTTCTCCGGGTCATCCTGAATATTCTCAGTGGGGTTAAAAATATTGATTCTGGACCCAAATTAATCCTTATAACAGCAACCCCATATGTATAACGTAATGTTTCATGCTTACCCAGAAGCACAGATTGTTCATTACAATCAGCACCTGCCACTACAGTGTCAATCAAAGGTTTATGTAATTTCGGGTATTTTATTCGTTTTTTACTGTTGAATCATCATAAAAGAAACAACTTTAATGAATTTTGGTATACAAGTTTTAATGTATTGCAAATGTTTTACTATTGACACATGGTCAAAATTATACCTACAGGCTTAAATATATACATACACCCCTACTAATATTTGGTAAAATTTCCTAAAGTTCCAGAGAAACTGCACACAACCATCAACAGGCTTCTAGCACAATTCTGACTGGATGTCTGGCCACTGTTTAACAAACACCAATCAAACACACTGTTTGATGAGTGTTTAAAATCAATGTTCTGTAGGAACACCCAATTGTGAACCATCTGACCCATGTTGTCTCCCGCAGATGAAAGGAAATTGGTCAGGCTGTTTAGAAACAACCTAAAAATCTCCAAAACTAAACATTATCATTGTTATGATTTGGGGTTTTTTGGTTTCAGTTTTTTTCCTTATATGTTTTTCACTGCTCAAGTTTTGAATCATGCTTTTGTTTATTATTTTTCTGGTCATGTTTTAGTCTTGTTCATGTTTTGTCAAGTTTTGTTTATATATTAGAGTCTCTGTTTTTGCCGCAGCCACGTTTTGTTCTGTCTGTCATTTAAGTTTATTCGGTTCACCTGCACCATGTTAATCAGTTTTGTTTTCCACCTGTACCATGCTCCATTTATACACACCTGTTCAGTTAGTCGTCGCGGAAACATTTCTCATGTCTTGTTCTCATGCTCATGTCTTACTCTCAAACCAAGTCTTGTTTTTTTTTATCATGCCATGCCTGTCTTGCCTGCCCGTTTGTTTTGTTCCTGCCTCCTGCTGAGTGTGAGTTTTCGTAATTAAACCTTTTTTCACTTACCATCACGCTGCCATCTCGTCTGCATTCTGGGGTCCAATATCTCGCAAACCATAACAATCTTAACCTTGCTGGAGTAGCTTCCAGGATCACTGCCCACAGTGAAGGAAATTTTACAACACCATGGACTTAATAGGTGCCAATGCAGATAGAAGCCCCTATACCAATTTTAAGTTTAGTTAAAAATTTCAGTTGCCCTTGCCCACAAGGACAATTCTGACAGGATAAGACTTAAGATATTTGGGAAAACATGACAATGTTTTGAAGAATCCCGGTGAGGCTTTCAGATATGTCAAGGATTGTGATGGTAGCTTCACACTGAAGATCTGCTCAGCTGGCAGTGATTAAGATGCCTTGTACAAAGTAGGTGTATCAGTGAAGGAGGACTACCTCCAAATGTTTTTGAGCTTGCATGTAAAATTGTGAGGTGTGAATAAGAGCCAGGAAAAAATCCTTATAACATTCATGGCCATGGAGATTGTATGTAACCTTTTCACCACCAATAACCTGTAAACATACAGTTACATGTTCAAAACCAAGAGCCTATAATCACTGCAAAGCTTGTTAAATGGGAATTGTTTGTCTATTAATTAAAATGAAAAAGGGTTCCCATTACAAAGCTGTAAGTCAGTAAGCTGACTTATCTTCATGGTAACCCACACACTGTTGTTGGATGCATCACTCTACCTATAATGTCTGACTGCTTCTCCTGTGATAATAGTCTGTTGTCAAGGCACATAGTACAATACGCCTTTTATCTACTCTGATGGAGCATTTACTTCTTCTACAAGCAACCCTGCCAGACCCTTGTAGCTTGGGCCGCCAGACAGTGAAACTCAAGTCTGGTGAAAGATTGTTCTGAAAAAAGACTAAAAGACAGATTGCCTTTTCAAGAGAGAGCCTCTTAGACAATTCATCATGACCAGTTTTCTCTCCTATTTGATGCATATAAGCTTGGCAGAAGATGTCAAGTCATATCTATCACATGAAAACATTATGGGGCATAATAAAGGTACCACAGCTTCGTTCTGTGAAGACACAGACTTACACATACTCTAATGTACATGCTCACTTCCTGTCCTCCTGTTCCATCCCATCTTCTACTGACTCTATTTAGCATGCTGATATTAAACATAATCTGGTCTTCATGTTATCCTCCTGCTGATATCATGTCAGCATTACCTTTCTTAAGTCTATTATCAACTTCAACCTCTAATACCTGCAATCAACAATGTGCTTAGTGCTGTCATCATAATGTAAATCCACTTAGAATGCGCCTATTGCTGAACCTAAAAGGAAAATATTTTACAGCTGTAGCCTAATAAAAAAATACTGTGCATAATTTTGTATATTATAGTGAAATATATCCTTGTGGATTTTCAGAAAAGTAGGTCAAAAATATTTCCTCTCCAAATAGAAATGCACTACAAACTATTATTTTGTGAAACTTTGCATTAATTGCAGGGCATATTGTTTTCTTGCCCACACTTTCACACATAAACTCCGCATCTACCTGTAGAAAATATAGTCAGTATAACACACAAAGTACTGTATGAAAAAATAAATGGTGTGATTTAAAAATCAACCTAAAAGGGAGCTGGAAAAATCTTCTCATTTAAATTAGTAACAGTTTAGAACAACCTATTAGAAAGATTTATTGTTTGACGTACAAATGGAAACACCATGTTATCATGGATCCTATCATCTAGTCAAAAGAAAATATCATGGTGTGGCTCTGTGCAGTTGTGTCTCCTATGTACAAGTAAAATAGTTTTTTTTTCCTGACTGTTGCCCAAAACATCAATTAATTAAGGAGAATTTTATTAACTTTGGAAAACTTGACAAGAGCATAAAATAAGCCTCAAGAACAGGACCCATTTTCTTGATTCTTCTTTACCCATAGCATACTACATTAGAAAAATTCCTCTAAATACACATACAGGGGTTGGACAATGAAACTGAAACACCTGTCATTTTAGTGTGGGAGGTTTCATGGCTAAATTGGACCAGCCTGGTAGCCAGTCTTCATTGATTGCACATTGCACCAGTAAGAGCAGAGTGTGAAGGTTCAATTAGCAGGGTAAGAGCACAGTTTTGCTCAAAATATTTAAATGCACACAACATTATGGGTGACATACCAGAGTTCAAAAGAGGACAAACTGTTGGTGCATGTCTTGCTGGCGCATATGTGACCAAGACAGCAAGTCTTTGTGATGTATGAAGAGCCACTGTATCCAGCGTAATATCAGCAAGAAGGACGAACCACATCCAACAGAATTAACTGTGGATGCCAGAGGAAGCTGTCTGAAAGGGATGTTTGGGTGCTAACCTGGATTGTATCCAAAAAACATAAAACCACGGCTGCCCAAATCACGGCAGAATTAAATGTGCACCTCAACTCTCCTGTTTCCACCAGAACTGTCTGTCGGGAGTTCCACAGGGTCAATATACACGGGCGGGCTGCTATAGCCAAACCTTTGGTCACTCATGCCATTGCCAAACGTCAGTTTCAATGGTGCAAGGAGTGCAAATCTTGGGCTGTGGACAATGTGAAACATGTATTGTTCTCTGATAAGTCCACCTTTACTGTTTTCCCCACATCCGGGAGAGTTACGGTGTGGAGAATCCCCAAAGAAGCGTACCACCCAGACTGTTGCATGCCCAGAGTGAAGCATGGGGGTGGATCAGTGATGGTTTGGGCTGCCATATCATGGCATTCCCTTGGCCCAATACTTGTGCTAAATGGGCGTGTCACTGCCAAAGACTACCGAACCATTCTTGAGGACCATGTGCTTCCAATGGTTCAAACATTGTATCCTGATGGCGGTGCACCAATACACACATCAAGACTAGTTAAAGATTGGTTTAATGAACATGAAAGTGAAGTTGAACATCTCCCATGGCCTGCACAGTCACCAGATCTAAATATTATTGAGCCACTTTGGGGTGTTTTGGAGGAGCGAGTCAGGAAACGTTTTCCTCCACCAGTATCACGTAGTGACCTGGCCACTATCCTGCAAGAAGAATGGCTTAAAATCCCTCTGACCACTGTGCAGGACTTGTATATGTCATTCCCAAGACGAATTGACGCTGTATTGGCCGCAAAAGGAGGCCCTAGAACATACTAATAAATTATTGTGGTCTAAAACCAGGTGTTTCTGTTTCATTGTCCAACCCCTGTAGAACTGCCAGCAGTTATGATCGGGTTCCAAGCCCCTCCCAGCAACTCCGCCCCCTGCCCCGCCCCTTCCAGACTACCACATCACACGCCCACATGACCACATGTTCCAAAGGGTCAGGTAAGATCTTGGTTGCAGAAGCACTCAGACCTCACAGGCTTAGTGGCACGCAGCGCAAATGCACTAAACCCAGCGGCAAACCGCATCCTGTCTGAAAGGCCCTAAAGTGATATTAGCAGCTATGGAGGAAGAAGTTCAGGGGAAAGACGCGCCGTCAAGAAACATACTGAACATGAGGCAGTCAAACATTCAAATTAAAATGTTTGCAAACACTGGACCAACATAATAATAATATAGTCTTAATTAAAACATGAATAAACATTTGCTATTTACAATAACTCAACAAAACTCAGTTATTTGTAGCCAAATTTCTAAATTCAAACCTATATTTACTAACCCTATTGCTAACATTACAAAGATCACATTTAGTTTTGCAATCTGGAAAAGCAATATACAAGATTAAGATTATTTTGTAATGCTAAAATGCTTGTATTTAATGCAATCTCAAATCTCACATATATCCATTAAAAAATCAAGTAATGGAAGCTGAAAATGCATTAACCACTTAATAAAGGTGATATCTTAATTCCTATTGAATTTGAGGCAATAACATTTTATTTAAAAAACAAATAGAATTTTTTTCTTGCATTTTCTCTTTCATATATATCTTAACTTGCTACACCAACACAAAAATTGTTATTCGATTAATCGTTAGAACAATCGATAGAATTACTAAAATAATTGTTCACTACAGCCCTAAATTCAACATTGTATTTTTATTTTACTCAATGATTATTGCCCTGTCGCACTCACTCCCATCATGATGAAGTGCTTTGAGAGGCAGGGGAAGAAACCCTAACCTAGATCCCAGTCTGTAAGGGTTGACAAAAACACCTCCAACGTCATCTTTCTCAGCACCGGCTCCCCCTCAGGGGCTTTTCACCATGATAACCCCGGACTGCCGTGCCAGTTCAAAACCAACCATTTCATTAAGTATGCGGACGACACGACAGTGGTGGGTCTCATCGAGGACAACAACAAACTGGCCTACAGAGAGGAGGTGAAGCACACCGGTGGACTGGTGTGAAACAAACAATCTAATTCTAAATGTCAACAAAACAAAAGAGATTGTTGTTGATTTCAGGAAAAATAAACCAAGTCACACCAAGTCACACCTCACCCCCACCTCATCAATGATGCTGCAGTGGAGTGGGTCAGCAGCATCAATTTCCTGGGGGTGCAGATCACGGACACCCTGACCTGGTGCTTCCACACCTCTGCTCTTGTGAAGAGAGCACAGCAGCGTCTACACTTCTTGAGACGGATGGGAAGAGAAAACTTCTCCCCTCCCACCAAAATACCGATCGGAGACAGTGTTTCTGACAACTACAATACACCTTTTGGCCACTAGCGTAATATTGGGGGCGCTGTTTCTAGGAGTGAGCGAGTTTATAAGTGTGTATGCAGTGTATTGACGTTCCTGTAGTAGATCATTTATATATTTTAAAACCATAGTATACATTGGTCTTTTTTCACTTTTTACAATGAAAAGGAAGCTGATCTTCCCTTGGAAAATTCAAGTCAGTTTCAGGAGAAAGGTTTGGACTGCAGCATTTGGAGCCCAGTTGTCCTCCTGTCCCTAGAGTGGAATAAGCATAGGTCACAGAAAATCCCAGAGCCTCACCACTCTGACCAAACTCCTCCCTGTGTGACAGCCACTGACCTACCTGAGGAGGTGAAGATAGAACTCTTAGCTGAGGTAAGCTTTGTGTTTGCTTTTTATTAGATCTGACACATGTTAAATAATTTAATAGTATTTAAATACTTATTGTGAACCAACTTAATTACTCATTTCAGGGTCACATTGCTTGTGCATGCGCTCTCAGCAGACAGATGACAGTCCAACCCTGCCCAAAGAAAGGTAAGTCACTTCACCATTCATCTTTCTATGTTTAAGAGGTTGATACACTCAAATGGAAAATAGTGAATTTACTACTACTTTGTTTTCTTTCTCTCAAATCAGATGTACCAGTGGTACTAGCACTGTCTTTTGCACCCTCTCCACGTGCTTCTCGCACAGGTCCTATCAAGGCTGGTGGTCTGCTGTATGTCCTGGACCATTCTAGGTGGACACAGCAAATGAGATATGCTATTGACCAACTCATGGCAAAGCATCATGGGCAAAAAAACTTTCTTGCCAAAGTTGATGCAGAGTATGCTGCTGTGATTCAGGCTGCATCCAGGGATCCAAACAGCCTCCTGCACCTACCACTAAACAGCATATATCTCGCTATGTGAAGCACCTGGCTAAGATGACAAACACCAGCTCGTCACTAAACACCAGTACAGAAAAGCTTTTGGACACCCAACAGCTGTGGCATCACCTCACAGAAGGAAGTGAGACTGTAGATGTTCCTGTGGTAACTATTCCACCTGCCACTGTTAACCTGCCCAGCAATAAACCACTGGATACCTCTTTGACAGTATCAGAAATTGAGAAAATTGTCAAAGACATTGTTCAAAAGCAGCAGGATCAGCAACAACCACCTGCAAAAAAAAAAAAAAAGGAACTGTTTGACTTGTGGCCACCCAAAGTCACGTTTCCGGGGGGAAGGATCCAGTATTCATTTTTTTTTATCAATCAGGAGACGTGAAATACTTTTACTGTTCCACTAAAGTCTATCAGACCTATGCAGCAGAGGGCCTGGCAAATCCAAGAATGCCATTTACTGATTTTGCCTGCACTCCGTTTTTCAGGAGAGAGCTTGAAGCTGCTAAGCAGCGCTCCACAGCCTCAAAGCAGGTTAGGAAGGAACGAGAAACAAGACAGGCTAAGGAGGAACATCCCACTGGGCGGCTGTGCAGATTCTGCCACAGGCCTCTCAAACAAGGACCAAACAGTCCACACATCCACACAGGTTTCCCTGGTGTGGCAGGAAAATATATTTATTGTCCTGCTAAGGTTTTTTCTCTGTACCAGGCTGAGGGGATGACCAGGGAAATTACATGGGCAGAGTTCTGTCAGTCTTCTTTTTATGCGGCTGAGAAGAGGAGATGGGCCTTGGAAAAGGGCAAGTAATGGCTAGCTGATCAGACAGCCATTTCTCTATGTTCTATGTACATGCTGCACATATTCAGTCCTTTACATAACACCGTGTTCTTTACATGCTTTACTTTTTTCATGTGTATTTCTAAATAGAAATTGTTATTACCTTTTACTATCAAAAAAGTATTTTAAAACATGCAGTACAAGTTGCTGTGATTTGTATTTCTTACTGTGACCTTTTAAATAAACATAATTGAACTGAAACCAAACTATTTTCTTATAGCTGTTTTCTCATTTAAGTAAAATATTGTGCATATGTATATGATTCATCAAAGGATTTATTCTTAATGCTTTATATATATTATAAACTTTAATTTTATTTTTTTAACTTAGCACAAATTTACAACAAAGGTACATTATAAAAAAAAAAAAAATAGGGCCATTAGATATCCTGTCCAAATTCAATTCATTGTAATCCAAACATGCCATAACAGATAGAATCTGATTTGATTCTAATCCAATACAAAAACTTTCAAAACATTGGATCAAAGAGTAAGTATTTATTTAATGATATTCTTTCAATTTCTATCTAAAAATAAGACATATTTATTGTATAAAAACTACATTTCAATTCCTGCCATAACTGGGATTTGAACCCATGTCAGACAGCAGGCACGGTCTTACTGGCAATCAGTGTTCTACACCTATGTGCGGCTGGCCTTGGGAGGCAGACAGCTAATCAACTACACTAAACACAGCCTGTGACAACATGGGGAAATGTTGAGAAATGTACTCACTTCATAATTCCCTTTCACAGTACTTTGAAAGTACAGAAATTTCTTAAAAATACATAGTTTGTCATAAATATTACCAAATTATTCTCATTTAACACTGTGTAAATCTACAATCATATATATTGTTTATAACGTCCCTAAATGTAATAGTCCTTGAACAAAAAAATGAAAAGGCTTCGTTTATACATTAACAACCTAAAAGGAATCGAATTTATATATTCATTAAAAATCCATATTTCATCAGAAAATTCCCAAAACATTCTTAGATCTCCATGACTATAGAAGAAACAATTTAACTGTTTAATCAAGTGCCAAAATTAATTACCTTTTCAACCAAAAATCGTTAACTGTCATATCCAAAGTACCAAATATAAAAATTTATATTAAATATATGGTATTTCATAAAATTCCCTAAATATTCTCGGAGGTACATTTTCGCACATAAGCCACATCCACTTTGCCCAATCATTACCATATTGATAACATATTCTCTAGGTGGTATCCTGAGGAAAAGTACCAAATTTTATAAAAATCCATTCAGCCATTTGGGCAATATAAATTTCTCTTGCATATAGCGGCCCCTAAGCTTAGATCCCTCTGAAAATGAGTACATACCTACAGCTTGACCTTATGCACTACTGGTATGAACATTATTTGTACATCTTAATCTTTTTCAAGTTGGGCAAAAAAAATAACTTTTTTTTTCTTCACAAAAGTTTGATTGCATATAATTCGCAAACCAAAAAATATTTTTAAATCTGTTCCATATTGTTTTGTCGGCTATGTCTGCAGTCTTACCAGGCCTGGTTTTGCTGTGATTGGCATTGCCCCTAAGGAGGAGTTAATGAAAATAGGTTTAGCATATTACGCAACATTGTTGCTGATTAGCATAACTATGATTTTTTTTCAAAACTCACATGATTACGAATGACTCAAAGAACATCCAGGAATTGAGACTTAGTCTCTGCAAGCAACAGTATCAGAGATAATCACAGAAACGCATTTTACGTTATAGCACTGCCATCTAGTGGTGAAACCTTTTTTTTTCATGTACCTAGGTAGCACAATTCTGCATATGATCTGTATTTTTCCCTTCAAAATTTCTCAAATTCACTGAGTTCAATGGTCAAATGTGAGATAGCATATAAGCCACGCCCACTTTTTATACATATTAAAAGTATGTCCTGAGGTCAAAGTCTTGAGCATATGGACCAGGTTGCGTGTCAATCCATCAATCCGTTATACAGATATAAACTTCTGGTGCCAATAATGCCCCCTATTATTGAATGTGTATCAAACTCAATGTATAGGCACAATAGCTCATTCTCTATCAGGTTCTCCAATCTTGTGTGGAAATCATGAAATATGGCAGAGATATAGTCAATTAACTTTTGTGCTAGTTCAAAAATAAAATTAGTCCACATGTAGCTTTAACAACTTTTGAAAATTTGACAAAGATATCATACCATTGTGTCCCGCTAACTCTGTAAATGGTATGTACCAATGAGTTTTATCTTGATTAAGCTCAAAATGTAGGAGGAGTTGTGGAAAATAGATTTTGCCTTTGTCGCAACGTAGTAAAAAATCTAATTAGGCGGAAGTGGGCGTGGCCAATTACAAAGTGATGCAAAATCATCCAAGGAACAAGGTGATATAAACCTTTGGAGTGTGGGACTTACGGTTTGGAAGTTATAAGCCCAAACGCGTTGTCATACGTAATAGCGCCCCCTAGTTGTTAGGGGGTCTACATTTTTGTATCTGAGTGGTGGTTGCGATTCCCTACTAGGTTGCTGTGTCAGTTTCTTTCCAACATTTTCTGGTTCTTGCACCCAACGACTTTTAGCGGAGAATAATAATAATAATAATAATAATAATAATAATGAAAAAACGAAGCAAAAACAATAGGGTTCCCAGCTCCCCTGGGTGCACCCGTAGCTTTGGAACCCTAAAAATCAAAACATAAGAATAGACTGAACAGTAAAATAAAAAAAATAATAAAACATAAAAAACAAAATAATGGTTTTAAAAATGCATACTCAGATTAAATGAAATGTATAACTGAGAAGAGTGAACTCTAAATTTTACAAAAGGACATTTGTTACAAGAAACGGAAAAAACTGCACATAACAGCATGGATATAAACTCTTATTGAATTTATTGTTAATATTGATGGTCTATTTCTGCTAATAAAATGTATTTGATGATCTGAAACATCTAAGGATATAAAAAGACAAAAACAGAAGGAATGTGTCATAGGGCAGATATTTTTTCCCGACACTGTTTATCTAATGCCTGGTTCACAAGGCAAGATTTAAAAATTGTCGGCTGAGGTTCAAACCTGAGAGAACACACACTTGACGATTAAAAATCGTAGATATAACAGGTTTGGTCCTACTGTGTGTGGTGTCCAGGGACACACCACACACGAAGATATTTCACTCACGAACATTCGGATGTCAGACCCTCTCAACATCAAATGTGAGTTCAGAGTAATTCCCTTTTTGTTTCTGTCACCCCACTTTCTGATTGGCTATACATTCAATAGGCTCGTCTGTCCTCAAGGAACACCCGCTGCGGTGGAATATCGGGCCAAGACAATCCTACATGTTCAATATCCCAGATTTGAGGTCGAAGCTGTCCCGGCATCCTTCCGAGCAGACTAGATTATTCTCAACACACCACACACCAAAGTATTAACTGAAAAACTATTTTAAGAGCTATCACAATAATTGGGGCATGTCCATAGGGGAAGATCGGGGCACAAAGTGGCATAAAAATTCTGTCGTGTGAACCAGGCATTATATATACATACACTCCTAACGATATTTGTGTGAATGTCCCATAGGAAATTGCAGAAAAGAAACACTTTTTGCAACCACCAACCAGGTTCTTATGTGATTATAACTTGACGTTGACTTTATTAGAATTGGAATAGCTTATTTAAATAGGTTGGTTTCCTTGAGCAAAGCTCACAAACAACAGGACTGGAGAACGGGTCATTCCAAAAGCCTAATAATAACCTGCTATTTCCTTTCCGTAAACCAGTTTTGATGTGTGTGGGATCACCATACTGTTGGAACAGGCTCTTTTTAAATGAAGATCCGTAAAGTAGGGGCTGCACCTTGTAAAATATTTTTAATTTGGATGTGCTTTTTCTTGACACAGTAAAAAAAAACAAAGCTATCATTTCTAAATCAAATATAGCTTTACAAAGGGCATAATTAGTAAAGGTCTGTAGTGTGGTGAAATAAAGGATGGGACATAAATATATAACAAGCATTATTACAAATAAAAACTTAGGCATCAATAAAACAAAGTTAATATAGAGCTCTGGTCAGAGATTTAAATGCACTCAACATCGGTATGAACGCAATAAATGTGGTGCTTATAATTATGCATTATGAGATTATTCTACATACAAATTTAATATATTTTAAAGCAATTATCAATTTAAAAAACAAATGTATGGCCTTTGTCACTGTGACTTTACCAATATGAGAAAATATTTCAAAAGATACATCTAAACAAAATATTTTTGAGGACAGAATAAAAAAGAAAATCAGCATTTTGTATAACCCAGTGGGCTCTAAAACTAACTATTAATCTGTAAATAGGATATTGAAAGGAAGAGATGGCTGAGATCACTCTGGAAAATGTATGCAACAGCAAGCAAAGCTAGCTGTAAGAAAAAAGGCCTAAAAGCAAAATCAGATAAATTACCTTAAAAATTAAGCTTCAAAAGGTTAATAGAAATCTAACAAGAAGTCAGCTCTCACATCAAATGAGACACCATTTGAATCCTGCTGTTTAATTTCTGAAGGGATCCAAATGAGTACAATTTTGAGGAAAGAACAGAAAGGGGAAATTAATCTAATTTGTCAGCTTGCCCACTTCAACTACTACAATCATCTGTTTCTGGAGTAAGATGCTTTTGGTGACTCACCATAATGTCCATCACACTAGGATATGAAATGAATAACGACAATATAAAATTCTCTCTGCTCTTCTCTCCTCTTCCCTTTCATTCTCTTACCTTCCTTGCTCACATATCACACTCATTTACCAAAAGATTTCTTCATGGCACCTTGCTCTTTCTTCTTCATTTGTATTCTACTTTCTCCCATTTCAAGGTTTTCCAATCAGTTGTGCACTTTTCAATTTTATCCTTGCCTTCTCGATTTACCTTCATCCTGTGCTTTCATTGTTTTTTAAGAGATATTGTGTCTATTTGTTTTTCTTTTTTCTGTTAATGACCAGGGGGCCATTTGAGATTCTGCCAGGGAATTACTACATTCCTTTTGGGGTCTAAATATGCTGTTTGTTTCCCTTATCCTTTCTTACTTTTCCTTTACTTTGTGTTGCACTGTTGGTGCCTTGGCATAGGGGGATCAGCCTGTGACTGGTGTTAAGCAAGCCCAGATTGCTTAATAGCATCCTCCAGCTCATCTGCATTGTTTGGTGTGGTGTCTCTCTTCTTCTTGACAATACCCCATAGCTTCATTATGGGGTTGGGGTCAGGTGAGTTTGCTGGCCAATTGAGCATATGGTCATCAAACAAGTTATTGGTACCTTTGCAGTGTGGGCATGTGGCAAGTCCTGCTGGAAAATGAAATTAATGTTTCAGTAGGTTTATCAGCAGAGGGAAGTATTGAGTGTTCTAAAATGCCCCGATAAAACTGCTCCTCTGACTCTGGACTAGATGAACCATAGAGGACCAACACCAAAAGATGTCATGGCTTCCCAAACCATCATTGACTGGATGGTTTGAGATTCTGTGCCTCTTTACTCCGCTTCCAGACTCAGGAAACTTTATTGTCAAATGAAATATAAAGTTTACTTTCATCTGAAAAAAAGAGCCATGAGTGTATAGGCTATGTATAGACAATAGCTGTAAGCCATAGTCATCCAAACATTGGAAATGTATCACTCTTTAATGAATCTATAGACGAATCTATAAACGAGATTTAATTTTTAAACAGAATTACTGAAGTATGTAAACTTTTAAATGATATTCAGGTTTTCCTGAGATGCACCTGTTCAGCATCTTTTGTGAGTAAGATTTATTTTTAATTAGGTTAAATTATAATTTATTTCTCATATCCTATCGAGGTCAAAACCAGGTAAGGTAATTATATGTCAGAAACAATCTTAATGGAATTCAAAGAACAACATTTTTGTATTTTTCCATATTCTGTCTTTTCTTTGTTACTCTATAGACCGATATGTCAGGCTTTATTGCCTCCAGAACATATTGCATCCCTCCCCTGCAGCTAGAATTCTCGTTGGACCAAATGCTAATTTAGTCAGGCACTTAATCAGACATATTAATTCCATATCTCCCCTGATTGCAATAATTCCACTCTGGTGTGATTTTGTTCCCCATGCTGCGGCTTTCTTTTTGGAGAAAGAAAAGGTCTTTAAAACATTTCCTTTAAAAAAACATGTTAAATATGTTGACAACAAATAAATGGCAAAATCAATATGCTGGTCTAAAATCTACAGCGGGGAGAACAAGAATTTGATACACTACTGATTTTGCAAGTTTTCACACTGCAAAGCATGTAGTCTTTAATTTTTATCATAGGTACTCTTCAACTGTGAGTGATGGAATCTAAAACAAAACCCAGAAAATCACATTGTGTCATTTTTAAGTAATTAATTTGCATTTGATTGCATGACATAGGTATTTGATCACCTAACACCTATGGAGTTAAATGTGTCTCAATATTATTCAATCAAACAAAAAACTAATCTCAATCAAAAAAAAACCTAATCTCAATCAAAAAAATAATATTCAATCAAAAAAAACTAATCTCAATCAAAAAATATTAAGTTGTGATCAAAACTTTCAGAGTTGTAACGATTTTCTTTTTTTTAATGGAATATTTTACTTTGGGGAGAAAAAAAAATTGTTTGATAAAACGTTTTTTGATTAAAATGACTCATTTTTTCTCACAAAGAGAAAAAAGTTATTTGCAAAAAAAACTTTTATTTGCGCATGTCAAAAATCTTTGGTTACGAGTCTCGCTTTTGTGGTTTTGACGCTCTCTGTTTTTGGTTGAACTCAAAGAATTTGGAGTTCTGGAAACATGAACATCCTGGGCGGGGCCTAAAGACAAACGATGTAAGACGTTTCCCTACTGGTTAGCGCTGACTAAAGCTGCAGACTCTGATCCCCCGCATCTCTGAACTTCTACTCGAACTGCAGGGCTTGCAGCGTCGCTTCAGTGAGGAGACATCAACTGTACAGAAGAAAACTGCGGTTAAGTGAGCCGACAGTCAGAAATACGCGGTCCTGCCAGCCGACACTAGCTCTCTCTTAAAATTAGCGTAGCGCATACAAGGCGCATTACAGTAATGGAGCAGAAAGGACCCGATCCTGGCAACGGTTGAGAAAATAAGAGGAAAACAGAAAAGTAACCTACAGAACATTTATATTAATTACATTTTTACAACTTTCACATTCATGTTTTATGTAAAAGAATAAATATTTTATATTTTACTGTACAGTTTTGGAGAAATATCTTGTCAAAATACCTCAAAATGCTCAACCATTATATGCATTTGTCCCACTCTCAGGAATTTATTTCTCCAAAACCATAAGAGGTGACAACACAATCTCTTCAGATTATATTAGAGGGTTATCTATATTATAACCAGAATTAGTATTTCATAATTTCACTGTAGGTTTCTGGAGAAATACACAACTACCCCAACAAAGTACCACAAACGCTTCTTTTTGGTGAGGTCGATGAGATTCTGGGAAGTGGTCTGGACAGCTTAAAGTGCAAGAGCATCCAGATCTCCTCTGACCTCTCCTGGACCAGAAACGCCCCTCGCCTGTTGAAGAAGGTACAACAACAGCTCTTCTTCATCTCCTCAGCTGCTTACAGATATCTACAGGGCCACGGTGGAAAGCACTCTGTGTCTCAGCATGACAGTGTGGTGAGGGAACTGCACAGGAGAGGAAGTATCACGGGTTGTGAGGACAACACACAGGATTATGGGATGCCATCTGCCCGACATGGACTCTGTTTTATACTACACTTGGGGTAGTTGTGTATTTCTCCAAACCTTTACAGTAAAATTATGAAATACTAATTCTGGTTATAGCGTAGATGACCCTCTGATAAAATCTGAATGATTGTGTTGTCACCTCTCTTATAATATTGAGACAAATTTAACTCCATAAACACCCAGTAAGAATCCCATTTCTCCCAGGCCTGTTAGTTCTTCTTTAAGAAGCCCTCCAGTTCTCCACTCATTACCTGTATTAACTGCACCTGTTTGAACTCGTTATCTGTATGAAAGACACCTGTCCACACACTCAATCAAACACTCCAACCTCTCCACAATGGCCAAGGCCAGAGAGCTCTGTGAGGACATCAGGGATCAAATAGTAGAGCTGCACAAGGCTGGGATGGGCTACAGGAAAATAGCCAAGCAGCTTGGTGAGAAGGCAACAAATGTTGGCACAATTATATAAATATTTGGAGCAGTTTAAGATGACGGTCAATCTCCCATGCAAGATCTCACCTCGTGGGGCATCAGTGATCATAAGGAAGGTAAGGGATTAGCCCAGGACTACACGGCAGGACCTAGTCAATGACCTGAAGAGAGCTGGAACCACAGTCTCAAAGAAGACTATTAGTAACACACTACGCCGCCATGGATCAAAATCCTGCAGCGCATGCAAGGTCCCCCTGCTCAAGCCAGCGCATGTCCAGGCCCATCTGAAGTTCGCCAGTGACCATTTGGATGATCCAGAGGAGGAATAAAGAAAGATGGTAATTTGGTCTGATTAGACAAAAATAGAGCTTTTAGGTCTAAACCGCACTCGCCGTGTTTGGAGTAAAAAGGATGAGTACAACCCCAAGAACACCATCCCTACCATGAAGCATGGAGGAGGAAATCATTCTTTGGTAAATATGACTGCACCGTATTGAGGGGAGGATGAATGGGGCCGTGTATTAGGAGATCTTAGCCAACAACCTCCTTCCCTCAGTAAGGGCATTGAAGATGGGTTGTGGCTGGGTCTTCCATTATGACAACAACCCAAAGCACACAGCCAGGGCCACTAAGGGGTGACTTCTTAAGAAGCATCTTAAGGTTCTGGAGTGGCCTAGCCAGTCCCCAGACCTGAACCCAACTGAAACTTTGGAGGAAGCTGAAGGTCCGTATTGCCCAGCGAATAGGGCAGTAAAAAAAAACAGCTAAATATCCATGTACACTATGTTGCCAAAGTATTTTTCTGTCTACTTTTACATGGAGATGAACTTTGATGACACCCTATCATTAATCTATAAGGTCTAATTTGTTGCGAGCAATACCAACTTTAACTATTCTGTAAACATAGTGTTGAGTTAGATGAGAAAACCAGAATTGCAGCCTCTGCTGTAATTCATCACAAAAATGTTCAAGAACGTTGAGGTCAGCTCTCTGTGCAGGCCAGGAAAGTTTCTCCACACCAAACTTTATATACTTGCAGCCTTGGAAGTGACCACCAGAATTCATTGATTTGGTGGTGTGATCAAATACCTTTGGGTACATAGTGTATATTTGTGTATTTAAAAAGATAACAAACTTTTTATATAAAATAGAGAAAATAAATGTTGTTGCTCAGTCTAAGCCCTGATTACAAATAATTTGTGGCAAGAGTTGAAAATGGCTCTTTACAAAAGTATTGTCTTTGGGGTCGCTGAATACATAAGAGCACTGATTGGTGTTTGTGATCAATTCTGAAAATTAGATATACTTTTCCATTGCAATTATGCTCCATTTTGTTTTGGTGTATCATGTAAAATTCACCCAAAAATCCCTTGAAGTTTGTGGTTTTAAGATGACAAATTTTGAAAAAGGTTTTGGGAAATTAATACTTTTGCACTATAGGCATGTTTTGTGTCATTAAGCTATGTCACTAGAATGACTATATGACTGTACATCACTCTGCAGGCGGTTTTTAATGAGAAATCATAATCTTGCAGTGGTTGTCACCTTTGGTGTTATAAGCAAGTGTGGTTGTTAGTGACAGGGTTAATTGTCCACACAAGCACACACACTTAGAAATACAGACAATATGTTGGAAAAGCTTGTAAGCACTCATTGTCTAGTAAATGTGGTGCACAGCTGAGACATGTGCCATATTAAATCATATTAAATGCATATTTCGCTGCATTTTAATCTATAATGAATTGTATAATGTAATTTAGATACATTTTATTTTTTGACATCATGTCGGTTTGGAATTCCTGTGACCACATGCACTTTGTCTGTCTGTCTGTCTGTCTGAATTCTTACAGCCCCTAGTGATTTGGTGAGAGCCTTTCACCGAAAACAAATTTACCATTGGATAATGACAAATGGCAGGCACAGCTAAACTGATTTTACCACTTACTGCTCCTTTGGGAGACTGTTCTAACCACACTGCGAACCGCACTGCCCAGCCCCACCAAAGATCCTAATTGAACGAGTGGCTACTCACCCATTTGATTCAGCTTGACATGCTTTTCTGGTCAGCCCCAGAGGGTGATGTAGTGTGACCTGCAGGTCAAAATATGCTGGGTTCTGGAGCACAAGACACTGACATTAGTCAGGATTTGTTGCAGCAATGCTCTTTGAGACAGGGACTTTATTTTTCAAAAACAGAGAGAGGAAGAGTATGACTGAGTTGATCTTAGATTAATTGTTTTATGTGAATGAAAGATGTTGAATTTGTAATGAAAAGACAACACTTACAGTCACGCAAAGTACAAGATGTCAGCAAAATGAAACTGAATGACTTATTTGTTTACCTTAGTTTTAGAAGATTAATTTTAATTGTATGTAAATCTTGGGAAAATGCATAGTTTTGTTTGTTCTTCAGAACTGATGCTACAGTTTAACACTAAAGAGGCATACCCCACTATGATTGCTTTTGAACTGGCATCTGTTTTTGGCAATCTGCAAATTTAAGGTTTGGATATATCTTCCAGACATTCTAAAGTACTCAATTAGGAACCAAAATATAATGATGTATCACTTTTGAGTAAGAGGAGAAAAGCCAGAGGATGTTCTGTGTGTGCCTGAGTGTGTTTAGAACATTGACAGCGGGTTGCAATATTGAAGTTGTTGATAATAACAACAATGATAATGATTACAACAACTAAGTCTGTATACATCATCTACTTTGTAATCAGAATTCATCATCTTTAAAGGGGTTTAAGTCTTAACAGCTTTGGACTGTTCTCCCTCAACTTATTGAACTCCACAGCATGCTGTTTTTTACAAGATTCATATATTTTATCACTTACATTAACAGGTCATCTCCTAATTATTTAGGGCTGAACCCTGACAGTATAAGTCATTTGTTAGTTGCAGCTTTACATACGGGACTCAAACAAAGTACCTAAAAAATATATAAAATTTGTGAGTTTCTGTTTTGACTAAAATTAAAAGTACTATTTTCCTGCTTATCATCATACAGGCAGCAATGACTAGAATAATCTAGTAGTCAGGTTGGTTCACACATAGTCCAACTGTCTTTTTGTCAACCTAATTTTTATTGTTTAGAAAGTGTCTAGTTCCTTATGGTAAGAAAACGTTGGTGAAATATATCATTGGCACTTAATTTTATGTAATTGTTAGTGTGAGGGTAATAAAAAGGAGTAAGTTAATCTAATTCCTTTTATTCAAAAGCTAAATACTTTCTTCCAACACAAATTACTATTACTACTGCAAATAAAATCAATAATAAATTGTTAAAATGATCCTGACAGCAGAACAAGGGATGGAGGGAGTGGAGCTTGGGCTGTTCTCTTCTACACCATCAACAACGGGCATCCGATTAAAACCAGAAACTGGCTAATGCCTCCTTCAAAACATTGATACAATTTCTTTAGATTTTGTAACTATAGGCCAGTTTTTCCCCCTTTTATTTTTGTTAGTAAATTATTGCAGAATACATAAAGCAATTGTAGTCAGGCCTAGTGGTTAGAACAGGAGGTTTGTGTTCCGGAGGGGACACAAGGGGCTGGGTTCGTATCCCACAGACTGCCACTCTGGGTCCCTGAGCAAGGCCCTTAGCCCCAGAATACTCCCTGGGCGCCGCACAATTGCAGCCCACTGCTCCCTATAAGGGATGGGTTAAATGCAGAGGACAAATTTTGTTGTGATGTACATGTGCAATAACCAATAAAGACTTTTGTCAACAATCATTTATTTAACAGGGGCCGTCCTCGTTTACTGTGTGTCTGTAAACTCAGACTATGCATTTATCTGTGTGTATGTGTTTGTTGCAGTGTGTTACTTAAGGCTTTATGGAATTGAGTGTCGCTGAGGAATGAGCTTTTCCAGCCATCTAGGAGCATACTGTATTGTCACTTAAGTACACTGTATTACACATTTCTGTTATGGAAAAAAAATCCTACTAGATACTTAATGATTAAAAATAAACTTTTTTTGTTGTTAGTGCATTATAGTAAACTCTTTTTTATTTGTTGTATCAATACTGTAAATTACAATGTTTTCTTATCTGTTATTTTCTTATTTAAGGGTGTTATTATAAAAGCCAGTAGTAAAGAGGGGTTTTAAAGTGTATTTTGTTTTCTAAAGAATGCCCAATGGTTTTCCTTGTCTCTTGCATTTACAGGCCAGCCTATTGGACTGGATGCTAACGTGAAAATGACCAGAACCTATTGGACATGTTTTTGAACTGGCAGGTGTGAACTGAACTAGACATGGGACCCCGTTCACCTTCTTCCTAGGAAAAATGGCATGTATGAAGGTTTGATCTATCAGTAAAAAAAAAAACCAGAGAAACAAAAATTAGAATGATGTTGAAAAATCTATGTGACGCAAGATAGCTTTATCATTTTGTACCTATGAGTTTTAATAAGTACAGTATCCGAGAATTAAATGTTTTTGGAAAAAAATTTATTATTATTGCAGTCTTCAACTGTTAAAATACACCACAATAAAAAATGAAAATAAAAACCCTGGCAGACTAAAATTTATCACCCATATGTGTCTCTGTGTTCTGTGCTACAGATAAAGGGATTATGGTCCAACCTCTGTGTTTACGAAGATGTAGAGAGAAAATGAAAAAAAAAATAAAACATGGCTAATTGAATCGACATTAAAATTTTTTTTTCAATATTTTGATTTATTTTCTGTGTAACATTAAGCTGCTAATAATGTTTTAATGAAATGCTATTTGTTATAATAAGACACTAAACGCTCTGTGACAAAACAAAATGTCAATTTTTCAAAATCATATGATTAAGAATATTAAGGAAAATATCTCATCTTTGTCAGGTAAAGGTCCTTGCTTTGTCAAGTTTGTGCATTTAATATTGTCATTAGTTTGATCAATAAAGACAAAAAAAAAAAAAACTGAACTGAACTGTTTTAAACAAACTTAAATTTATGTAATACCTCTTTGGGGAAATAATCATCCAGGCTATTAAGGACATTAAAATGGAACAATTCTGGCACTAAAGGGTGCACTGGGTCCTTTAAAGTAGCATCACTTTCTTGGGCAGCTTTACAGCCATGCAGAGCAATCACTGAAGATAATGACTCCCACTAGAAAGTTTACTTCCCAATCTCTAACACATCAGGGACAACAAATATTTTCTAACCGCCTAACTAATAAAGACTTGTTTTAGTGCTGTATTTTGTACATCCATCTTTGAAACATTTAATTTTAGAATTGCTGGATTTTAAAAAAATATTTGTAGAATTCAACAGCATTCTGTTGTTCTGGACCATCAGGGAAGACTCCAGACAAGCAACGTTTGCATTATAGGTGAACGACTGCATCGTAAAAGACTATATTGCAAGTAGTGTTGGTTTCTGATGTTGGTCATATGCATTTGGGTGGGAGGGTGTGTAGAGGTGTATTAGTGGAATTGTAGTGTGTCGCGATGAAAAAAAAGAAAAGATCTGTTAGTTACGCCCCAGTGATGTTTTCTAATCGTTGTTTTCATGTTTAATCAATAGGAACGAGTGCCACCCTGTGGTGTGCACATGGTAAGTCCTGTAACAAACTATAGCGAGTCACAGTGGGTGAATAATGACAGTGAGGTTGGTGTTTGATTCAGATTTAGTGCTAAAATAAAGAGCTATGTCATTGTTTCTTCAAGGAGTCTGGACTGTATTTGACTGTCTGTATTTTGAAATTTTACAAATTTAAACAAGTCTCTTCTCAAATGGAGTATCCTACACTGAAAAGAGATTTTTTTTAAAAACCATTTGAGATTTGTGACCACTTTAGATTGAGACACGTGTGAAAGGTACAGTAATCATTGGTCCCACCTGTACCTTTTTAAGAAAAGGACTCTTAATAAAAAACATTGCTATGGAAATATATCTATCCATCCATCTAGATCAATTTCATCAATTCAGTATAATATTTCTGAAGAAAAAAATATTTCTTTATGCACATTGGGCTTTGTTGAGGTAGTGGGCATATGTTTGGTTGTGTGTAAGGTGGCAAAAGGAGGGGCTTACCCATCCTTTATACAAGAACTGCCTTCGGTTTCAAATGGTTTACCATGTATAACTGTCTAAGTGACTTGGTGTAACAATACAGCATTGTTACATCAACCCAAACTGTTTAAAGTTTTAAGAAAAAGAGTTGCTGGTGAACCTTTTAAGTTCAACTTCTACTTTCACTTTGAATTAGAACAACCCAGCTTTTCAGTTTTTCTTTTTTATTGTTTTAAATAAACATAAATATGGAAGCAAAAATGTGTGATTTAATGTTACAAAAATGCTTATGCTGACGTTGTTGCCACGGATGTAAGTCTAAGAACTTGAGGTTTTTCCTGTGTGCCAAATTCTTCAGAAATACTTAAAATCCGAATAACCTATCCATCTATCTGCATTTTTCAATGTGTTTATTGTGTTCAGGGTCATGAGGCTGGAGCTTATCTAGTCCAACAGACAAAAGGCAGGTTAATTTCAAATCTCACAGGACAAAAACAGGCAGAAAGCCATGCATACAAGCACTAAACCTCAAGGGCAATATTAATTTACAAGTCAGCCTAACATGCATACAGGGGTTGGACAATGAAACTGAAACACCTGTCATTTTAGTGTGGGAGGTTTCAAGGCTAAATTGGTGCATCTGTGACCAAGACAGCAAGTCTTTGTGATGTATCAAGAGCCACGGTATCCAGGGTAATGTCAGCATACCACCAAGGAGGACAAACTGAAACACCTGTCATTTTAGTGTGGGAGGTTTCATGGCTAAATTGGACCAGCCTGGTAGCCAGTCTTCATTGATTGCACATTGCACCAGTAAGAGCAGAGTGTGAAGGTTCAATTAGCAGGGTAAGAGCACAGTTTTGCTCAAAATATTTAAATGCACACAACATTATGGGTGACATACCAGAGTTCAAAAGAGGACAAACTGTTGGTGCATGTCTTGCTGGCGCATATGTGACCAAGACAGCAAGTCTTTGTGATGTATGAAGAGCCACTGTATCCAGCGTAATATCAGCAAGAAGGACGAACCACATCCAACAGAATTAACTGTGGATGCCAGAGGAAGCTGTCTGAAAGGGATGTTTGGGTGCTAACCTGGATTGTATCCAAAAAACATAAAACCACGGCTGCCCAAATCACGGCAGAATTAAATGTGCACCTCAACTCTCCTGTTTCCACTAGAACTGTCTGTCGGGAGCTCCACAGGGTCAATATACACGGGCGGGCTGCTATAGCCAAACCTTTGGTCACTCATGCCATTGCCAAACGTCAGTTTCAATGGTGCAAGGAGTGCAAATCTTGGGCTGTGGACAATGTGAAACATGTATTGTTCTCTGATAAGTCCACCTTTACTGTTTTCCCCACATCCGGGAGAGTTACGGTGTGGAGAATCCCCAAAGAAGCGTACCACCCAGACTGTTGCATGCCCAGAGTGAAGCATGGGGGTGGATCAGTGATGGTTTGGGCTGCCATATCATGGCATTCCCTTGGCCCAATACTTGTGCTAAATGGGCGTGTCACTGCCAAGGACTACCGATCCATTCTTGAGGACCATGTGCATCCAATGGTTCAAACATTGTATCCTGATGGCGGTGCACCAATACACACATCAAGACTGGTTAAAGATTGGTTTGATGAACATGAAAGTGAAGTTGAACATCTCCCATGGCCTGCACAGTAACCAGATCTAAATATTATTGAGCCACTTTGGGGTGTTTTGGAGGAGCGAGTCAGGAAACGTTTTCCTCCACCCGTATCACGTAGTGACCTGGCCACTATCCTGCAAGAAGAATGGCTTAAAATCCCTCTGACCCCTGTGCAGGACTTGTATTGGGCGCAAAAGGAGGCCCTACAACATACTAATAAATTATTGTGGTCTAAAACCACGTTTTTCAGTTTCATTGTCCAACCCCTGTATATACAATGATTCAGTGCATCCTGACTATCTGACTTAAATTAATGGCTCATTATCAGGCCTCTGTCACTTGGTAACACACTAATGAGGTAATTCAGCAGGCCTATGCAGGTGTGTTGCAGCAGGGATGCATTTAGAAGTTGCCGGATCTAGAGAACCCTTAAGATGGGTACACACTAGATTACTTTTACATTCTTCACAGATTTTGAAGAGCCATGGAGTTCACATTGTGCCTGCTGAGCAACTACAGGATTTGCCAAACCAGCTGAAAGCATCAAACTTGTAAGGGCGACAGTTTAAGTTTATGGTATACAAACAATACTAGTAGGTGACAGTAATAGAAGATATTATCATAATTCGGACTATTACATTTCCACCCCTCCATAAAATGAAAATGAGACAATTTTAAATTCTCTGATTTTAACTGACAAGGGAATTTCTTCATTGAAAATGTGATTGTCTTTTGCAATACTCATGTTAAGAGTTAGTGTTAGTGGGTTAGTGGACTTTGGAATTACTGTCAAATTGGGCTAACAATCATATTGTTTCTGTCTAAACAGACAACAATATAATGTTTGGCATAGACTGCATGAACAAAATCAAGAATGTATGATAAATTACTTCATTCTGATTGGAAAATATGTTCTTCAGAAATGTGAAACCTTTAAATTTACCACCTAAATTACTTTATTATAATGAGTTCACAAGACTCAAAAGATTCAAACATGTTTGTTTGACTATGACTAAGGTCGGGTCTGTTCCTCTTACACACTTGCAGACACCTCTTCTTACACTAACAGATTTTTAGGCCAACTCACCTGCCAACTGACTCCAACTACTACAGACTGGCACAGACCTTGTCCAACTGGGAATCAGAGTTAAATCATGAAAAAAATAAACTGTAGTGTGTACCCAGCTTAACGTAATGTGAAGACAAGCAAACATCTGCCAACAGTAATACACACGAGTCTAAGAAAGCACTGTTGTCAGCAATACTGAAGTCTCCTAGGTTTTGTTAAAATGTCCAGCCCCATACAAACAAATCAGTTGCAGCTGCACCTTGCAGCTTTAGTCACATGTTATTTAAATCTGAAAGACAGCCTTTGTCTTTGATTTTCAAACAAAATTTATGAAAATCTTTGGTATCCTGATTTCACATATCCCCTAACATAGAAGTTTCTTGTCACATAACTCTAATGCAACTGAAAAATCTTAAAACATAAATAACTGCATTAAAAGTAAAGAATTGTTCACCCAATTAAAAAAAGATCTGAAATGTTTAACAGTCAATTAAAAAGACAACTGACTTGACTAGTTATATTATGCAGTTACTGCAGAATGGTTGCTTAAACAATAACAAGATTACTTGATAAAATGTATAATAAAATGGACGAAATCGCTATACATTAGACGTTTTATATAACAAAGAAATATGGCACAAAATAGGACATATAGACCAGGAGGAGCATTTAATTTTACATTACCCTTCACCACAATAAATCATTATTTTCACAAATACAAAACGGAAGCAGGCACTGGGCATTTGGTTGCTTTGAAACTCTTTTGGTTTCTTGTGATGCTTATAAAGCCCACGTGTAAAAGTCCTGTTTGTCATATCTTTTTAAAAGCTAAAGGCCATTGAACTTGTTTGATATGACTTGCATGAGTAGTTGCTTTTGTGATGCAATAAATTCAAAGCTTCTTTTCATATGGTATTACTTAATTTTTATCCTTCCCTTTTTTCTATCCACCCCAGTGGGGCTGGAGATAGGATGCCTTCATAGAAATTGATATAAGGTGGCTGCAGTAAACTCAGTCAACCTGTTTTTATCTCTTTAAAAATGTTTCCCTTTGTGAAACCCACAGGAACATTTGTTTTCTGGTGTGAGCATTCAAAAAGTGTGGGTTGTTAATTATAGAAAACATTGCAACAAGTACAGGTCCTTCTCAAAACATTAGCATATTGTGATAAAGTTCATTATTTTCCATAATGTCATGATGAAAATTTAACATTCATATATTTTAGATTCATTGCACACTAACTTAAATATTTCAGGTCTTTTATTGTCTTAATACGGATGATTGTGGCATACAGCTCATGAAAACCCAAAATTCCTATCTCACAAAATTAGCATATTTCATCCGACCAATAAAAGAAAAGTGTTTTTAATACAAAAAATGTCAACCTTCAAATAATCATGTACAGTTATGCACTCAATACTTGGTCGGGAATCCTTTTGCAGAAATGACTGCTTCAATGCGGCGTGGCATGGAGGCAATCAGCCTGTGGCACTGCTGAGGTCTTATGGAGGCCCAGGATGCTTCGATAGCGGCCTTTAGCTCATCCAGAGTGTTGGGTCTTGAGTCTCTCAACGTTCTCTTCACATTATCCCACAGATTCTATATGGGGTTCAGGTCAGGAGAGTTGGCAGGCCAATTGAGCACAGTGATACCATGGTCAGTAAACCATTTACCAGTGGTTTTGGCACTGTGAGCAGGTGCCAGGTCGTGCTGAAAAATGAAATATTCATCTCCATAAAGCTTTTCAGCAGATGGAAGCATGAAGTGCTCCAAAATCTCCTGATAGCTAGCTGCATTGACCCTGCCCTTGATAAAACACAGTGGACCAACACCAGCAGCTGACATGGCACCCCAGACCCTCACTGACTGTGGGTACTTAACACTGGACTTCTGGCATTTTGGCATTTCCTTCTCCCCAGTCTTCCTCCAGACTCTGGCACCTTGATTTCCGAATGACATGCAGAATTTGTTTGCATCCGAAAAAAGTACTTTGGACCACTGAGCAACAGTCCAGTGCTGCTTCTCTGTAGCCCGGGTCAGGCGCTTCTGCCGCTGTTTCTGGTTCAAAAGTGGCTTGACCTGGGGGATGCGGCACTTGTAGCCCATTTCCTGCACACGCCTGTGCACGGTGGCTCTGGATGTTTCTACTCCAGACTCAGTCCACTGCTTCCACAGGTCCCCCAAGGTCTGGAATTGGCCCTTCTCCACAATCTTCCTCAGGGTCCGGTCACCTCTTCTCGTTGTGCAGTGTTTTCTGCCACACTTTTTCCTTCCCACAGACTTCTCACTGAGGTGCCTTGATACAGCATTCTGGGAACAGCCTATTCGTTCAGAAATTTCTTTCTGTGTCTTACCCTCTTGTTTGAGGGTGTCAATAGTGGCCTTCTGGACAGCAGTCAGGTCGGCAGTCTTACCCATGATTGGGGTTTTGAGTGATGAACCAGACTGGGAGTTTTAAAGGCCTCAGGAATCTTTTGCAGGTGTTTAGAGTTAACTCGTTGATTCAGATGATTAGGTTCATAGCTCGTTTAGAGACCCTTTTAATGATATGCTAATTTTGTGAGATAGGAATTTTGGGTTTTCATGAGCTGTATGCCAAAATCATCCGTATTAAGACAATAAAATACCTGAAATATTTCAGTTAGTGTGCAATGAATCTAAAATATATGAATGTTAAATTTTCATCATGACATTATGGAAAATAATGAACTTTATCACAATATGCTAATTTTTTGAGAAGGACCTGTGTACCTTCTCACATTAGAACTCGTAAAAACGTGTCCGATGTCTTTCATTTGATAATAAAACTATGATACAGTTTTATTTTTTGTTTTATAGTACAAATCATTGATTTCCAAAGTCTGAACTCTGATCTAGATAAGGATTGAATCGCAAATCAGTCAGACCCTGTTCAAACCATGTTTTGGGCATTTAACCAATGGCCTTGTGCAAAAGACCTGTACAGAGCACAACATACTGTTTTAACACTAATCATTTATAATCACACTGTTCAAAGTAGAGTGCTTAGTTTATAAAAAAGGAGGAAAATCTCTTTCTGTAGGTTATGTCCACTCATAATTAACTGAAACCACATAATAAAAAAACATTGAGCCAAATTGTCATAAGATGACATAACAGTTTTTTAATATGCAAAGATCCTTAGCAGAGATATGTGTTTACTGAAAACTCTTTTTAGCTTTATGTGATGAGTCATATAGTCTTCTACAAATAAATAAGCATATTTTGTGTGAAGACTTGTTCGAACATTATAGCCACTTTGCAAATTCCCATTATCTCTATGATGGATTATTTCTCCAGGAAATATTTTACAAAAGGTTTCATTTCTTTCATATAAAACGTGCAGTAGTTTTTTTTTTATTTCAAAATACACTGATACAACTGACAGGTAGATTTTGAAAAGCTTTACAAATACTTTAAAATAATCCCCATGAACAAAGGATATTTTACCATGGAACAGCGTTATTAGGTTATTGAATGTGTGCATTTTGTAAAACATGAAATTTGAGTTTGGGAAAAAACTAAAACAGAACTTGCCAAAAAATGGAATTAATCTGATAAGCCCCTAGATTTAGGCAGCTCACTGAAACAGTGTCATTGTTCACACTAGGTTTTCATAGAGTCTAACTACTACTGGGTATCTGCAAATTTAATCTCAGTTGTTCTGATGTTGGAGTGTTTTGTTGCACTTTAAGATCAGTTAATTTTTTATTTATTTCTGTTTTGTTGTGTGAAAAGAAAGACACTTTATTTGCATTTATTTTACATAAAACTAAGTTTTTCAAGTTCAAATATCCTTAAAAGAATTCAGTGTTATGATTTACAGTTGGACATTACAGCAACCTGGGACAACAAAAAATATTTTAATGATCTTTTGTTTGTAAGTTTAAGCAAATCTAACGAAAAAGGATTATGATGTTCAAGCATGAAGTTTGAGAACCCTTGGTATATAGCGAATAATACAGAAAATAATTTACCAAAACCTATAGTCCTGGATTTGTAAATATTTAAGCCATTTAGAATTGAGATGGCTCTCAAACACAAACACATACATGTTCAATTTACATTAAGTTTTTTTTTATTTTTTTTTTTATGTGAATTCAAACTTATTTCTTGCAATAATTGGATTTTCCGAATTTGCTATTGTTTTAAGCTCATGTGTAAAATGTTTTATAGGAATTGTTACCTTTTTGAGTTGGTTTCAGTGGAGTATTTATGAGAAGTCAGTATTTCACCTGAGAAGACAGCAGTTAGTGTCTTTAGAGTATCAAAGAGGAATTCTCATAGGGGAATTAAGCTCGTACTCGTCATCTTCCGCTTTATCCGGGACCAGGTCGCAGGGGCAGCAGCCTCAGCAGACACCCAGACGTCCCCTTCCCCAGACAACTCCTCCACCTCCTCCGGGTGGAGCACAAGGCGTTCCCAGGCCAGCCGAGAGACATAGTCCCTCCAGCGTGTCCTGGGCCATCCCCTGGGCTTCCTCCCATTGGGACGTGCCTGGAACACCTCCCGAGGAAGGCATTCAGGAGGCATCCAGTATAGATGCCCGAGCCACCTTAACTGGCTCCTCTCGATGTGGAGGAGCAGCGACTCTACTCCGAGCTCCTCCCAGATTGGCCGAGGTTCTCACCCTATCTCTAAGGGAGTGCCAGGCCACCCAACGGAGGAAGCTCATTTCAGCCGCTTGTATCCAGGATCTCGTTCTTTTGGTCATGACCCAAAGTTCATGGCCATAGGTGAGGGTAGGAACGTAGACCGACGGGTAAATCGAGAGCTTCGCTCTCTCTTCACCACAACGGAACGGCACAGTGCCCCCATTACTGCAGCCTCTTGACCTCCCGCACAAGCTCAGGCTCCTTCCACCCCAGCAAGGTGACATTTCACGTCCCTAGGGCAGGCCTAAGCATCCGGAGATCGAACCGCCGAGGTCTCCACCTTCGTACGCTGCCCGATCCTCTTTGCACTGGTCCCTCATGGTTCTCCTGCAGGTGGTGGGCCCACTGGGGGATGGCCTCACATCTCTTGTTCGAGCTTGGCCCGGCCAGGTCCAGCGAGGAGCAATCCCGCCACGAGGCGCTCTCCGACGAGTCATGCGATTGATTTTATTAATACTTCTTGTCTCACAAGTTCTCACTGCCAGCATACTGCTCACTCTGGGAAAGCCAAATGTCATGTACACAGTTTAGGAAAATTTGCACATGGCAAAAACACCCAACTCAGATACAATTGCAAACACGTGAAATTTGCTTCTTCAGATATTTGCCTATGTTATATATATATATCTATAGATATAGATATATATCTATATATATGATGTAACAAATTTAATTTTGATCAAAAACTAACCATCATTAGGTTGCAGTATGTCTTCATTGAGTAAGGTACTTGGGAATTTGCATGGATGATACTTTTCTTATGAGAAACAATGTATCCACATCTCTATTTGTACTAAAGATATAGTCAAAATGTATAATTCTTTACTTGAATAAACATGAATACATACTGCATGAATACAGTGCAGTTACCCACGTTATATACATGACATCTACATGAAATTTCAAGACCAGCGCCTTAAATGCTACATGCTCTTCGACATTGCTATCAATACAGGTTGAGTGAAGTTACTGAAGTCCATTCCAGAAGAAAAAGTATTGCTGTAGAAGTCAACATTTAAGTATGAGGAAAGCCAGTTTCTCTACCACTGTGTAAAATAGATCTAGGCCTGCATTGCAAGCAAAAATGTCCTGAAGTTAGAACATGTTAGCCTTGTCATACTGTGGCCACACACCACTGTCTAGCTAGCTAATATCAAGTCGACTCATTAATGCCTTAATAAAAGGGCCTATTCAAAAATAGAGAAAGATGCCTTATTGTAAACAATGAAAGATAATGATAGCACAGAACCCCCAAAACGTAGTGGTTGCACTGACCGCTCGCTCCTAAAAAACTTGCTTTAGTTGGTGTTGGTGTCATACATGATACTGTATGATTGTCAAGGTTTGTGTAGTGGAGGACCCCGGAATGCAGACAGACAGGCAGCATGACGGTAGGTGAAACGATTTAATGAACAAAACCTACTTCAGAGGCTGATGGCAAAAACAGACATGGGCGGGCTGACAAGACAGGCTTGTTATGAGCAAAAGGACAAGACATGAACAGATTGAGTGAATGATCCAAAATGTTTCCGCGAGGAATGAACAGAACAGATGTGTATATATAGAACAAGAACAAGGTGAAACGAGGAGACTGATTGCTAGGTGCAGGTGAACCGAATGAAGATGATTGAAAACAGACAGGAGAGAACAAAAGATGGCTGGAGCAGAACACAGACTCTTCAATATAAATTAATAGAAAAACAACTAGTAAACCATGAAATTAAAGAATCACCAGAAACATGATCCAAAAAGGTACCTTTACAAAACATGAACTAGAAGACAAAAACTAAGGCCAGGAAAATAATAAACAGAAACATGATTCAAAACCTCAACTGTGAAAAACATAAGAGGAAAAACCCGCAACCAAAAACCAAACAACCCCAAATCATAAAAATGATAGCAGAGCCGGGCCTTTGTTTGTAGATCAAAGGATTTGCAAACCTAACAATAACAGCAAATAACATAATAACATTATGACCACTGAAATTAAAGTGAAACAGGCTGAATATTTCTTAATCAACAGTATTAGGTAGCATTTTAGCATTTTGTCATCATAGTTGATGTTTTGGAAGCAGGAACAATATACGTGAATTTATAAGTGCAAGGAACTGAGCAAGTAGACTAGTCAAGAGGACCATGCTTATCCCTATCTACCACCAAAAAACACCTCCAAAGGGTGCATGAACATCACAAAGGGATCAACTAAGCAACTGATGTAGGTGGTTTGGTTGGAATAAAAACATTTTATTTTGCTTATAATGCTTTGGGTAATGTCATAGTCACATGGATAACTGGAACCAAGATTTCCTGCCATCTAACTGCCAACTTTTACTTTAATATGCACTGCCTACCTAAGCCTTTTAGCAGATAATGTATACCCTTTATTGAAATTGTGTTTTCTGATTGCTTTTGGTTGTTTTAGCAGGATAATATGCCCTACCCTGAGCAAAAGTGGTTCAAGAATTATTTGAGGAACACAAAAATAAGTTTGAAATGCTGACTTTACCCTTAAAATACCCCAGATCTAAACCTGATTGAGTATATATGGCATGTGTCATGTCTTACAATCCATGAAAGCCCTACCTGGCAAGTTACAGAAACTAGAGGATTTGGTGCTATCTTAGTGATCTTAATGCCTTGATAGGTCAGGGTTGTTTTGGCAGCAAAAGGGGAAGCAGCATAACATTAGTCATTATACAATGCTTAATCAGCTTATATATCATAAATAATTTATCTGACCCAAAAAATAAAGAAACTTGTGAAGTCTTATACAAGAGATAGTATTTTTACATATCTCTTCAGCCATTTAGTCAGTAACTCCTTCCACTTTGGGGAATCTCATGAAATGTTAATTCTTTGTTTGTTGTTTACATTATACAGTGAAGCTAACTTTACAGTAACTTGTTTTTAAAGTATGCCCCTCACATGCTTCACTGGTTTTCCTTTAGCTGTAGCTGAAGAGGGAAGCAGCTTACAAAGCATGTCTGACAAGGCAAAAAACAAGCAAACCTATGAGAGAATGAACTTTAACCTTAATATATAGGACATGCTAGGGTAAACATGCAGAGGAAGTACAGGTCCTTCTCAAAAAATTAGCATATTGTGATAAAGTTAATTATTTTCCATAATGTCATGATGAAAATTTAACATTCATATATTTTAGATTCATTGCACACTAACTGAAATATTTCAGGTCTTTTATTGTCTTAATACGGAAGATTTTAGCATACAGCGCATGAAAACCCAAAATTCCTATCACACAAAATTAGCATATCATTAAAAGGGTCTCTAAACGAGCTATGAACCTAATCATCTGAATCAACAAGTTAACTCTAAACACCTGCAAAAGATTCCTGAGGCCTTTAAAACTCCCAGCCTGGTTCATCACTCAAAATCCCAATCATGGGTAAGACTGCCGACCTGACTGCTGTCCAGAAGGCCACTATTGACACCCTCAAGCAAGAGGGTAAGACACAGAAAGAAATTTCTGAACGAATAGGCTGTTCCCAGAGTGCTGTATCAAGGCACCTCAGTGGGAAGTCTGTGGGAAGGAAAAAGTGTGGCAGAAAACGCTGCACAACGAGAAGAGGTGACCGGACCCTGAGGAAGATTGTGGAGAAGGGCCGATTCCAGACCTTGGGGGACCTGCGGAAGCAGTTGACTGAGTCTGGAGTAGAAACATCCAGAGCCACCGTGCACAGGCGTGTGCAGGAAATGGGCTACAGGTGCCGCATTCCCCAGACCTGGGCTACAGAGAAGCAGCACTGGACTGTTGCTCAGTGGTCCAAAGTACTTTTTTCGGATTAAAGCAAATTCTGCATGTCATTCGGAAATCAAGGTGCCAGAGTCTGGAGGAAGACTGGGGAGAAGGAAATGCCAAAATGCCAGAAGTCCAGTGTTAAGTACCCACAGTCAGTGATGGTCTGGGGTGCCGTGTCAGCTGCTGGTGTTGGTCCACTGTGTTTTATCAAGGGCAGGGTCAATGCAGCTAGCTATCAGGAGATTTTGGAGCAATTCATGCTTCCATCTGCTGAAAAGCTTTATGGAGATGAAGATTTCATTTTTCAGCACGAGCTGGCATCTGCTCACAGTGCCAAAACCACTGGTAAATGGTTTACTGACCATGGTATCACTGTGCTCAATTGGCCTGCCAACTCTCCTGACCTGAACCCCATAGAGAATCTGTGGGATATTGTGAAGAGAACGTTGAGAGACTCAAGACCCAACACTCTGGATGAGCTAAAGGCCGCTATCGAAGCATCCTGGGCCTCCATAAGACCTCAGCAGTGCCACAGGCTGATTGCCTCCATGCCACGCTGCATTGAAGCAGTCATTTCTGCAAAAGGATTCCCGACCAAGTATTGAGTGCATAACTGTACATGATTATTTGAAGGTTGACGTTTTTTGTATTAAAAACACTTTTCTTTTATTGGTCGGATGAAATATGCTAATTTTGTGAGATAGGAATTTTGGGTTTTCATGAGCTGTATGCCAAAATCATCCGTATTAAGACAATAAAAGACCTGAAATATTTCAGTTAGTGTGCGATGAATCTAAAATATATGAATGTTAAATTTTCATCATGACATTATGGAAAATAATGAACTTTATCACAATATGCTAATATTTTGAGAAGGACCTGTACTCATCCAGCAACTGCATTTATCAAGAAGTATACAAAAACCATTCTGCAAAAGCATACACTGTCATGAAGTATGTTGTCATGAAGTATGTTATGCTCTATGATACAACATGGTGTGTCACAACATGACACAACATGGTGGGTCGTACATGTGCTTTTCCATATAACCAGGCTGTTGAGGCAAAATGTTTATCCATTGTCTCCTGCTTATCCAAGATCAGGTCACAGGGGCACTAGGTCGAGGAAGGAACCCTAGACATCCCTCTGCCTGGCGACATCCTCCAGCTCATTTTGGGGGATCCCAAGGTGTTCCCAGGCCAGACGGGGTGTATATAGACCCCCCAGTGACTTTTGGGGTTTCCCTGGAGTCTTGCTCTAGTGGGAAGTGTCCTGAAAAGCCCTGAAAGGAGGCACCAGGGGGAATCCAGATCAGATGACCAAACCACCTCCGCAGACTCCTTTAAATCAATATCAATAAGTACTGGTGGCCCCCAGGGATGTGTTCTATCCCCACTCTTCTCTCTGTACACAAATGACTGCACCTCACCGGACTCGTCCGTGAAACTCCTTAAGTTTGCAGATGACATCACTGTCATTGGACTGATCCAGGACAGTGATGAGTCTGCATACAGGCAGCAGGTGGATCGGCTGGTACACTGGTGCAGTCACAACTACCTTGAACTCAACCCACTCAAGACTGTGGAAATGGTGGTGGACTTTCGGAGAGCACCACCCCCATACACCTCCTCACCATCCTCAACAACACTGTATCGGCCGTGGACCACTTCGGGTTCTTAGGAACCACAATCTCTGAGGACCTGAGATGGTCTTCACACATAGACACTGTTCGAAAGAAGGCCCAGCAGACCTTGTACTTCCTGAGGCAACTCAAGAAGTTCAACCTTCCACAGGAGCAGCTTGTCATCTTCTGCACTGCCATCATTCAATCTGTCCTGTCTTCATCCATCTCAGTGTGGTTTGGTTCATCCACCAAACAGGACAGGTGCAGACTGCAACAAATAATCAGGAATGCAGAGAGAATAATCAGGGCTGACCTTCCCTCCATCCAGGACTTATACAGGTCTAGTGTCAGGAAAAGAGCTGCTAAAATCTCTGCAGACCCCACACACCCTGCACATAAACTGTTCAGAACTTTACCTTCAGGCCGCCACTACAGAGCACTGTTTGCTAAAACCAGCCGCCACAGAGACAGTTTCTTCCCCCAGGCTGTTTCTCTGTTGAACATTCTATAGAGTACAAAACAACAGCATACAGATGTTGCAAATGCACCTTTTTATTTTAGTTATATATGTGTATATTGTACCTTGTAAATATGCATATTCTGTAATGCAAAAACAAAACCAAAGAGCAAAGTGTACAGAGTCAAATTCCTTGTTTGTATGTACGAACTTGGCAATAAAGCTGATTGTGATTCTGATTCTCTAAATGCGGAGAGGTAGTGGATCTATATTGAGCTTCCACCGAATGATAATGCTCCTTACCCTATCTCCAATGATGATCCCATATATCTAGGATTTCATTCTTTCTGTCATGATCCATATCTCATGACTATAAGTGAGTTCCTTCTCTATTATTTTGTGTCTTTCTCCTGTTTGTATGGCATTTTGAAGTTCCACTTGCAACCTGGTTATGATCCATCAGCACAAAAGGTGAATACTTGTAATTTACAAGATGTAACCATTAAATAGCACATGACAGTGATCAACACTGCAAGTTTGTTGTTAAAAGCAAGAAGTTATAATATGTTGAATCATCTTACTAAATGTAAATCCTGTTGTCTATTTTGTTTAATATAAACACAGTTCTTGATTTATCACGAAGTCTTCATGTAAAGATTTAAAGAAATGGCATCAATCAGATTTTGACCTCATGTTTCAGGGAGCTTTTACTGATTTGTGAGAAGTAGGGGAGCCAATATTTCTTGGATGTTTTTTATGGTGCATCCTGCAGAAATTCAATTTGATCAGTATCTGGCAAGTGATGGTATTTTTCCTTGTGCTCTTACTCAGCATTTTTGAGGAGTGTGGGGTGGTGAACTGTCCTTGTCGGTGATTTTGTTTGACATGGGGGATGGTGTTAGTCTGCAGCAGGGTAGTATGTATCAAAATAATACCCATAACAATGCCAAAACCTTTCTGATTGTGATAATATGATCAGTTTTATTCACTTTACATATCATGGTCCTATGGTGAAGGCATATGCATGTGTGAGTTTGTATTGAAAAAAAAATAGTCATTAGCCTTTAAAGTATTGTTTTCCATAGGGTTAGGGTTAGCAAGAGAAATAATCCTCAGGATAGTTGACCCTTCAGTGTTTTTATAGTCTAGAGCAGACAAAAAACATTTTGAATCTTACAATACAAAGAGATAATTAAATAATTTAATCTGTTGTATGTTCTGTTTATGCAGTAAGGCTGAATAGATGGAAAATAGTTGTCTGTAATGCATGTGGTGGGTATCCCTCCCACACTGCAGTACTGAAAGCATTCTGATTTATATTTGAAGCTGTTGCAAGATTGCTGGCATTATCAAGACGTGACCTGATTTGATTTATATCTCATTAATCTCCATCTCTCTCCTTTTGTCTCTCTCTTTCTGCCGTACATGCCGACCTTCCTCTATCACAACTGTCAAATGCTTTGCAATCTCCTATGTTTTTTTCTTTGCCATGCAGTGTGAGAGACAAAGGTTTTGTCTGAAAAGTTCATAATCAGCACTAACTTGATAAACAACAAACTCAAGTGAGTCAACTCTCACTTGCCCATTCAACATGGAAAAAATGTTATAGTTCATGCCAAGCAGTGACTTCAATAGTAATTTGTTTAAGGCTTTGAGGCCACTCCAATTTTGTTCAGCTCTGCTGAAACATTTTATTATTTCTGATTGAATTATTTAGCACAAATATAATGAAGACTCAAAGGCTGGAGTTCCAGTGTTCTGGGGTGCCTTTGGATGTCTAAGGCTTGGATGTCCTCCATATCTGTCCCAAGTCCAGGGGGGCAGGTCTGTGGCTCCTCACACTGGCAATTGCATATTTTCATGGAGAAACCTTGTACACACAGCACGCTCACATTCAGACCCACAGGTGTTTAGATTCAGGTGTTAACAGATACACAAATGTTCTATATTGATCTGCATTTACCACTAAATACTGGTCCTTCTCAAAATATTAGCATATTGTGATAAAGTTCATTATTTTCCATAATGTCATGATGAAAATTTAACATTCATATATTTTAGATTCATTGCACACTAACTGAAATATTTCAGGTCTTTTATTGTCTTAATACGGATGATTTTGGCATACAGCTCATGAAAACCCAAAATTCCTATCTCACAAAATTAGCATATCATTAAAAGGGTCTCTAAACGAGCTATGAACCTAATCATCTGAATCAACGAGTTAACTCTAAACACCTGCAAAAGATTCCTGAGGCCTTTAAAACTCCCAGCCTGGTTCATCACTCAAAACCCCAATCATGGGTAAGACTGCCGACCTGACTGCTGTCCAGAAGGCCACTATTGACACCCTCAAGCAAGAGGGTAAGACACAGAAAGAAATTTCTGTACGAATAGGCTGTTCCCAGAGTGCTGTATCAAGGCACCTCAGTGGGAAGTCTGT
This sequence comes from Girardinichthys multiradiatus, assembly GCF_021462225.1. NCBI lineage: Eukaryota > Metazoa > Chordata > Actinopteri > Cyprinodontiformes > Goodeidae > Girardinichthys > Girardinichthys multiradiatus. The sequence goes on along the minus strand of NC_061795.1, from coordinate 35,243,591 downwards.
GGGAAGGAAAAAGTGTGGCAGAAAACGCTGCACAACGAGAAGAGGTGACCGGACCCTGAGGAAGATTGTGGAGAAGGGCCGATTCCAGACCTTGGGGGACCTGCGGAAGCAGTGGACTGAGTCTGGAGTAGAAACATCCAGAGCCACCGTGCACAGGCGTGTGCAGGAAATGGGCTACAGGTGCCGCATTCCCCAGACCTGGGCTACAGAGAAGCAGCACTGGACTGTTGCTCAGTGGTCCAAAGTACTTTTTTCGGATGAAAGCAAATTCTGCATGTCATTCAGAAATCAAGGTGCCAGAGTCTTGAGGAAGACTGGGGAGAAGGAAATGCCAAAATGCCAGAAGTCCAGTGTCAAGTACCCACAGTCAGTGATGGTCCGGGGTGCCGTGTCAGCTGCTGGTGTTGGTCCACTGTGTTTTATCAAGGGCAGGGTCAATGCAGCTAGCTATCAGGAGATTTTGGAGCACTTCATGCTTCCATCTGCTGAAAAGCTTTATGGAGATGAAGATTTCATTTTTCAGCACGACCTGGCACCTGCTCACAGTGCCAAAACCACTGGTATATGGTTTACTGACCATGGTATCACTGTGCTCAATTGGCCTGCCAACTCTCCTGACCTGAACCCCATAGAGAATCTGTGGGATATTGTGAAGAGAACGTTGAGAGACTCAAGACCCAACACTCTGGATGAGCTAAAGGCCGCTATTGAAGCATCCTGGGCCTCCATAAGACCTCAGCAGTGCCACAGGCTGATTGCCTCCATGCCACGCCGCATTGAAGCAGTAATTTCTGCCAAAGGATTCCCGACCAAGTATTGAGTGCATAACTGTACATGATTATTTGAAGGTTGACGTTTTTTGTATTAAAAACACTTTTCTTTTATTGGTCGGATGAAATATGCTAATTTTGTGAGATAGGAATTTTGGGTTTTCATGAGCTGTATGCCAAAATCATCCGTATTAAGACAATAAAAGACCTGAAATATTTCAGTTAGTGTGCAATGAATCTAAAATATAGGAATGTTAAATTTTCACCATGACATTATGGAAAATAATGAACTTTATCACAATATGCTAATATTTTGAGAAGGACCTGTACATCTTGCATTCATAGGTACCGTGCACGTTTTGGTAAAAAAGCTGTTAAAATGAATGTTTCTGAAGGCGTAGAAGCAAGCAGGGTGTTATCTTGTATTCTCCTCATCCTTCTTTCTCTCCTCCATTCTTTTATCTTTCTCTTCCCTTTTCATTCTTGCCCCATCTCTCTCTCTTTTGTGCTTATTTTTTTTCTCCTTTTCATTCCTGTCCTTTCTGTCTCCATGTCTTGCTTTAAAGCGTTAGTTGTAATGCTGCACTTGTGAAAGTAAATCTGTTGGGGTTTTTCTTGGCACTCAGATAACAATTTTTAACGTTACTCTGCCGGAAAAAAATAATAATACTCAAACAAAAACAGTCATTAAAAAGTTTAAGCAAGTAGAAGCTGCTATGCAGCTTGGTGTACACACTCAGATATAAATGTTATGTTCATGGTTAAATAGCTCTGTTTCTTATGGAAACTGGACATTCAGGAGAACATATATCACGTTGATTTCCCATAAAGTCCCAAAATAATCAATCAAACAAGGATGAGGTTGGTGGACCATAACTTGCTGATGTTGGAGTGGAATACACCAGTCAGGATGAATCATTTTTTACCTGACATTCCAAAGTCTTACACTAAGAGTTTAGAAAAGAAAAATCTGATACACTGTGAATCAGTGTATCAGACGGCCTCAAATTTACAACAATGTTGGAAACTACTGTTGTTCAAACTATATTGAATATTGTTTGACTTTGAGTACACTGCTATCCACAGTTCAATATATTATCCTGTTTGTTACTGCAATAACTCCTATAACTGCAATGTCTAAGAAAAAAGGGGGTTTAACACTGTATCATCTATAAAAAGAGAACATGAAGGTAGCAATAGCTGAGACCATTAGATCTTTAACATCTGATGGAGCTTGATTATTAAAGGTTTTATTTATAATAAGGATAATCTTAAAATGTATTATGGATTTAACAGAACTCTCTGCAGTGTTTTGGATAATCTGAAAGCTTTTAACTGCATTTTTTACTTACGGATCTTTAAACAAATTACAGTAGTCCTGGTCAAAAGTTCATAATAACCGGAGACCTATTAATGCCATCCAAAATGACTGACAGTTTGCTTTTTAGAGATTCTGTTCCAAAGATGGCAATTGCTGTCTTGTCTGCACTTTAAAGAAGAAAAGTCATCCAGATTTTTATGTTTTTATAACATGCCTTTAGGGTTCCTAATTGATTGTAGAGGAGTTTTAGTGCTGGAATGATCCTAAAGGTTATGTTGTCTGGGGCTTAAATCTCCCTGGTAGGGTCTTCCATGGCAAACTGGCTCTGGGTGACGGGTCAGATAAAGAGCGGTTCAAGACACCTTCATGAGGACCACTAAGTTGGAACTGTTACCGGTGCATGTTGGACTCTGACAGGGCTGCCCTTTGTCACTGGTCCTGTTCATAACTTTATGGACAGGATTTTTAGGCGCCGCCAAGGGCCGGAGGGGGCCTGGTTTGGGGAACAGTGGATTTCGTCTCTTCTTTGTGCAGTTGACGTGGTCCTGCTGGCCCCCTCTAGCCAAGACCTACAGCATGCACTGGGTCGGTTCGCAGCCAGGTGTGAAATGGCTGGGAAGAATATCAGCTCCTCCAACTTCGAGGCCATGGTTTTTGACCGGAAAAGAGTGGATTGTCCTCTTCAGGTTGGAGGGGAGTTCCTTTCTCAAATGGAGGAATTTTGGTATCTTGTAGTCTTGTTCATGAGTGAGGGGAGAATGGAGCAGGAGATCAAGAGACGGATCTGTGCGGCCGCCGCAGTAATGGGGATGCTGTGCATGAAGAAAGAGTTCAGCCGAAAAGCAAAGCTCTTGATTTACTGGTCAGTCTACGTTCCTACCCTCACCTATGGCCATGAACTTTGGGTAATGACCGAAAGAATGAGATTCCGGATACAAGCGGCTGAAATGAGCTTCCTCCGTTGGGTGGCCTGGCACTCCCTTAGAGATAGGGTGAGGAGCTCGGCCAATCCGGGAGGAGCTCGGAGTAGAGCCGCTGCCCCTCCACATCAAGAGGAGCCAGTTAAGGTGGCTTGGGTATCTATACCGGATGCCTCCTGGACGCCTCCCTTGGGAGGTGTTCCAGGCACACCCCAGGGAGGAAGCCCAGGGGAAGGCCCAGGAAACGATGGAGGGAAAATGTCTCTTTGCTGGCCTGGGAACGCCTTGGGCTCCCCCCGGAGGAGCTGGAGGAGGTGTCTGGGGACAGGGAAGTCTGGGTATCTCTACTGAGTCTGCTGCCCCAGCGACCCGGTCCTTAATCAAGCAGAAGATGATGAGGACGAGTACGATTATTATATAAAAGTTTAATAAAACTATCTGCAGGTATTGCCAAAGTTTTATAAAAGTAACTCTTAGGTTAAATGCGATGTAGTTCAGAAGATTTAAAACAAGAGGTGGTGGTTTTTAGCTAATTGTCTTTCAGGTTTGGAAACTTAATTGATGGAATCGGAAATGCAATTATTTGCTATTTCTGCTATTGCCGTTGCTGTTGTTTGAAATGTCATCTTCATGTTATTTATCTGGTGAATAACTTTTGTGAATGTAACACACACTTTCTAGCTATTAGAATAATAATCATAGAATTAAATAACTAATAGAAGTGAGCAGTGTTAGACAGGCAGATATTATATATAATCATGTCTCTACCCTCAGTACCCCAGTATCCTCTCCTACTTAAATAAAATAAATAAATAAAACTACAACAAAAAAAGCTGGTTTGCTGATGCAACTGCACCCTCACCACATTTCACCTTAGGGTAATTTCATGAGTGGTGTTTTCTAATTGCCACATTTCTAAGTGTCTGTCTTTTGCTGTGGTAGCTCACTGCAAAGACAAAGGTTTCATGTCACATGCTGTTATCTTGCCCCACAGTTCTGTTGCATATTTTAAAATTTTACTAGTATGTCCTCAGCATAAGCTGCATCAAGGTGCAATTTAATGTGCAACCATATGCAGCTGTGAAAAAATTTTATGATTTTCAAAAAATATATCAAACATAAAGGAAAGATTAAATGTTGTTAGATGTTTACAATTTGTTTATCTGAATCCTTTACTATCAGAGTGTGAACTACCTCGACAATCAGGAGAGGTTGTCTTTTTTTCGTTCAGAATGTGAAAGCATTTTTGTAGTTCTGGCAAGTAGAGGACACAAAATATGAATAATAATCTGTCTGATGGATATTTGTGACTTTTTTGAAATACATAGGTTTTCCTCAGCTTATTCACAGAGGAAATACTGCCTAAAACATTCTGCTGGTACACTCACATAAACCTATTCAAACATGAGTTCACGGCTGCTCCAGGTGTAAAACACAACACTAAGGTTGGCATATGATTTGCTGCTTCCAGTTCTGAAATTCAATAAATGTAATAGTCTTTCACACAGCCCTTTTAGATGCTAATAATAATAACACCTATTTTGTTTCAAATGAACATGAAATACGCTGTACATGTATGAATAAATTTTATATGCCCCAACCTATTATTATTTACAATTTTTATGGTAGTCCAAGCTGTAGTTACTGGAGTCATAACCCCCTCCCCCTTGTAACTCGCTGAAAATAATCTCTCAAATTAACCATGTTGGTAACATATTAATTTAAAAAAATCAGAGGCTTATAGGCTATGAAAGAAATTGGGCCTTTGCATCTTGGACACAACTATATACCTCTTGCCATCTGTTGGTATTTAAAAGTTTTTTTAAAATATTATTATAAACAGCATTATTTGAAAATGTTGCAAATCTTGCTCCTCAGTTGTCTAACTCTTTTTCAATCTGGGTCAGTCTTTAGCTCTTTCTAGCAGGCAAAGACGCAGAGAGCAATTTCTAATCTTTTTCAAAAGTTGAAAGATGTATTATTTTTTTCTAATCTCACCCTGTTATCTCTTTTTGTCTAATTCCATCTCTGCGCTGTGTGAATCCAGTTCTGCTGCTTTCATTGCTATTGTGCTAACATTTTGTTTTGCTTTGTAAATCAGCTTCATGTTTTCTGCAGCTCTGATTTGGATTCCCTTCTGCTGAGTCATTGTTTACCTCCTTTTCAGGGTTTGATCTATTGGAATAACAGATGAGGAAAAAGCAGAAAGAGAAACAAGAATCGGACACACTACAGTGTTTTTATTTTAGATTATTTTAGCAACTAAATATCTCCTTTTAAAAAAGTTGGTAAATAATAAATGAGTACTATAAATATGCCTGAGATTTCTGAGCATGTATAATTTACCATGATAGGGCAAAATACCAAGCAAGCTGAAGTTAACCATATTCTTTTGTTAGTGCAAGGTTTTTAATTCTTACCAAATTAAAGAAGCTATATTGGGAAGTGACTTTCCACATACAGGTCCTTCTCAAAATATTAGCATATTGTGATAAAGTTCATTATTTTCCATAATGTCATGATGAAAATTTAACATTCATATATTTTAGATTCATTGCACACTAACTGAAATATTTCAGGTCTTTTATTGTCTTAATACGGATGATTTTGGCATACAGCTCATGAAAACCCAAAATTCCTATCTCACAAAATTAGCATATTTCATCCGACCAATAAAAGAAAAATGTTTTTAATACAAAAAACGTCAACCTTCAAATAATCATGTACAGTTATGCACTCAATACTTGGTCGGTAATCCTTTTGCAGAAATGACTGCTTCAATGCGGCGTGGCATGGAGGCAATCAGCCTGTGGCACTGCTGAGGTCTTATGGAGGCCCAGGATGCTTCGATAGCGGCCTTTAGCTCATCCAGAGTGTTGGGTCTTGAGTCTCTCAACGTTCTCTTCACAATATCCCACAGATTCTCTATGGGGTTCAGGTCAGGAGAGTTGGCAGGCCAATTGAGCACAGTGATACCATGGTCAGTAAACCATTTACCAGTGGTTTTGGCACTGTGAGCAGGTGCCAGGTCGTGCTGAAAAATGAAATCTTCATCTCCATAAAGCTTTTCAGCATATGGAAGCATGAAGTGCTCCAAAATCTCCTGATAGCTAGCTGCATTGACCCTGCCCTTGATAAAACACAGTGGACCAACACCAGCAGCTGACAAGGCACCCCAGACCATCACTGACTGTGGGTACTTGACACTGGACTTCTGGCATTTTGGCATTTCCTTCTCCCCAATCTTCCTCCAGACTCTGGCACCTTGATTTCCGAATGACATGCAGAATTTGCTTTAATCCGAAAAAAGTACTTTGGACCACTGAGCAACAGTCCAGTGCTGCTTCTCTGTAGCCCAGGTCAGGCGCTTCTGCCGCTGTTTCTGGTTCAAAAGTGGCTTGACCTGGGGAATGCGGCACCTGTAGCCCATTTCCTGCACACGCCTGTGCACGGTGGCTCTGGATGTTTCTACTCCAGACTCAGTCCACTGCTTCCGCAGGTCCCCCAAGGTCTGGAATCGGCCCTTCTCCACAATCTTCCTCAGGGTCCGGTCACCTCTTCTCGTTGTGCAGCGTTTTCTGCCACACTTTTTCCTTCCCACAGACTTCCCACTGAGGTGCCTTGATACAGCACTCTGGGAACAGCCTATTCATTCAGAAATTTCTTTCTGTGTCTTACCCTCTTGCTTGAGGGTGTCAATAGGGGCCTTCTGGACAGCAGTCAGGTCGGCAGTCTTACCCATGATTGGGGTTTTGAGTGATGAACCAGGCTGGGAGTTTTAAAGGCCTCAGGAATCTTTTGCAGGTGTTTAGAGTTAACTTGTTGATTCAGATGATTAGGTTCATAGCTCGTTTAGAGACCCTTTTAATAATATGCTAATTGTGTGAGATAGGAATTTTGGGTTTTCATGAGCTGTATGCCAAAATCATCCGTATTAAGACAATAAAAGACCTGAAATA